>NW_011888830.1:4705096-4736160 GCF_000151845.1 Pteropus vampyrus
AATGACTTTTTAAAAATTATCAGCTTTCAAAAGGTTTCTTCTCTTTTTCCTCCAAAACTACCACTGTATATAATTTTTTATTTTTAAATAAAATAAAATAAGTAGCTAGTGCTCAAATGCAAAAGCGTAATTTTTCAGTTAAAAGTGATATTCAGATTGAAGGAGGACATCAATTATATAAATAAGAACAAGCTTATAACCATAAATAGACTAAACTATAAGAAAAAGATAGTCTTCAGCTAAAAGGCCCTTCCTCTCAAGTCTGTTTTTAGAAGGTAGATTTCCTGTTCCATAAAATAATAAAGACTTAGTTCATTCTCACAAATGTATATATTGATAATCACAAATTCAATTTGGGGCAAACATTAAAGATATCCTGGTACAAACTATTTTAGAGAAATTAGTGGCAAAGTCTATACCGAAATTTCATTTCCACCTAGTCTGGTGGTCTCTCCACCCATCCTCAAATTATTTTTGTTAATATGATTAAACGAGAAACTGCCAATTATCACAGCATGGGCCTGTTAAAGGGCCGGAATTCATTCATGTTCTTAGACCCTTAGCCTCTGATTTTGCTTTCTAGAACAACTCAACTACTCTGTTCACAGCTCAACTTTATGAAACGTTTAGGCTAAATAATTCAGTGCACAGTCATGAATAGGTTAGATAAATTACCCAAGCTTTAAGCCTTTACATTTTTTAACTTTGTCGGTTCAGAAATAATGTCTTTCCACAACAATAAAAGTTAATGTTGCAGTGACTGTGAGTTTCGTTGTGTATGAACAGAGGAGAGGAAAACAGGGGAAACGGGCTTATAGGACTCATGAACAAACATCTGTGTTTACCTACTTTCAATTTAAAATAATTAAAAATAAAATAAAATGATTTAAAACGGCAACAGGAGTCACTGCATTGAAACTACTTTAGCATGGATGAACTAAATTCAAAGAATTGTTAATTAGAATTTTAGATGCTTGAAGAATATTTAGTTTAATTCCCTTGTTTTAAATTCAAAATCCCTGAGGGTCCAAGAAATTAAATAATTTGCCCAGGAAAGTAGAGCCAGCTTGTAGTAGAGTTGGAAATCGAACTCATGTCCCTCATTCTTTCTAGCACAGATGTAGAGAAGTGGGAGGTTTATGGGCAGAAGGTATATACGCGAACCCTTCTTTATATTTCCGAGGCTGTTTGAAAATAGGAAGGGATGCTTTTCCTGCAAAAGCCTTTTTCTGCAGTGGCTTTTCAGCATTCATCTAGTTTGATAATCTATGCATTCTTTAGATTATCATAGCTTCTCTTTTCTATCCTCAAATCTGTGATTCTGAAGTAGGAAAAAATGTAACTTTCAGTTTTAACACAATTATTTCCATATAACTTAGTATTACAAAGTCTTGGAATTTATCTGTGGCTGTATCTTTTTTAAATTTAAAAATTTAAATTAAATTTAGGTATATCTTAGTTTAAAAATAAACACCAGTCAAAATAAAACATACAAAGAAATAAACAAATATCAAGCCTGTCCTCTGCTTTGCTGTATAATTTGTTTACACCCACACATCACTGTATGTCCCTGAGTTCCAGCTGTCCATTTCACGTGTTTTAGATTTGAGTTCAAATTTGCTGAGGGACACCACTTGCTCTATAGAAGATTCTTGGCACCCAAGAAGCATTATTTATCAGTTTCTTATGGCAGGGACATTTTTACTGAGCGTCATTGTGCAAAGCACTTTACTCCACCTATGGGAATATTGGCAGTAGGGTGTTTAGTCATTAAATTAAGGAGAAACATATTGCTCTCGGCTCTTTCCTGGGGAAATGAATCTGGCTGTCTGTGTCATACCCTGTTTTGCTTCCCTTGGGTGAATTAATCCATACATAAAACCAAATCTGTGGGGTGGTTTCCCTCTTATCTCTACTATTTGGATTTTGTTTCAGATTTGGGAAATTGATTTGCTGTAAGAGTTTAACTTTCAAGGTCACTCATTTTTTTTCTACAGCATTCAACATTGCTAATACATCAATCACAGTATGCAGTTCGTTTAAAATCCTATAGTTCATTATTGATATTAATGCATTTTGATCATTTGTTATATGTTATTATTACAGAATATTACTTACATGTAGTCTTATGAAATGTTATTCTGCACACACAATTTAGGATTGAATTTATGTCTTAGTTCATTTTAGGCAAACAAAAAATGTTCTTTATAAATTTATTCTTTGTAAACATCTAGTTCTTACATTTAGTTTTATTTATATGGTATGTGTTATTTAAAGTTCTAATTTTAGAGGTCAATGAATCTGGAAAAAAAATATTAGATTTAAAATTTTGTGAATTTTTTCTGCATGTGCCCACTTAGTTGAACTCTTCCCCTAACGCCTATTTCTTCTTCTCTCAAAGAAAGAAAAAAATTCACATTGTCACTTAAACATTTTTCTCTCAGATTTTATTAGGTTCCTTTTTTTACTAGTACTTTTGTAATAAACACTTATAAAGAAGAAAGAGACTAGCAAATGATTTGTAGCTTTATTACCTAAAATCATCAAAGTAATTCTACTTCCTCTGGACCCAAAATACGTATTATCTTTTTCAGAATTAAGTTTAGCCTTCCGTGGGTAGACATTTTCAGTCTTAATGCTGCCTTTTTTTTCATGTTTGGAAGGATACAATTTGGGGAAAATGTTTTTGATCAACTTAAAAAAATAAAAAAGCAAGTATATTTTAGCCACTTTTCATTAAACAATATGGAAATGTGTCTCTTTCATCTAGTTATGTGTGAGTCTAAAATGGCAGCACCCTACCATGTGTGAACTATGACCTCAGTAAGGTTTAATTCTCCTCATTGGGATATTCCTAAATTTGTTCATCACATGACTCTTCCTATTCTTCCAACAGAAAATGTGTTAGTGCTTGTTGAGGCTTACAACTTGGAGCTGTGTTTATGAGAGGTCCTGTCAGTTCTTAACCGCAAAGTAATAATCTTCTGTGTCTGCATTCTCTGAATAGGACTCACCTTTCCTACTCACCCATCTACCTAAACGGTCACTTGTGTTTCAGATGCACATTCAGAACCTTGGATCTTACACAGCAAAGGTTCACAAAAAACTAAGTGAGATGGCAGAACTTGGACTATCTTATAAAATATTAGTTTGCTTGTTAGTCATGAAAAACGTATAAAAGATTTGGAAAACTGATTTTAAATTTATCACATAACATTTATTGAGTATAAATTAAATGGTACTGGTTTTTTAGAGTATTTTAAATATATTTTCAAAAACTACGCTTAGCAAAAAACCGTAAAATATTTTATAAGGTGACATCTTTTTTTTGGACTGAAAGAAAAAAACAACAAGCATAGATGCTGCTAAACTTACTATTTAGCTTTCAAGAGAAATAGCCCTAAAGGAGGTTGTTTTTGAAATAGTAAATGCTACTTTGGAGATATATTTAGAAAATAGTCACTGTTTTATCTTGAAAAATTATAGATGATTTAATATAACTGTTCTAACCAAATTAAACCATTTTGATGAGATCTTTCAAAAACTTTGTATTTATCTGTCTACTTGTGTTTTAAAACATTTAACTTTATTAAGAACAGAAAATATGAAAATCCTATGTTAGGCATTTACGAATAAACTAAGATAAAAACAATAGACAGTTAGAAATCATTTTCATATCAAAATACTAAAAGAATTTTTGAAGCACTGAAATGTATTGAGCAATAAAACAGTTTTTATCATTTTTTCTTTTAAAAACAGCCATAAATGAGAAATAAAGTGAAATAACATGTATGACACGGCATTTCACATAAGAATATAGCAAAGAGAGAGACCTAGCTCTTGTGTAACTAAAGCAATTCACTAAAGCAATACAACTTTATTTAACTTGCCTTATTTGGAAAAGCTTTACATGTTAAGTTATATAATTAAGCAAATAATTAAAAGAAAAGAGAAATAGATAAGCAAATTGAAAATCAAACATTTAAAATAAAGAATATGAGTGCCTAATTCAGGGTTTGTTTAAATATTATTGAACATAAGATTCTGAACTCAACATAAAGGGGATAAAATGCTAGATATTAAAAAGAACACTAATAATAAAAAAAAAGTCGGCCAATATTACTTTCATCTTTTTCTCTGTACCAGTGAGTTTTTTTTACACACCCCAATGCCTTATTGAGTCAGTGTCATATCCTGTGTAACCGCATGATACATTTTTTTATTTGGTTCCACAGGATGTAAGACTGACATTCTGATTTCACAGAGAAGATATGGATTCATAACAAAGGGCTTAAAATTAGGGTGTTTTTTCCCCCATCACTATTGCAATTACAGATGACACTCAGTTTTCAGAGCGAAATTATCTGTAGTTTAATTTGATTCTGTAACATGTTTAGAGGTTGAAATTTAAGTTCACCGATAAAGTAACTTCTTTTGGATGAAACTTGAAGATGAAGAGACAGATAAAACACCCAGGGCAATATCAATACAGAGCAGGTACAAATGACATAGATCTCAGGATGGAACAGTGAAAGGGACAAGGATCTCTCCTCATATCTCTTACTGGGGATCACAGGCCCTTTACTTAACATGATGGTGGCCACATTGTCTTGCTTATCTAGTAATATGTTTTATTTGTTTAGAATAAATTCTAATGATACCACCTTGTGATTGTGGTGGAGCACGTTTTTCTCTACTGCTGATTATGAAAAGATAGAGCGGAAGAAGTAGAGAAAGCAGTGTGGGATCTGAGTGGCTCAGTAATTATATCCTAATTGAATAGTCAATGTCTGACCTTCAGACAGTCGAGGAAGGACAGAGTGGACCATCTACTTAAGCCTGAAGACTCAATCCCCTGGACTTAAGGGTAAAAGCCCTTCCCACACAGCCATGAAAGGGCTGGCAGATGTGGAGAGGGCTGGGGTGGCAGATGTGAGAGGGTCATCAGATAAGCCACTTCCTTTCTTACTTTTTCTGTCTAGATTCTGGCCTTTAGGACTCTAGGAAATTCAAACTCATCTTATCTCTATGAATATACTAAATTTCACTGTTAGAAGAAAGCTAGCACTCTTAAAGCCATAATCTTCTTTCAATTACTGTTTTTTTGTTGTGTTTTTCTGCCTCCTAAAGTCACTTTACATTTGTACAACTTCATAGGGTGTTGGGTAGTGCTCATAACAACAATTACCTCATTATCATAATTTCCAAAATCCCTGTGAAACACAGAAAGATGATATAATAATTCCCACTTAGACAATGGAAACAGGTAGGCGCCAGAGGCTTAGAAGATGAGATAATTACTCATAGGGTTTCCTGACTCTTATTCGGTGCCTTTTCAGCAAGTTTGTTTTGTTTCTCTAAAAACAGGTATTTCTCAGTTCTGGCCTTGACCAGGTGTTCTTCTCTTTCTTTGTGTTCTGCCTCGGAGATCTCACTTCTTCCAAGCTCAGTTCTGACTTCCAGTACTACTCATTTGCAGGTCAATAGTAAGATACTTTTGACAACACATTTAATTATTTGACTTGTCAAGTAAGTATGCTATGCAGACAATAAGTATGTCACATAATTTATAGCTTCCTCTCTGCTTTGCAAACAGTGGGTACTAAATTTAAGTTGTTCTACTCACGGTCATCATAAAATAAATACGGTTCTTATGAGGTTTAACTGGAAATGTCCACAAAATAGGGTTTGTGACAGAAGTTATCACATTTCTCAGATGGTCACGAATGAGGAGACAGTGAGTATCCTCAGACTCCAAAGGAGACGAAGCTGCATTTCAAGCTGAGGGTAAAGTTTCCTTTCTAAAAAAATTAAAGCTTTAAGATTATAGGACATCTGTCTTACAAATCTGTCTTAAAAAACAAGACATCCACAGTCAAATACATTTCGTACTGGAATTAAAAACAAAAACAAAAACAAAAATAGATGGGTGCTCAGGTTTTGTAAAAATGCAACTTACCACGTAAAGAGGGGGCCGATTATCATCCCAGCGTCTGCATAGCCGGCTTCCTTCCTACCGTCCAAACTACACTTGTAAGCAATTTTCTTTTACTTCATGAGCCCTGCTAACTTGCCACACTTTTCTGTTTTTTTCTTCTCTGATTCTCCACTGAAATTCAGGACAAGGCCCTTTTCTTCATAGCACACATTTTTTTCACTTTGCATGCCTACAGTACCAACACGCACTGTAGATATATGTTGTAGTTGCTTAATTCTGCCTCCGTGTGTATAAAATAAATGCATATCTTCTATCTCCTACAATACTGAGTGCTTGCCCAGAGATTCTAGTTACTTATTTTTATTCCTGAGGACTTGGGTCAGTGTGATGAGTAAACACTTAACAAATGCTTGGTTGATTAATACATGTGCAAATGAATCAGCCAATGAGAACAACTAGACTTTGTAAGAATATCCGCGTGGAGGGAAAGCACGCACATGCGAGCTGGGGCAGCGCGTGTTGTTGATTATCCGAGCACTGGCTGGGTTGCATTAAGATGAGGGGCTGGCACAGGACTGCTTCCTAATTCAATCTACCCCCCAGCAAACGAGGAAGGAGGCTCCGCTTGATTTGTGATGAAGTACTGAAAGAGACATTACTGGGTGTCTAACGACAGGGAGATCCTGCTCTGTGAACTCACAGACTCTTTGGTTTGCTAGAAAGGATTCGTGTTGTGGAGAAAGGGATGTAGAAGGGACACCCTGCCACTTAACATCCGGGGAGATAAGTACAGGAATAATTTCCAGTCAAATAGAGGAGTTTACAGCTCCCTTTTCACAAATTCATTTGAAATTGAGAGACGATTGCAAATTACTTGGGCTCCAGCTAACCATCCAACACTACCAGTGCACATTTCTGTTGTGAAAACAAACAAACAAACACAAAACAGAAAGTGTTCGATGTAGGAGTCACTTGTGTTTGCCATGAGAAAGGAAATTAAGCTAACGGTTAAAATCGGTCAGCTTCAGTAGCGTCATCGAGCGTTCATTGGTCCGTGTTCCTGCATTAGGTCCCATTCAGAGTAAATTATGAAGCCCTGCCTCTTCTTGCATGCCCATGCCTTTGAGCCGGCTTCGACTCCTGGCCACCCTGTGAATGAGTGCCGGCCACAGTGTCCCGTCCTCAGCAGCCCTGTTCAGACTCATGCCTATGGCTGCTTTTATGGAGTCAGTCCATCTCTTGTTTGGGCTCCCTCTTTTCCTGCTGCTGTCCATTTTCCCCAGCACCCCTATACTTTCTGAAGAACCCTGCCTTCTCATGATGGACCCAAAGTAGGGCAGCTTCAGTTTTGTTTTGTTTTTTACCTCCAGCGCCGTCTCAGGCTTACTGTGCCTGTGTAAGACCCACTTACTTGCCCTGTCACTATGGCCCTTATTCCCTCTATATGCTTGTAATTAAAACGTGACACTGACGAGTCCATGCGGCATTTGCAGAGTTACACAGTGAACAGATAGAAAAGGTAAAGCGCCTAAATGGCTAAGCGCGTTCTGAGGGATGGTGATTGACACGGAGCGGCAGGATTTGTATTTGGAGTTGGAGAGGCCAGGTGGAAATCGTTACCTTTCTTGCCTTGAGTCAAGGAGAGTTTTATCTGTGGTTTAACACCTGCTCCCATCAGATGTCTAGGTAATCACGTGGAGCCAGGAAAAGGAACCCCTTAGAAGAAGACCTGAGAGCCCCGTGCCGTGTCGTGGTCATTACCAGGGCGGGTGCGGAGACGAAGTGGGGCGTCTCCGCAGGCTCCGGGCAGGGGTTTGCATCCACACTGCCGTCAGCTGGGGCGCTCCTGAACAAGCCACAGCTTTGCAGGCGGTCATGCCATAGGCAGTGAAGGACTCGCTTACATTTTTTTAACTCCTAAAAGCACATTCTCAAGATGAGGGAGTTGCAACCATGTCATCTCAGGGGAGCGTGACTGAATCTGTGTCCCTAACCCACATCTCCTTTCCCCTGTCCCACACTCTCTCCCCTTGATGTTGGAGAGCAATCAATACTTCAGTATTTCAAGATCTGAATACATTTTTTAAGTCAGAAAATATTTGTGAGTAAAGCTCAACATCTATTGTACTTAGTCAGAATCACCCTGTCTTTTGGGCACAGCATGCTGGCTGTAGTCGATAACTTTATTAGCTAAAACAAATTTCATTTCAATATAGATATGTAACAGATTGTTCCAGTGGTAGTTTAATATGTGAAAGCTTATTTGTTTTCATTTGAAAGGACAGAATATCATGAGAAAGTCCACTTTTGAGCTATTAGTCAAGAAACATCAAAGTCCAAAAGCATTGCACTAGAACATAGCGTATAAAAGTTTTAATTCTCAGAGCCACACCAATAGCCCTTTCAGCTCACATGCAACGTCCTCTTATTTTGGTCCAGATTGTGTAAGGAAATTAAAGTGCCATACTGGGAATAAGCCATATCAGGAGAAATAGATGCAATGAATGTCTCCAGATAAAAAACAATTAAGGATATTAAATTGATTAAAGTAGATCAAAGGGAGTTAAAGGGATAAAGAAAAACAATATTCCCAAGGACAAATAATTTGGGAGTGAGTCATGATAGCCCCGGAGGGAGGACAGTGGGTGGTTTCATGATAAAAGAACTTGACATTGCCAAATTTCAAGTAAGTTTCCTGCGAACTATTCCAAATAAGTTAGAGTCTGACCTCAATGCTGCTTATTTCTCATGATATCCCAAAGTAGATGGATGCTGCTGTCTCCCATCTCTCTCTCTCTCTCTCTCTCTCTCTCTCTCTCACACACACACACACACACACACCATTTCTAAGGCAAAAGGAAGTTACGGTGCTTCTCACGTCATACCACAAGTTAGTGGAGGACATGGGACTAGAACTCATGATGCTATTGAGATTAACCTATGTCTAAACTGAGAAAAAAATGAGTAAACTCCAGTTATTAGTAGTAGATACAGATTTTATTGTTAGTCCCATGGCCACACAAAATTTTCCCTCCTGGGATATTTGGAGATTACTTGTCAGCTGTAAAGACTAGTCAACCATTGGTCAACTCTCTCAATTTCTTCCTGAAGTTTCTTACCACCATTAGCAAGCCATTAAGGGCCATTGTTGCTATTGTTATTATTTGTGAGGGGGTTACTCCTGGGTAATGACCCAATTACATGAACACGTGGTCATTGTCCCCAGGAAGCTGTGTGACGAGGAACAGTGTGAGAATCAAAACTGTCCCCTTGGGTTTGGTCCATGTAGACATGGTGTTCCTGGAAAATGTCCTGTTCCAGCCGTTGATCTCCCTGATCAGGAGTCCCGACATGCACCTCGCCCTGCCGCCCCAAGGCCCATGCCTGCTGCTGGGACATGCTGTTCCGTGGAGGTCCGCCATGTACCACAGGCTGTTAAGCTTGGTTGGATTTCGGTGTTTGAGGCTCAGAGGGAATTCTACATGCTTGGGCTTTGCAGTCACATGCCCTGGGAGGAAGGAGAGGAATTGCTGGCCTGTTTACTTTTTGGTGGAGCGCATTTGGATGGCTGGTCAAAATATGGGCAAATAGTCGTCTTTCAGATCTGAACAGTATAATTTTAAGAGAAAAGCTTCCATGAGTTTAGAGTCTGTCTTCAAGCACTCATCCTCTGAAGAAACTTTTCCTCATACTGGAGGATGTCATGGACATTGTCAGTGTGCAATCAGCGGGGATGCCTAGCAGCTACTTAAAGGGAAATACGTTCTGATCTCACTGTTAATTTTATCAACTTTGCTGTAAAAAGGCAGCCTTAGATCTACTAGAACCACGTGTGTACAGTTATTGAGCAAGTATGTTGGTTTTTTCAACTACCACTTATCTGCTAATTCTATGCTAGTACTTTAAATTTTATACACTTTATCAATTTTAATTCTTTAGAAGCAAATATTTTCTCCCATAACTTATAAAGAAACTGAAGTGTTAGCGTACCTTTTGCTTCTGTAAAAATATTACTTCACTAAAATATCTCTGAAAATATCTCCTTGTCAGTTCATTAATGGAAAAGCTAGGATTCAAAGCAGTAAATGGAAAAGCTAAGATTCAAAGCCATCTCTGTGTAGTTTCATGATTAAGGTGAGCAGAGCCCCAGCCCCAGAATGAGTGTTGATATAATGGACAATGTCAGAAGTGCCAGACTAAGTTATTCTTGTGTTCTTGCACAGAATAAATGCCCCTGTAGTAATTTGAAGTGATAAGGCATATTCTTATACCCCCTCACACACTCTCTTCCTGTCTGCAGTCACACTCTTAATCATCCATACTTTGTCCCTTCTCTGTTTTGCCCAGAGACCCTTCCCCAGCTGTCTCGAAGGTATTCTCTTCCACTGCCTTTTTAGTCACTACCACCCCTTGATCTATTGACCACTGCGGAAATAGCTGTGGGTCTGGAGGTGCGATATCTTTTTGATTAGTGCTGGAAATGAAATCTCTGAGAGGCAACCTTTAGGGTTTGAAAGTATAGACAGGTCTGAGCCCCTCACTCATGTCCTCGAGTACCTGGATTCTCACAATGCCCAAGAGACAGTACTGGTTTGTAATCTCTCTTGGTGATCAACTTCAGTTCACATGTGATGCCTTTTGGCAAGAGAGTGATTTATCAAATCCATGGGGCTATTTGGCTCCAACATAGTCAGTTTTTATGTAGCCAGTTGCTTTCATAAAGTTTGGAGCATTAGAAAGACAGTTCCAAAAAGGCATCGTCATAGCTTTGTATTTCAAACCTGTGAGTGGCTGACTAAAGAACTTGCTTGGCAAATGTTAGGGACTAAAGTTGTGGGATTCTTACAGCCTTGAATTTATAGTCCTTGAATTGTGTACTCCACCCCAGTGTGCTTACCAACTAAATTAGTGGACCTATGTACGTGCTCCAGTGTCCATCCCAGGTTCTGGGTTTTCTGATTAAAAGCAATACACCACACAATCTTTCCTTGGCTTCACCATGCATGGTCTCAGGGTCTGACAAGGAGAGCACCATGTCCTAGCTTAAGGAAGCATCAACTTTTCAGAGATATTTTAGCGAAGTAATATGTTTACAAAAACAAAAGGTTTATTATTTTTTGACAAATGTTTTTTTCCATAAAACTGTACTCCTAAAGAGCTAAGGATATATCAGTATGTTTATTAGCATTAATAAATATAAGTCTTTAGGAAAAGGAGAAGAGGTTAGAGGATTAATAATAAGAGACAAGAGAAAGAGAGGTCTGGACCAGAAGTCACTAAGTGGCAAACATCAAAGGGCTTGTTTAGAAAGGAAGTGTCATAAAAACTTAGAGCTGGAACAAGGTCAGCCACCGTTACACAGTGCTGAGCATCTTACAGCTGTTGGGAGATTTCACTTATTTCTATTTTTACCATTACTATTACTACCATGATTACTTCACTCTTCTAAGTGCTTCTACTACCACCATGGCAACTAGCCAGCGTGACACTGCACTGTGCCAGATATGGTATTCGTCCTCTCATTTAATACTTTTATGGTGTGTGGATTATTATTTACCTTTTACAAAGAAAGTTTCTGGAACTCTCCTGAAGTCACAAAACTAGTAAGCCATCAAGGTGAATTTTAAAAAATCAAGGTTTGTCTTAGAAGTCAGTTCTCTTTCCACTATACCAGAAAAATTACAAAGGTGACATTTCACCCCAGTCTTCACTTCTCAGTTCTTTTCCCATCTACTTTACCAAGTATATATAGAATCATTGATTCTATATATTCAGCAGCCCCAGTGGCTAATGGTGTTTTTAATTTCACCTTCCATCTTATCAAAACTTAACTTCAGAGGATATTAAATCAGTTTTATTCTGTATATGTCAAAAACACTCTCTTCCATGTGTATGTTCAGATAATGAATTAATAAATAGGAAGAACATAGAATTTAGAGTTGTAAAACTCAGGTTATAAAACTCTAAACCTTGTGTTATTTCTAGTAAAAGTCTCCTTAGCCTCATCTCTCATATTTATACAGTGAGACCAAACGCATTTGCTCTCCTGCCACATGGGAAGATTGTACAAAAAAATACAATCGCATATAGGAACGTGACATTTTATTGGACAGCAGTATACATTGGCTCATTTAAAACTTAGCGACTAATTATGAGTCAAAAGGCTTTAACATTATTCATTGAATTTCAGCCATTAATGAATAGATGAGGCAAGTATCTTAAGTCAAAAGACTGTCATTCCTGGTACTTAGAGTCAGGACAAGTAGCCATCTGTCTATTCTGGGTACGCAGAAGCAGGACTGCTCATTAGGCAGAAGGAGAATGCTGGCTCAAGGACGGAGGCAGTCATAATGTCCTACTGCTCACTCTGCCAGGTCAGGTGAGGGCACCACTCTCTGTGGGACGTGGCTCAGTGACCTGAGGACCAGCCCGTTAGCAATCTCGTTCCCCCGAGGAGTCCTGTAGGAACACACTTTAGCAGAGAGTGCATTCACTGTTGAGAGCTACAGCCTCAGGCATGAGGACTTTTAGAAGGGACACTCTCAACACCAATGAATTAAAAGTGACCTTCAGAAATATTTATACTTTAGGACTCATCATTCTGGGGCTTTTGTAAAGTGGATACATTTTGACTCAAGGACATAAAAAATGGGTGACTCACTGTCTTTGTATAAAGGGTACTGGCCTACCCTGGAGATAGTGCGGTTCAGTTCCAGATCTCTCTCTCTCTCTCACACACACACACACACACACACACACACACACACAACTTTAAATATTTTGCAATAGAGCAAAATATCACAATTACAAAATTTTGTCGTGCAACTTTTTTGGTTCCCGGTGCATATAAAGGTATGTTTACACTAAACTATAGTCTACTAAGTGTGCAATAGCATTGCATCTAAAAAAGCAATATACCTTAGTATATTGTATATACCTTAATTTAAAAACACTTTATTGCTAAAAACTGCTAACCGTCATTTGAGCCTGTGGGAAAATGGCACTGAGAGACTTCCTCAACGCAAGGTTGCCACAAACCTTCACTTTGGAAAAAATGCAATATTTGTGAGGCACGATCAAGCAAAATGCAATACAACGGGGGATGCCTGTTTAGAACCGTCCGCAGGGTAGCGTCCACAGGTTTTGGCTATAGCCATTCACTCCACAGAGACCTGGTGATGCTCTTTAGACCACTAGCCTTTGTGTGTGTATCATACATGCTGGGGCTCCAGGAGAGGGAATAGCATCAAAACAAGCAAAGAGAGCATCGACAACAGAAGGGGTGATGCTGAAACCGCATGAGACGGTTAGTATGAGCACCGTATCCCGTGGGCGATTTTACTGAGCTGTCACACTACCATTAGGGTTACAACAGTATCGATCTAAATCATCATCTGTGAACACAGTCGCATGCCAGCAGAGAAATTTTAGCAAAGAGAATTCCAGAGATTTCTAGTTCATGGTCTTGACTCAAAATCAAAATAAAGGAAGATTGGTCTTTGCAAAAATGACATCAGTAAAAGAAATACTAAGTATTAGAATTCTAATTTTTTTAGCCTAGTTTCTTTACCTGCTCACTGTCCCAAACAGTTATCCACCGTAACCTCCTTGAGACCAGGGTCTAGTTCAGATTTATATTTGTATCCACAATCAGCTACCATTTCTTATCTCACCAAATAAATGAAATAATCCTTTAAAGGTTCTCATAGAAGGTCGTAACTGTTTACATCATTTTTCAGCATTGTATTTTACATTTCCTTCTGTGATTATTTGGGGTCTGTCTCTCTATCAGGTTGCATGAGCCATAATATATCTGTTCTTTCTCATCACTGAATTCAGAGCGCCTAACATAGCTCCCAGATACAATAGATTTTCAATTACTATTTTTTGAATGAATGATGCATGAACGAATAAGTACATGGATGACTATAGACATTCAAAAGTTTGTTGAATTGAATTGGAAAAATTTAATATCACATCTTTCTGTTTAATGTTTTATATAATAATTTTTATTTGCCATTTCACAGAGATATTTATTATATGAAAGAGCCCATAGAAATGGCTTAAGTAATAACAATATTTTTGTATGCACTAACGTGAGAGATTTTCTGCTACTCTAAGACAGCATTTTCTAGTGCTGGAAACATTGCTAGTTGTCTACCTAGAGCCACCCCACCTCCTAATAGGGAATGATCATTTTGTTAGGAAACGTAATAAACTACATTTGTAAAATATCTAGATTATCTGGAAATGAATGGTGCCCATGTAGTATAGTCCTGTCCAAGGAGATGTAGGCAGAAGTGCATGGATTTCCATCCCTCCTGAATTAAAGGCAAAGACTTATTAAAAGAAACCTCACAAGTCATTTGTTCTTGTTTTTTTGTCTTGCTGGAAACATGGACCTTAGTCCTGGAAACACAGCAGCCACTCATAACCAGGAGGGCAGAGCGTTTCATATTTAAAGTCACCAGAGAAGGGGAAGAGCCTGACTCCATCACTGAACCGAGATGCCAGCTTTTGGCCACTGTCCCACCCTCCTTGGTTATGTCAGCAACAAATTTCTCTCTCTTTAAATAAATTTCCCTCTTTAAGCTACTCTTCTTGGGCTTTGTGTAGATAAATAAATAAATAAAATAACTAAGATAATAGACTTCTTAGAACTGGGTATAAAGCATTACATTTTAAACAATCTCGTTTATTGCACACCAAATTAAATAATACTTTCCATTTAAAATAATTCAGATTATGAATTTCAGTAAAAACAAACTTCATAGTATTTTTTTGGATTTTTATTCAATTTAAAAACATGTTTATGTCTTTAAATATTTACATCTTAAATATATTTTCTTATTTCTTAGCATAACATCTTAAACATGTTATGTCTTAAAAAGACTTCCTTTCCAATATCTCTTCAGACTACCTATCGAAGTCAAATTTTTCAGGTTAATTGACGGATTTTTCCACTTTTTTAGATTCTTTCACTACAGGATTCAGAAATATACAAATTATGTACTAAGTATATTAAACCGGTAAAAATGAACAGCTTTATTAGAGAATAGACATGTTTATCTGCATTGTGTTCTACAATGTAAAAGTTACAACTCAAATATCTGTATCGTTATAACATTATGAATCTCTTTCTGTGACTAGGGCTTTCAGTCAGTTAACTTTCATTTATATGGAGTAACTTTTAGACTCGCAAGATAACCAAATCTGGATCAAAAATGAAAGGAAAAACATAAACATGACTCTTATCGGAAAAAAGGATGAGGACAGCTACAAACAGCGCACAATCAGATTAGCAGCATTTTCTAGGAAATAAATGAAAATGCCTGTAGAACAGTGGAAACTTAGGGCGGTCGCCCGCTGCCCACTCTCATTTCCCAGTCGCGTAGGCTCCGCCTCCTCCTCCCTCGCCCTGTCGCGTCTCCACGTCTCTGTTGACTTTTCTGCAAATGGAAGAAGCAAGTTGTTGTTCACTGGCATCTTAAGTGGCCCCGGTGGCACCTCGCCCCTATTCTGCGGGCCTCCAAACGTTTTGGGGCGATGTCCACTGTACAGAGCAGCAGGAGATGCGAGCTGTGAGCAAGTGGGGTCGGTCGTGGAGCTGTGATGATTCGCGACATCAGAACAGACCCGGGCCGGTGTTCCCACCCAGGCCGCAGCCCGCAGCACTGCGGACTCGGCGCTGTGCTCCCGGGTTCCAGAATTCTCCCTGTCTCCACGTTCCATTCTACTTTCTACTCATTTGAAACGTTCGCCTCTGCTCTCTGTGGGGTCTCTCTAGTCGCTGTCATCATAGGACTTCCCCTCTCCAGGAATGGCGAATATGATTTCTTACGCCACCCAGTTCAGTCTGTGACATTCCACACACTTCACATCCATGATCTCCAGTCTTCATGCACCTACGTGGTAGATGCAGTAGTTTCCCATTAACCCATAACAACCTGCGGCCAATTTAGCAGCTTACAACAACATATATTTACTATCCTTTTGTGGGTCAAGAGTCCAGGCACGCTTTAGCTGAGCCCACTGCCCAGGGCCTTGCAAGACTACAATTAAGGCGTAGGTCAGATTGCATCCTCATCTCAGGCTCATTCAGATGGTGGGCGGCTTTTTGCAGGTGCAGGACTGAGGCCCTCTGCCCTAGAGATCACCCTCCCCATAAAAAGTCCACAGCCCCGCTGCTTCCTTCTTCAAGGCCTGAGGAGAGTGGTCCTGTACTAAGGAAGGACCCAGTCCCTCTTTTAAAAAGGGCTTTCGCCTGGTTGGTCTGGCCTCACTTTGATAATCCATCTTTGATGAACTCCAAATCAACTAATTTGGGACTTTTATCCATCTGCAGAATCCTTTGACCTTTGCCGTACAATGTAGCCTAATTACAGACTGACACCCATTATACTCACAGCCCTCCCCCACCCCATACACACTTGGTGTGTGGGGGATTATACAGTTTACCAGGTGGTGGGAATTTGGGGGCCACTTTAGAATTCTGTCTCTCACAGCCCCAAGACATACATCCCCTCCACCTGCAAAATACATTCATCCTCCCCCAAGTCTTCCATTATAGCAACAGCTCTGGGCTTTTGGGTGTGATCTGTGAAGTATATCTCCTCAGGCAGAGTTCCTCTCCCTCTATGCACTTACGATGCTAAAGAGATAGGACATCTGTCCCCTATTTATTATTATTATTATTTTAATGTACAAATCAGGGATATGAAATTCAAGGAAAGATGAGTATCTCAACCCACAGTTATTCGGCTTCAAAGTTTACAAGTTAATTCTTGCCAGTTTCAAGGTACCATTCCATATGAACACAAACACTCAAGAGGAGACCATAAAGCCAGTGGCTATAAAACAAGATGGAAATGGCTTACTATTGGTCATTTATTGTAATTATTTAAATAAATATAAGTAGAAATATTTTTATATATTTAAAAATATTTTAAGATGTTTTAAATGGTCTGTTACTTTCAGAATTTTACAAAATGTATCTTTTTATCTATATACTTCTTTATGTAATCTCAGCAACTTTAATCAAAACACTACCCCTAGGTGTGTACATACTTTATGAACTCAGCTCTAGGTTAGTCAAGGACATTTCTTAAACTATATCTTTGATCATGCAGTCAGTTTGCATGGGACTGAGACCAGAAGCAACCTGCCTCACTGACTCACTACTGACTTGGATAGGTCAGTAGTAATTGGGGCTGTTATCTCTGAGTGCCTTACCATTGGGAGTCAATGCAAATGGACCACGTAAAATTCCAGGGCCTCAATCACTTCATTGTATTTGTTTGAAAATTGGACATTAAAAGTTTTATTAAACTCGTTAAGAACCTCCAAAAGGAATGATTATACATATTACAGAGGTCACTCTTTTTGACTGTCATTGTCTGAGATATTATTTACATAAACTAATGTAGCATTCAGTATGTCTAAATAAAAAGTTTATTTTTTTATTAAATTTATTAAGGTGACATTGGTTAATAAAATTATACAGGATTCAAGTGTACAATTCAATGATATATCCTATGTATACTGTGCATAGGATGTATACATACATAGGATGTGCTCGCCACCCAAAGTCAAATCTCCTGTCACCATATATTTAATCCCTTTACCCTTATCTACCTCTGCTTTCTCTCTGAAGTGACAGACTTTCAATCATAATTTAAAAACTAAGGATGGCTTTCTCATTGATTGAACCTACGTGTTCTACCACAGACTTTTATATGAAATAAAATGGATGACTAAAGTAAATGCATTCTAATGAACAAAAGTAACAGTGATGTCAATTTTTTTTAGCCATGCATTTGGGAATATAATTTAAAAAGTTCTGGTTAGTTTTAACTCTTTGATTACTTGTTTACTTTTAAGGGTATTGCTGAAGGGTAGGAGTGTGTGTATGTATGTGGTGTGTGTGTTTCTATATTATTGCATACATATGTACCCATATGTACCACAATGATTCCAGGTACCTTAAATCTAATATATATTCAGCCATACATTTTTTGGTTTGTAAACTCACATTTCTAGTTTTCCATAATTTGATTCTATTTAATCATTACTACTAACTTTCCTCCATAGCTATTTCAATAAATTTGAAATTCTAAAATCTCTGTCATTCATTTCTCTCTTTTAGAAAAAGATGGGGGTGACCTATTGAGTAGGAAGGCAAGACAGATGTGCTGCTCTATGACACTGCTGTCCCCAAATGATAATAATATGACTTTGAAAATACCTTTGATTTAGAGTCAGGACTGTAGCCTGTTTTCTGGCTGACAAACCAGGAAACTGCCTATATGCGGGTCCATAGACAGAGCAAGAAAATAAAAACTGACTTCTGCAAGGGTGGTGTTCCTAAACCAGGTGAAGAAGCCCTCGAAGGCAGGAGTTATGTCTCTTGAGCCCAGTACAGAAAACATTTGGTGTACTTTGTTAACAAATAATTTAGATGATGGAAGAGACTGCACTGTTACGAATTTGTGTCATTAGAAGGTGGGGCAAGAGATGAAGCTTAACTGTCTTCGTTCCTCTTCTAGAAAAATGTTGGCTCTAAAGGCAATGCCCAGAAGCCTTTCTGAGTGAGAGAAAACTTTATGTTGAGCATCTTTCTTTATTATTATGATTATAATGACCATTTTTGATGTTGTTATTATTAGAGTGATCCAGAGACATTTATATGGGACCACTGCTGCCTTATAATGTGCACACCTCGTCCATAATAGAATTGAAAAGTATGTGAGTTTAATCAAAAGATTAAAACTTTCTACTTATCGAAACAGTGTGAATCATTCCATAGTCTTGTCACTTCAACAGTTTTACCTGAAAATACCTGCAGATTGGTTTCCACTGCCTAGTTTGTTCTCTAATTAGTAGGATTCTCCTGCAGGCAGACACCTGCATAGTCTAACCTGCTGGTTCAGGCACGTGAGAGGAGAAAAGCCAACATATATTCTGCAAAATGACCCTGTACAAACTCTTTTTCTTTGTTTTCACAACCACAAATGTGGATTTGTTATATATTGAAGTGAAAAGTGGGATCAAGCATTCTCATATATTTCTTCTTGGAACGTCAAAGGTAACCCAAATGCATTGCCAGAAAATCATTTAAAATATTAATAAAAAATCAGCTACAGATTGGAAGACATGAATGGATTTTTCCCATTTGACAGCTTATCAGTAAGTTGTCGTTTAAAATGTTTTTTACCCTGGGAATGTAATTCGGTGATGATAGCCATGTATAATTCATAAAGGAAAATAGATTTAAATAAGCCTGCTCGGTAGTTCAGTGTGTGAAAATTCAACAAGCTAGTTTCTTTTCATTGTGTCTGCAGTCACTTTTCCTCATCCGAGCTCCCCCGTTCCACATTGTATTTACGTTTTGTATTTTGGATCATAATATAATTTGTTTCCAAATGTGTATTTAAAGAAGGAAACTTTGAGTGACACAAGAGCAGCACAGTAAATGAAAAGTAGGATGGTATTCTCATGTAAATCACATTTTATAAATATTTAAATTACTTTCTTTTGCAGAATAAAAGTGTATGAATACACTTTACATTTAAGCTACAAATTATGCTGAAGGAGTTTTACCTTGTATAGTTATTGTTCACAACAATGTATATTAAATTTTTTCTGTTCTTACATAATTCTTCAAGACTTTTTACTGACTGAGGTCTTGAGAAGACTGGAGATAATCCATCTGAACTTGATAAGAGTGTCATCACACTCGACAACTAAATGATCTTTTATTCATCCTCAAAATTTTAAAATTTGATACAGAGTGAATATCAAAGCTACATTTTATTTGGAAGAGTAGTTATTATAAAATATATGGCTTAGAAAAATATGATCTAATCTCACTCATTTAGATCTTGCTAATTTGGATTTTGCAATAATTTAACGATGGTACGTATACATTAGAAAATGAAGTGGTTATGGCTTTAAAAGAAGAGCACCAAGGCATCAAATCTGAGTATTCTGAATGCAAGGAGAAGTGAAATGGTGGTAAAATAAAACTATAATTTATTATGTGCTTATTACATGTCAGGAACTGTTGTAGGGTTAGGATTAAGGTTCAAATATTTATGGAATAAATCATATCCAAATTTTTCATGATGAAACTACAGCCCAGAAAGGTTGACTGATTTTTTAGTGGTCAACCACTTAGCTTAAAGTGACAATTAATTCAAACCTAGGTCTGTCTGACCAAAAAATATGTGCTTTAAATTAAAAATCATTTTAACATGTTTTGGACCACTAAGCCTTCTATAGAAAAGGACTTTTGACAGCATTTATTAATTGATATAGATATATTTTGAATAATCATTTCTCATTACCTAAATTTACAACTATATTTTGGTTGGTAATATCGAATGTACTTAAAAGTAAAGCTGAAAAAGTTTAATCATTCTAATTTTCCTTCACCCATTGTCTTTAATGAGTAAATTCTTCCTATATCGAAAATGTATCTCTAAAAATCACTTAAGAAGCAGAATAGTTATTAAATAAGTTTCATGGTCCATCATCCTAAATGAATTGTGCACCATTATCACTCCCCTAGGTCTAAGTCTCAGATGATAATTTATACTAAATAAGAAAATAAATGTATTTTATGCTGATAAATTGTTATTTAATAGAACTCATAATATCACCTCAGAAATAGTTTGCTTTCAATTATTTTTTTTAAGATAAACTTTTAAAACTTTGTTCATTTCCATATATTCACAATGATTTTTTTATCAATTGAGACATTAAGATTGGACAAAAGCGTCCTGTCAATAACAAAACCACAATTTCATGTCTTTCTACAAAAACAGACATCAGAATCAGTAAAGTGGTATTCAAAAACAACAATATAATGAACTACTTTGATAAAACACAAGACTAATGGTCATTATGAGATTTAAACCACTTAAAGATAATTTTTCAGAAAATAAAACTGATTATAAATACAACAGGTTCTAAATTAGCAAGGTAACCATTGTTTTTCACTTTCATTGAAATCTTTGTGGTTTTTGAATTTGTGTGGCAATTTTCCAGGTGAAAGTGTTTTGATTAATTTATATTTAACAAACTTGCTAACTTCTGAGTCAACAATGGTATGGTGATAAGACAGGAGAAACTAAACAATATTATGGCAAAGATTTAATATAATAGCTGCTTAAATACATTAGACAGTTCCTTCTTTCTCTTTCACATAGTTGATGTGGCAACTCTTCTCTGCAAAATTTATGAGCCCAGGCGCTCCTCTCTTCTTGTTACACCATTTTTAAGAAATTGCTTTTATTTGCATGGTCCATGGTGATTCATTCCCAGGTTTACTTTCCAGCCAGAAAGAAGAAGGGAAAAGGAAGGAAACACCATTCACTTCCTTAAAGGTTATGCATTAAAAGTTGTACTTCCTGTTTCTTCCTATGTTCTCTTGGTCAGGATGTAATCACATGGCCCCACCTAGCTGCAAAGGAGTCTGGTAACTGTAGTCTGTAACTGAATAGCCTTGTGCCCTGAAAGTTCTATTATTATATAAGACATACTGTATGTATAATTTAATTCTATTATATACAGAATTCATAATGAAAAAACAATTACTTCTTTTAAAATAAATATGCATTGCAATTTGCAGTTGGAATGTGGTGCTGCCACAATCGTAGGTTCAGAAAAAAATCCACTGACCACACGTTTTTTAACTGTGGTATTTTGTTTGTTGCTTTCATTTTTGAATCAATAGACTTCATTTTTTAGAGCAGTTTTAGGTTCACAGGAAAATTAAGTAGAAGGTACAGAGATTTCCCATGTACTTCCTGCCCTCCATGTGCATTTCCCATTATCATGTCATGTCATTATACATTTGTCCAGACCCATAGAATGTAAAACACTAAGAGTGAACCCTAATGTAAACCATGGACTTTGGGTGATAATGAGGTGTCCTTGTAGGTTCATCAATTATAAGAAATAAACCAGTCCGATGTAAGATGTTGATAATGATAACATTTTTAAAATTAAGAAAGATTATTTAATTTACCAATCTATTGTCTCTCAGCTTCAAATAAACCCTGCATTGCCCTGCTTGTGGTTCCTAATTACTTTTCCCCTGGTAGCTGGCATGATATAAAGCTTTGTCTGCAGGGGCACTGGAGGGAACCTGGAGGAGGAAGGGGCTCTTCATCCTACTTCGCTGCGTGTTCTCTCTCAGCTCCTGCCGTGTGTGGCAGCCAGTAGTGCAAGGCACCCCTTCAGGGCAGTCTTCCCTGACACCCAGAGGGAGGTTTCCCATTGTACCTGTTCCACTAATAGTTTCCAGATGATGGCTCTCCACACCTACCTCCCCCTCCCCCACTCCCCCCCGCCTCGCCATGCCTGACAGGGCAAATTCCCAGTGACTCCAGGTGGCATGAACCTCAGCAAACTTCTCAATCCCCTGGACTATAGCCAAACCCTCTCCAGTGAGGTCTGGATCTCAGTCCTGGGGGGCTGAGTTTTATTCCAGATTTCTTCCTTCTTTGAGGGCTCTATTTCAGCCTTAGGAGTATAATCTGCAACTCACATATTCTTTAGAGTTATCTTCATGTCTAATATCCAAACCTCACTTACTCCTGTCCTCTGCTGTAGTTAGTAAATTTACTGGATAGATTTGTTTTCCTGATTGGATCTTGTGTGATATAATTAGGAAAGCCAGGCACATTAAAATAGTCAAAAGAGTTTCCTTATTTCCTTTGTGAAATGTAAAAGGCAATGAGGGAACTGGGGGGATTTGTGGCACCCTCCTGTCATTTCTGAGGTCTGTGCTCAATGGTAACACCCAGGTAGGCTTCCTGAGAATTTGGCGAGAGTAAATGTAATACAAATCAAACAAGACAGCAATGAATGTTCATGAATTAAAACTTTGCATGCCTGAAAGTATTGAGAATTCGTGGGAATAAAATTAGTGTGGGTGTTTAAAAAAACCCAATCACTGTTATCCTTTGATATTTTTTATTCTTTATCAGCACCAAATAAAAAAACCTTTAGTGTTCATCCAAAAACTGTGTTTCTTCTCCTGCACTGTACTCTTACACTTTTAAGGAAGAACATTCACATTACATATAAGAAAAATGTTCATTTTGATAGGAAATTACACTGTTTTCTGCATGACTTCATAGTAGCATATTGTTTTAGATAGGCTTATTAGCTGCTCTGCATCCCTATCCCAGATGGGATTTTTAAAAGCGGGAGCTCTGGAAATTAAGTTAGATATAAGACAGAATGTTGCTGACTGAGCTTTCAATAGGAATATAAGACCAAGAAATATTATGGCATTAATTTCTTTTTCCAAACTAGTGTTTGACCCAAGAGAATGAAAACAGATATGTCAAGTTCTGGAAGTCAGCTATAGAATTTAGGAAAAATATTTTCTTCTATTTAGTCACCATTATTCTTCTTTTATTATGTGTATACATTCAATGCAATTTAGAAAAATCCTGATTTATAGATTTTAAATGTTTTTAATCATTATTTCAAATATATATATTTTTTAACTAGAAAATAATCTGTTGGCTTTATCAGCAGTTTTTGCTTTGCATGTTTTTGTAACTGTCAAAAAGAACTTTTATTTCAATTTTATATATTTCAAAAACTATAATTTAAATACAACTTTGGCAATAACTGCTAAAAAGTAGAGAATGACAAAATGTTTACTTTCAGTGAGTCCTCTATACATAGGTCTTTTGGTATAATGAGACATTTATTTTTATTTTTATTCTTATTTTTGTATTTTGGATCAACTGTCATTGAGGTTCTTCAAGGTTTCCTTTAGATTTTTCTATTTAGACCAAAATTTCTATCAGAGAGCATTATGTAAATTCAAATAAATGTTAATTAACTTTAATCAGAAGCTTGTGTATGTGTGTGTGTATACATAAATACTCACACATACACATATATCAAATGGTTAAATTAATTTTAAAATGGAGATAGTTGTATATGAAGTCAATAGGTGAGAATTTTAGCATATTTTCACTTATTTTTCCGGTATAGAAGTTTTCTTTTTAAATTTTCAAACATCATACATATTGCCTAGGTATTATTTTCTTTTAAGTGCAGCATCATTTTCTTCTAAATTTGTTTTTCTCCCATAGAAGATACTGAACTCTCTCTTCAAGTTATTTCTGTTGCATTTATTTCACTGTAGTAATTGAAGTCATTAAGAAACACGGACATGCAAAGGATAAGATCTGGACATAGAATTCTAAGAAGCTGCTTCAAGTGAAAACGAAGTGAGAATCAGGAAAGAAATGTCTACAACTAATTATAAATCCCAATATCTTTGAAGTATTGTTGTTAAGATGACTTATTTTTGTGTACCACTCCAGATTACCTTTCAATGGGTGACTTCTCATCATGTACTTACAGAGTAAATGGAAATATTCCAAACTTTAGCACATAATTTTTAAAACTTAATTCCTAGACTATCTCCTAGACCCAAACTTTGAAGGTACTAAGCTTTAAGACAGTTTTCAACTGGAAAAGTATGAAAATAATTTATGTTGACATCTAAAATTTAAGTCAGCCATAATGCAAAAGTCTGACCAAGAGTTAGCACTGAATAAATGAAAATAATTCCTAGCAAAGGGCAGTTTAGATCCACTGCTTTGCTCTCGGTCCTAACAATTCTATACTTTCTTACTTTCTGTTGTCACTCTGTGGCTCTTCCATTTGCCAACTACAAAACCATCAAAAACTCCTGAACCGTTTCTGTGACACTGGATCTGGAATAGTAACCCCAGTGTTCAACATCATAAACACAAATATTCCAAAAACAGCAGTGGAGATCTGAACAGAAATAGGAATGACATACATGAATTTTTAATAAGTTTAGTTATACAATGATTAGTTAAACTGACTAAATAGATTTTCACAAATGTAGCTCAGTATGCAGGCCGAGTCCCTAAAAGCATGTAGTTAAGATAACATGTAGCCCAAACAAGACAAAAGAATGATTGGATAGTGCTTCTGAGAATATGTAATTGAATGCAGATTTTTTTTGTTGTTGTTGTTATAATTTGAATGGATTTCAACTTTTCTGGAAGAAAGCATTTGCTTATATATTAAGCAAATATATAACAAAAACAAAGAGGTAATAAAAACGTTTCTTTTTAAAGGAAAATGTTCAAGCTGTTTTCACTGATAAATATACATGAAGATGTTCCATTCAGTTACATGTTTGATTCTATTTTATAAAAGTTCTTTTAAACTAAGGGAGCCATTGTGAGTCAAGGTGTTAATATATACATAACTTTATATGTGTGTTTTTTTTTAAGTTTTGAAGCTTGTCAGCAGATTATGATTTGTTGAAATGGCTAACACCACTAGGTACAAAGTAAATGAGAAGTTATTTATGTGCCAGAGAACCCCTACAGCCTGATTAGCAGGAATACCGAGAAAACAAATCTCAGATTAACTCAATTTTTATTTCAGCTTTGTGGATTACCTTTAATGCATTGTAAATCTGCATTCACATAGAATAACATAAATATGTGTTCCACACAATAAAGTCATTCTCTCTCTAAGGTAAAATAACTCCACTCACAGAAAAAAATGCAGAGCACAAACTCCCCTAGAAGATCTCATTTCTCTTTATAACCTTTTTTTTTAAGATCTCATTTCTCTTTATAGCCAGCTAAAAACAAATAGCAACACAACATTGAAAATCAATGCCTATAAAATGTCTACAGAGTGTGTAACACAAAAAAGCTGGAATTACGCATACATAATAGTTAGGTAAAGGTGGGGAGGAAACCTGAACTTACACCATTTTCTAGGTTAACCCTATTGAAATCTATTAGAAACAGAAATCAATTGATACATTAATCTAGACACTCCAGCTCTTTGAAGGCACTAGAAAACATGAGCTTTTAAGGAAAAATAAAGTGCTATTATATTTTTATGAAAGTAGGTAAAAAATAAACCAATTTAAATTGTTATAAATTCAAAACTAAGGAGCCTGGGTTGGATTTACGTTGAAAGTTACCAGAAGATGAAAGGAGTGTTTCTTATATATATGGAATAAATGTTGAGCTCAACAAAGTGATAGAAAAATAAAAGAGGTGCCATGTTACACTGAACCGAAGAGGGGGAAAAAAATCTCTGCCCTACATGATTCTTCTTTTCCCCGTTTATATGTTTACTAAACACACACGTGTGAGCTGTGTCCTCTACTTTAATTTGGAGAGCTTTCATCAGTGTGATCATGGCCTGGTTACGAATCTTTGTATTAGTAGTACTATGGCAAAAAGAAAAGGCCAAACAACTGACTTTTTAAATCAGCGGCAGGTCCTAGATATTATAAGTGGTGTTCATTTGGAGTCTATCATAAGTACTTTAAATATTAATTCAAAAACATTAGTAAACACTACCTCGCCTGAAATGTATTCATCCCACACATCCTCCCTCAAATCAAACCTAGAAACAAAATAGTAAAACTTAAATTTAATATGAAAGGTACCTTAAAAACTACTTTTGTTTGATTATCATCTATTGTGAATTGTTAAAGCAGACGATAAAATAAACGAAAAGTCATTGTACAAGTTGTCGATCTCCGTTTAGTTCCCAGGCAAGACCGACGGAGCTGAATATGCAATAACTTGAGCTGCCACTGGATGGCAATGACAGCTTTTGTCTCTAAAATGCTCACCTTGCTCTTGTAGTTCAGTGAGTGCCACAACCCTTGGCATTCAGTTTCTCAGGACATAGAAGTCGAAAAACACAGCGGGTAACTCTCCAACAGTTCACATTCCTTTTGGCTCTCTTGAGTCTGGCCCACCACATCCTAATGCAGCCAAGAAAGCTTCCTTACTTGAAATCACTTTTTAGGAACTTGATGATGTACAATAGAATGCCGAATTTGCAAAAGGTAAAAAAGTAGAGAAAACAAGGAGGTGAGAGGAAGGTACAAATAGAAGACCAGGTTCCTTTCTATCACTGAATGATGCTAAGCTGGCAGAGAACCATGATTTTAAGAATGTATTTTTTTATTTAAGTGCTTTCTGCCGTGTAGCAAAAATATCTGTTTTTCGTCACCATTTTATGGTTTAAATTACTTCTCATGACCTACACAGACACATATAGTCTGACATGCATACATATCTCAAATAATTGTCTATAACTGGGACAATTACCTGATGACAGTTTAATTTTCCAGGATGAATTGGTTTTAAATTGACAATAAAAAAAAAAAAAACTTTGAAAAAAAAATTTTGGATATAGCTAGGCTAACAAAATTGTTATAAAAAATTTTTGTAGAGTTAAAACATGTAAATATCTGATGCAATTTTTAAAAAGGTCAGATTCTATCACTAGCCTGTTAAAGTTTTCATACATAAAAAAAGGACACCTCTCAAAATCAGTCACATCTGTGTGTAAATATTTTTTCACCTAATCTGTACATTGTGAATATATGTACTTTAGTACAAAATAGTCATGAGATCATTAACTTCAACTTACTATTTCCAGAAATAAATGATAGATAGATAGATAAATAGATAGATGATAGATAGATAGATAGATAGATAGATAGATAGATAGATAGATAGATAGATAGATAGTAGATAATCTTACATGTGGACGGGAGCAAAGAGGAAACTTTTTATTAAATGAAAGATAAACCAAATTTTTTTTATTAGATAAAAAGGTAAATTTTAGCCATATAATAAAATTCTTAGACTTCCAATTCTAAACTATATTTAAATGTAATATCTTTGTTATAAGAACTTGATAATGGTATTAAAGTCATTTACTTAAAGTTTTTTAATTCTTTGAAATAGTTTCAAAGAACTAAACTTTAAGTGACAAATATTTTCTACTTTATGCTATAAAGGAAAAAGAAAAAAGGCTAACATTCATTGAAAGCTATCTGGTACTTGGTATTAGATAGATATGTATATTATTTGGTTTTAGGAAGTTCCTAAACTGTTGAAATCAAAATTATAATTATTTTGCAGTATCTCTGAATCACTTTTGAAGTTATGGCAAATGTTTGAATGAGAAAGCAAATTTAGAGGCTGAATATTTTGAAAAGCAAAATGCATATTTTGTTTACTGAAAAAAAAAAAAAATGAATGCAGATTGTGTTTTGCCAAATCTTATCCTGGGTCTGGTTTGTGTTGCAATGGTACTAGTTGTCAGCAAGGTAAGATCATTGTAATAGATAATGTTTTAGCAAAATTCTCTAAGAACAGAGAAGAAGGTAGGAGGCTGTATCTTTTTTAACAGCGTATTTTTACATGTGTTTATAAATATTTAATACATTAAAATAAGAATTCAAATTCTGATGTGAATGATAAAAGCCCAGCAAATTTTTTAAGTAGTTAACATAGGGAAATTGACAAGCGTCTGTTTGTGAGTGATTTTATATCTTTCAGTCTCTTTTCCCCTTTCCCAGTCTTCACGCTTCCATAGGCATTGCCAAAGGGAAAAATCTCAGTCCAATTAAAAGTACAGATTCCCTAATTTGCCTCTGTTCTTACTTTGCCTTCTTAATACTTATTTCGCTTGGTTAATATTTGTTCTCAAGCTGTTTCCTCATTCTCTCTGTTGAACCAGTCTTCCCTAAAGTCCACTTTCTCTATAGGTCTTGAACCTACATAAATAAAAATGTTTAACTAAGGTCATTAAGGGGTTCACAAAAATCCTGTCGTAATTTGAAGAATAGTCAACAATTCAGACGTGAGCACAGTTGAAAAGAATTGCCAAAAAGAAAGTCCAGGTTCTAACTCCATTTTCCTCTATCACTTGTAAGTTAATGCTCACAGATAAAATTCTAAAACACCAGGGAATACATCAAGCACTGAGACGACGGATGAACTGCCTGGTGACTGGCAGCACGGCAGTTGCAAATACGGGTATTAGATGACCTGGAGAAATCACCATGGTGTACGCCAAACTTTTTTCCCAGTCTGGGTTCTTACGGATAAATCAAGTAAATGAACTAAAACACCAACAAAATGATAATGACAAGAATTCCAGATACTTATTAACTTGCAGACAAATCCACTCTTTCAAAGTAGAAAAGACTTCATTTAATGACTTAGATGGACAATTTCAGATTTCATATTTTAAATCTACAAACAGAATTGCTTCAGTAAAATGGGGAAAGTAATAAGGAATAGAAAAGAAGAAACAGAAAAGTTTATGGAGTGAGAATGAAATCTAGTTTTAAAAAAAGCTTAATGCATTAAAAGTTCAGAGTAGGTTGAATCTGTTCTCTTTGGGTGGTTTTTGCTCCAATTATTAATTATACTGTATTATTTATTTTAAGGCATAATATTTAAGCCTCACATATGATCACAACCTAAGTTTATATCTGCAAGGATTAAAATATATGGCTCTAGCTAAATACTATCATATTAGTATTTAGCCTATTGGATAGAATGACAAACTCAAGATTGCACGACATTACTCGGGGTAACCACTGATTCCTTTGCATTACCTTAATTTTAAGTGAAGATCTCCCCGCTTTTTCCTACCGACCTTCTTGTCTAACATATTAATTTTACTATTAAAATAGATTAATCCAGACTAATTTATATATTTATCTTTTCTTAATTAAGCAGAAATTGTAACAATGCCATCATACCTTAGGTGACCGAGAATACTTGATTTCAGCCACCTGTGTATCAGAGAACAGACAAGAAAGCCATACTGGATGTTTCAAAGCTAAATATGTTGAACGCAGGATTAGTGTGAGGGATCCACTTATCTAGTGTTGGCCATGGTCTCTTCTTTTGAGATAGAACTTTGTTTTTTGGACATGCAATGCACATTAAAAAATCTGCCTCATTATACAACAGATCCTCACATAATGTTGTGGTGTTCAGTGTGTTTCGTTATAATGTTGATGAGATGCCTTAGGGACTTAACTCTTCTTTATATCAGTTAGCCTGTGGTGAAGTGTTTTTGTCACACATCGTTTTGCTTACAGTTTGCAGAACCTATCGAAAATTAAGTGAGGTCTTAATGTAGTTATTTCCGTATTGTTCATATCCCATATTTTCATACTCTACCACCAATTCTCAATGAGAACTCTCTTGGGTAAGATACCTGTTTGATTTCAGTATTATATTTTTTCAGTTTCTAAAGTATCTTATAGACATATATTTAGCATGCAACAAGTATTTATTGAATGCTTTCTATAAGCCATGTTCTATGCTAAGCCAAGAAGACATAAACAAGAATAGCATAGAAAAAAATTTCTCTACATCGCATATACTATCCCTAGAAAGCAACATGCAATGGATTAAACATTCAGATTTTGTAATTCAATCTGAGTTCAAATCCTGTTTCAACTCCTACGAGTTATGTTGTCATGTAACTTATTGCTGTTTCAGTTTATTCATCAGTAAAAAGATAGATAGCATTTACCTAAGAGATTTTTTGCAAATGCCAAATTGGATTATTTTTTTCAAATTGGATTATTAAAGTAAATCTTTTAACATGGTGCAAAGATATATGAAGCTTATAATAAATAGAAGTTATATATTACTTAATGTGTTAAGTAGTTTGTCATTTTTCCCTTAAAATTACTGACACATTGTTATGACTGTATATTTAGGCAGAGATGGTTCAGGTCAATTGGGTAAAATATTTATTGCATATTATTGTCTTATCAGTGAACACTATACTGCATATCTAATTATTGATTTTGGTAAGAGAAATTTAAAGGTTGCTTCCTAAGGAACATTTCAATATTTAATTTTGTACTTTGTGAATTTTGCTGTGTAAATGCTTAAAAGCTCTGTGACTATTCTAGGAACAGAAATATTTTCATCTTTTCCAAAAATATATGTATTTTATAAAGTGTAATCTTTATTTTAACATAAACTCATATTAATTGAAACTGTAGATAAGAATCCAATTTAATAATTATTTTTCTAGAAGACAATTCTAAAATTATTCAATAAATATTACATCTGCTCATATAAAATTCATGCTATGTTCATTTTCATACAGTAAAGTTTATATCTACTAGGAATAAGAATTACATTGTTACTTATATTCCTCATGATATTATTTATGTCATTATATATGTTATTAGTATGTACCTAACTTTTTATCTCTTTCAATGTGATCATCTCCATTTTTTTTG
>NW_011888830.1:4737175-4748622 GCF_000151845.1 Pteropus vampyrus
TATTATCCTGTGTCTCTTGTTCTTCAATCTGAATAGTAGGAGATAAATTAGTTCCTAGATAACTTAAAACATTCTGTAAATTCTCAGAATAGATTGATTTTAGGATTTTGCAGTGGTCTACTAATTTCTGTTTCTTCTTTTATGTCTAAGGATGCAATGCTCTTTAAATCCACCTTTTTTCAGTCCTATCCAAGGACAAGGTGTAGACTTGCATAGAGTGGAGGTAGATAATGACAAGCTTAGGAGAGGGTAGTTCTCTGACCAACTCTGAAATGAGGACCAAGAGTTAAGAGTAACTTCAGACTTTCTCATTGGTGCTTGGATCGCATTCTTTGTTGGATCCTATTTGGATGGATAAAATCTTCCTCTCTATATTATAGCATTCTTATTTCAGATATTCAGAAATAGATTAGCTTCTGATTATTTATTAACTGGCCTATATAATTTTTCAGCCTTTAGATTTAAAAAAATATTTTATCCGTATTCTTGGTTTCATCTGCATAATTTATTTTTCTGTATCGTGCATATATCAATGATCTGGCACAAGTAGGTAGCTGTCATCAGAAAGTTATACCAGTACGTTCTGACATGAATTTCAAAGTCTTTAATAAAGGCTGGCAGTGCTCTTTACTGCTTGTTGATACATTTGCCTGCATAATTAAGATTTATGATGATATTAAGAAGTCTTGAATAATGAAAAAATGCAATCTTCTTTCAAAATATTTCACATGAACTGAATAGCTGATGATATGCCTTTAAAAAAAACTGGAAATAATTTTTCTTGAACTTTGAAGAAGTGTAACTTGTAAGAAAAATAGACTTTTGTTTTAAAATTCACATTTTTATGATTATGGAGCAAATTTTCTGCAACTTTATAGAAAAATATGAAATTCCAATTTAGAATTCCATCATGAAACTACACCATTCTAATTTCTCCATGCCACGGTTTGTTAATATTCCACAAAGTCCCAGGATGCAACTATAAGACTGCATTCAAATCTATGAACATGAGGCAATCATGCTCAGCAGAGTATAACAATAATTATAATAGAGATTAAGTAAAAATAATTAGAAAAAGTTCATCTAGTTTTGATGTATTAATTATTCTGACCCTGTTCTATTCAGAGTCTAATTATCTGGTTCAGTGAAAATGCCAAGATTTCTACGAGTCATAAAAATTACATTCAAGTAATTATGTCAGCAAACTAAACAGTATTCATTTACCATGCCTTTTTATGCACACATTTGAATATGCTTTTTTAACTGTTTTTGCTCTTTGTTCCTATTCATGGGAAATAATACCTGTAGAGAAATTTGAAAGTCAGTTGCACTCCGAGCGTAATGTGCAATTCTTGCTGATATTCTTCTTTTGTACGATTGCTGTAAGTCTCATATAACCTTTGTTTAAAAAACATGAATTAAAGTTCACTCTTCAGTTGTTTCAAAGAAATCTTTAAAACCTGTAGCTGTAGTTTAAAAAAAAGTTTAAAGCAGTAACACAAAGCATCTCTTAGAAAGTTTCTTACCTTTGGTAGCTCAGAAGCTGACTAAATAAGTCTCTTAGTTATTTCTGCTACCCATATTTCCTTTAGAGACATATTATGGCATCCTACAAAAGAGTCTGGATTTAGAAAAAAGTATATGCAGGTATATAATATTTTAAACTTATCAGTAAAGTGATAACGTAGCTCAACATCCCAAATCATTCAGCTTTTTTAAGCCATGAGAATCTTTACATTATTATAGCACAGTTAGAAATTTTTTAATGCTAACAGCTAAGCAGCTTCATGTAACAAAGGCACAGGGTTATACTGGTGAGGAACTTAATATGTATTACATCCCTTATAATCTCTTTTAGTATTTTTAGTAAAATATTTGATGAACATTTTAAACAAAAATTTGTTGCCTGAAGTACTCAGATTATTGCTTTACTTCTGTTTTCTTCTTCATGTGGATAGACACAAACTTAGTTGAAAATATAACCATCAATTATGTTCACATTGGGAAGAATATATTAACAGTTAAGGCTTGAACAATATATTTCCTGGTGTTCTAGCAATAAAGTATACTTGTACTTACAAGTGTGTGCATATTTATAGCCTGTTTTTCCAAAGGGAAAATACGCCTTTCTTGGTTCCTAGTTTATCTTTTAGCTACTGCAGACTAGTTCCAGACTTTATCCCAGATGGGCAGGGGCAGGAAAATCAAGGGGAGCTATTAAAATGGATGGAGTTGAAATGAGACAGTGCTGAGAAACAGAAAAAACTACCTAAATACACCCACAACCAAGGTAAACAGGTAAGTATTTATCATGGCCATCAGGGCTCTGCATTCACTGAACACAGATTTATTCAGGTAAAAGCGAAGTGAGGCTAAGCTGGGGGGTGGGAACAGGTGGTCACAGTGTCACAATTCCCATGTGTTTTATGCGTCATAGAAACCGCCCTGCTGGGGCCCCCTTAGAAGAGTTCTTTCTTGGTCTCCACTTTGGAACATGCACTGGAGATATTGGTCAAATGTGGTGAGATTTCTTGGGGAACAACAAAACTTTACAGAGAGAATGTCCTTCTTTGAATCTGTCACCTGCACTCAGTACCTCAACATGTCCCAAAATATCAGACATTGGAAATCAAGCGCCGTAACATTTTATGAGTAGCAAGCAGCCTGCATCCAGGTTTTAGGTGGAATGAGAACTTAACCTTTTTCCCACATTCCTGTAATCGTACAGACACAGAGCATGTCACTCCCCCGACCCTGAAATAGTAGATTTAAGAGTAGCTCACTTTTGTGTGTTTTGATGCGGAATGTCTCATTTTGACACCTGTTCAGCAGTCCCCTTGATCTTACTTCTCAATAAGATATAGAAATAAGATAATAGAAATATACGCTTGCAAGTCACCATCTAAATACACAGCCCTAGGATCATGAGTAGGATTCGACAGTGGCTTCCGTGGGAAGATAGCTCATCCCCGCCCTGGTTTAGGTAACCAGCCTTGCCACACTGTGCCCTTCCCATCACACTTCATCCCACTGGGATGAGCCAAATCCCACAAAATTACCACTGGGGCACAACTCCCCCTCCCCTCCCCGCCCCATTAGCTGCTCGGATGATATACCCCACACGGGATATCTCAGGGCCATTTCTAGTAACACTGGGAGGTAGCTCAGGGATCTCTCCCCACCTCTTCAGTTTGTCAATAGTGTTTCTACCCGGCCAGTGGCTCCTCGCCACTCTAGAACCCAATTTGGGGACCTGCTTACCCCTGGGTTCTGGATGCATCCCTTTGGTCTCTTTTTCTTTACTCTTGGTGATTGTTATCCTTTTGAATCCAGAAACATTTTTGTGATGGCCAAATGTAGTAATTATGACTCTAGAGTCCGACTATTTGCCGTCACATCTTTTCCTTAGCATCTCTAGGATATGGAGCAAATACAGAACTCCTGTGGTCTGTCACATGGAGAGACAGTGTCTCTACCTCATGTCTGATTTAAATAAACGAATTATGCAAAGGCTTAGAAACTGTTTGGCACGTAGTTGGCACTATGGAAGTCTTAGCTATAAAATAGCAGTGCTATTTCACATAAAAAAAATTGCTGTTAATCGTTATCATCCCCTGCTTCATGATTTAGGTTATAAACTATGCCCCAGATCTGCTGGATTTGGTTCTTGGTATTCAAGCAAATAATTTAGACATCTAAAGTTTTCTTCCGCTCAAATGTATGGTGTTTGCAAATGAAAAGCACTTTGGATCTCATATCTTTATCCCTATTACGTATTTTAAAACTTACTGGTTCAGTTGGCTTTTTGTGTTGGGCTGTGTTCACCTTTTGCTCAGGGCAGGGGATGGCGTGGGCTCAGGTCTAAAGGGCCTCTAACCAATGCAAAGAAATAGGGGGAACAAAAAAAAGTCTGTTTAAAAATTATACGCTTCCTTTATTTTTTTCTGGCAGACTTTTAATGAAAATGAGCAACCCCTTCTTTTATTAAATTTGTTAGAGTGACATCAGTTAATAAAATTATATAGGTTTCAAATGTACAATTCAATAATACATCATATGTATACTGCCTTGTGTTCACCACCCAAAATTACCTGTCTTTCTCTGTCTGACTTATCCATTTAGCATAATGTGCTCAAAGTCCATCTGTGTTGTTGCAAATGGCAGAATATCCTCCTCTCTCATGGCTGAATAATATTCCATCGTGTACATGTACATTTTTTAAAAAATCTATTCATTTGCTGATGTGCATTTGGGTAGAAAACAGAATTTTAAATATAGGTGTTTTACTTACTACTTACTTACTAGTTGTCTAACTTGGCAGATAATTCTCCACCTTCTCTGAGAATCAGTTTCTCTGTCTGCATGATAAAGATGTCTGTTCTATAAAGGAGAAAGATTGATTGGGATCCGGCAAGAGAAAGTCACTAAAATATCTCATACAATTCATATTGACAGATTGCAAGAAGGGGAAGCTCCTTTTTCATCGATAGCTATAAAAACTTCCTTTTCTCTCTCATCCAACTTCTACATTACACAAATCTATACATCAAACACAACGGAATGTTATTCAGCCACGAGACAGGAGACTATCCTGACATTTGCAACAACATGGGTGGACTTTGAGCACATTATGCTGAGTGGATAAGTTAGACAGAGAGAGAAGAGTACTGTATGATATTATTTATACATGGAATGTAAAAAAGTCAAACTTGTAAAAAAAAAAAGAGAGAGAGTGAAATTGATTAACAGGGGTGAGGGTGGTGGGGATAAGATTGGTAGTGTTTAAGGGTATAAACTTGTAAAAGAGTACTAAATAAGCCTTCGAGATCTAATGTATAGTATATTGAATATAGACAATAATATTGTACTAAAGTGTGTAATGCGAAAAATGTTTATAATAGCAACGATATTACAATATATAAATGTATCAAAATAAACAGGTAAATTTATGCAATGTTATGCATCAAATTTATATTTTTTAATTTGTGTCTCCAATGCTCAGTGATATTTCCTGCATCATAGCTGCTTCTTGTTTACCTTCTATTCAGTCTATTTCTCTTCTATTCTGTGCATTCCTTCTGGTCATCAAATGCCCTCATCATATGGATTTTTAGAATCTTGAAATTTAGTCAATCATTAGACTGCAATTGTGATGCTTTTTCTTTGTCCTTCGTGATTCCATATATAAAGACCTCATGAGTTTGTTTCTCTAATGGTTGGGATCATCGCTCATGAGACCATTTTCTTCTATCCCCTCTAATAGTAAAAGTTGAAAAAGTGTTCATTAACATAATTTACTACAGTTGTTATAGTCGGGTGGTTTTGGTGTCAAAATGGATTTGCTGTCCCAAGCTTGAAAATGTAGAAGCTCTACAGATCTCAGTAAGTACGGACCAATTTACTTTGACTCTATTCACTGCTGCCCACAGGCGGCTCATGGCAGGGCCCATGTGCATGGAGACTCCTGATGGAATGTGTATTCTGAGGCAAATTCCTAACGGTAACCGTGAAAAAATAAAAAGTATGTAAAAACTCTGAACATCATTATTTTTTTAAAAAGGTGCTTTTTAAAAAATTAAAGGTCAAACATTTCAAGGATAAGAAGCCATATTAAATTTTTGCCTAGAAAAATTAATTGTAATGTTTACCTAAGCCTTAGATAGTTAAGTTTTAATAACTTCTATAAGGGAGGGCAGAAGCATACAAGATAAAAGTGTCACTAACGACACATTTAGTTGATCACAAAGTAATTAGCAGAGGTGGATGAATTAATGTAAGCTTTTAAAGATCACTATTTTAACATAAAGGTGACCATCTGACTCTTATAGAAAGAGGTAATTCACTTTGCTCAGTTTTCTGGCAAATGAGGGAGAGGGAGGCTTAAAGTACTTTATATAAGAAGAGTGCTTTAAAAAAAGCTGGAGAATTTCTAAACTTAATATATAAATGGTAACACATATCAGAAACTGCAGAGAGCAGGTAACAGTAAAGGTGTAATTTGCATCTATGAAGAGAAACATTACAACATTTTATTACCAGAATATTCTATACCCAAATCTCTAGAAGCACTGACTGTCTCATCTTTGAAAACCTTAAGCAAGTTTACTTCATACATGCATAAATACATCCACTACGAGTCATACTTTCAAAGTGGTGAGGATATATCTTTTGCCATTGAAATGATGAAATCTCTCCAAGAAAAAATGAAAAGGTAAAGCACAGACCTTTTTAAAAAGATTAAAAGGAGAGATTTTTTTCATGTTCTCAGTAAATAATGTGCCCAGATAAAGATAAAAAAATCTTTATCTGGACACATTAAAATTCTAAAGGTAAGTGGATACTTGTCATAAAGAAATATAGAATCTTAACTTTTTTAAAGTTTTGAAGCAGTGAAGTGACAAAGAATAAAGATATCTTAAGTTTAAAAAATTCCTGGATTTATTAATTGAAGCAAGTAGATAGCAAAGAGGGAATTAAAATCGGAGGCAATGAGGGCTTTGCAGCTCTAAATTTTATCATGGCGTCTTAGAAATCTTACACTTTCAACTTTAGATCTTAGATCCCTCACTTAAAAATATTATGCATATATCAGATGACCTTTAAACTCCCTTTACGTTCTTTATTATAAAAGTATATTACATTAACTGGGGGTATATCTTAGACACATCTTAAAAACTGTATTTAAAAAATTCTCTGTTAGTGGAAAGAGTTGTCTCTTTATTAAGATGCAGGTGAAATTTGTAAGCTAATTTAGGCAACATGATCTTCTTCATTTCCTCCAAAAATAAAAAACACATTTTGATTCCACAAAATGCTATATCATCTTAAAATATTTTTGTGGATATTTTCTTTATAAGCAGAAATGTTTTTTCAGTAAAAATATGTAGGAGGTGGGGGTGCCACAGCTATCAATTACTCTCTGAAAATAATCTTTAATTATGTCTTGCTTTCAGCTTATCCCTAATGAGAGAGAGGTTAACTTGTTAAGCTGAAAACTGATCCCAAAGTAGAAATAATTGTTTTAATGCATTTAGAGATTGTAGATCTTTTTCAACTGGGAACAAATAGACTGATCCCCAAGTTATAATGTCTTATAACTTAACTAGGCCTCTAATCACAGGAGGTGCCTTAACTGCTTCAGTAAATTAGTTCAGTTTAACTCTTCCTAGTCAAATTCAAAGGTTTTTGTTTTTGATCTGTTAGAAAAGTTTATGTATCTGAAACATCAACAAATAACTAACAAAAATATGACATAAAATAGTTTGTCAGTCATCCTTTTTTTTCTTCTATGTGAACTGCTAAAACAATTTCATTATGTTTGTATGTATATATGGAAATTAAATGTATATCACCTTCGGTCTAACTTTTAAAAATATTAAGTATGTTAAACACAGTATAGTGTTAAGTAAGAAGTACTAATACACACCTAACACACAACATCCACATTCAACAAATAGAAACATTTTGCCATATGGATGTTTTTATAACTTGCTTTTTATTCCACATAATATTCTGGAGATATGTACATGTTGATTAATGTATACATGATTCATTAATTTTAACTGCTTTATTACATTATAAGAATGTACCACAATTTTTTATGCCTTCCCTTTTTGATATAATTTGATTTTTTTTTTCTGTAGTTTTTCTTGGTTACAAATAACACTGTGAATGTCCTGGACCTGTGCAAGTAGTTCTTTAGGTTATAGACCTAGTAATAGAATTCTTAAATAATTTATTTACACACGTGTTTTTACTAGATATTGTCGAATTTGTTTCCAGAATGGTCAGCCAGTTTTCATTCCCATTTGCAGTGTATGAGAGGTCAACTTGGTATTATTAAAGTTAACATCTGTCTATCTATATCTGTGTATTTGGCTGGCTGGCTGCCTGTCTGTCTGTCTGTCTGTTTATCTATCTATCTATCTATCTATCTATCTATCTATCTATCTTTCTATCTACCTACCTATCTACCTATCCATGAATAAATGATGCTTTCTTCTTTTGTAAGTTTGTATTTTCAGAAAGGAAGTTTAAATATATTCATATATTGGTCATTTGGTTCCCTTATTCTCTGAATAGGGCTTATTAAGTGGAAGATATTGAGTAAAGGAATAAATAGTAAGAGTGCAAGGCATGCAGATGTCTGAGGGGAAACTCACAGGCATGGAGAAAAACGTGCAGATATCTTCATGGGAGAGTGACTAGCAAGAAGAATCGGTGTAACTGAGAGCCATTCACAGGTGAATTCAGAGAGTAAGAGATGATAAACGGTACACATAGAAAAGTATTTGTCCACACTTACAATAATTTTGGCTTTTACTCTGAGTGAAACTGGAAGTCACTGGATGATTTTGAGTAAGACAGTGGCACGAATCACTTAATTCTAACAGGTCACTCTAGCTGTGGCATTGTGATCAGACGAAGAGCAGAAGCAAGGCAACTAGTGGTGAGGTTGTTACAAAAAGCTAGGCAAGAAATCATAGTGGCTTAATCTTGGTGACCACAATACAGGTAGTGAGAAGTGGTAAAGATTTGAATGTGTATTAAAATAGACCTGAAAAATGTATCGGTAAGTTAGTTAGATATTGGATATAAATGAAAAGGATGAGTCGAGGATGATTCAAACTATTGGGATTGAGAAATAACAAGACTGGATTTGCTATGTACTAAGATGCATCCTGAATTCTATGCATTTCAAAGAATTTTAATATGTCAACCTGAAATAATATGGTAATAGTTGATAAAGTGTTCGTAGTGGAGTCAGAAAACTTCTAAACTTTAGATACAGACAAAGCGAGAAGTCCAATCAAAGAGTCTGTAGTTTCAGGTGGATTTCTGTATCTGGCAATGGAAGATTAACCTCCTCCCTCCAAAATTATTAGAAAAACTTTTGGGGGGATGGGAGGTATTATATATAAAATGTGTTTGAAGCCACTGGAGATGGATGTGAGGGGCCCAGATTCCAGTGGTGACGATCCTCTTGCTGCTGTTTATTTCAAAGCCCTGTCTGCTTCCCAAACAAAAGCTGATAGGATGAGGAACTGTGCCAAAGTGACAAAAAGGCCCAGAGACTAAGAAGAGCTTCTAGCAGTCTTATCAATGGGGAAATAAAAATTGGGGTTCCACGACTGTCAAGAAGGAGCTGCCATAACACTGCAGGGGTTCAGTTGGATTGCAAAGTGCTAGAGCAAAGGAGTAAGAGGCGAAAGGGAAATACTTACAAGGACTGAAGCCTCTCTTTGAATCACCTAAATCTCTAATGGACTAAGTCAATTTGGGATTGCTAGTGCCCGCATCTATCTGCAAAAACAAAATAAAAGTAAATCCTCTCTGGGAGAAGGTAATGTGATCCAAGGTCTCAAATTCTCCTCCTTGATTTTTAATACAAAATGTCCAATATTCACTTAACAATAACCAGGCATAAGAGAAAACAATACCTGAATGAAAGCAGAGACAAGAGACAAAAGAAACAAACACATAGGAATCCAGATAATGGAGTTATCAGATCCAGACAGTGAAACGACAGGGATTAATAGGTTTAAGAACTTAAGTGATAAGATGGAGAATTCAATTAACTATTAAAAATAAGCAAATGGAAATTCTAGAACTAAAAATCAGTAACTATAATTAACCAAACAAATGTATTTAACAACAGAAGAGACTGTTTTTAAAAAAGAATTATATATATATATGGGGGGGGCAGGGGTCTTCTTTGCTTTTATCTATTTTTGTTATCAAAAAAATAGATAAAACCAAACAAGACATTGGGGCCATAAGAGGAAGAGGAGAAAGAAAATGGTTTAGGAAAACATTTGAGCAGGTAATTGTAATGAATTTTCCAAAGCCAACAAAAGATTTAGATACATAATCTTAAAAGTCAACATACATCAAGCAGGTTTAAAGAAAAGTACATTTAGGCACATTGTGATAAAATCTAGCACAAATTTTAAAAATTAAAAGCAGCCAAAGAGCCATTTTTATTTTTACTTTAAATGAGGAACAATAAGATTGAGGGCTGATTTACAACAAAATTAAAGACTGGAGACGAGACAATGGAACAGCATCTTCAAAATGCAGGTAAAATGTAACTACTAACCTAGAATTCTATATCCAGCAAAAGTGTCTAGCTAAAAATAAAGGTAAAATAAAGATATTTTTAAACAAACAAAAACTGATCTTATATTTAGGTCCTTGATCCATTTTGGGTTAATTTTGGTGTGTGGTGATAGATAATAGTCTAGTTTATTCTTTTGCATGTGGCTTTGCAGTTTTCCCAGCACCATTTATTGAAGATGCTCTCCTTTCTCCATTGTATGTTTTGGGCTCCTTTTTCAAATAATTTTTGCCCATATATGCAGGGGTTTACTTCTGGACTCTCGATTCCGTTCCACTAGCTTGTGTGTCCATTTTTCTGCCAACATCATGCTTTTTTTATTATTGTTGCTTTGTGATATAATTTGAAGTCAGGCAGAGTGATGCCTCCAGCTTTGTTGTTTTTTTCTCAAGATGGCTTAGGCTATTCAAGGTCTTTTGTGCTTCTATACAAATCTGATGATTTTTTGTTCTATTCCTTTAAAAAATGCCAGTGGGATTTTAATGAGGATTGCATTAAATCTGTATAATGCTTTAGCTAATACGGTCATTTTAACTGTATTGATTCTTCCAGTTCAAAAATATGGAATATCTATCCATTTCTTTGTGTCTTCTTCAATTTCTTTTCATAATGTCTTATAGATTTTAGTGTATAGGTCATTTATATGTTTCATCAGGTTTCTCCCTAGATATTTTATTCTTTTTGTTGCAATTGCAAAAATAATTGTGGTTTTTTTTTTTCATTTTTTTTTCTGAAAGTTCATTATTTAGAGTATAGGAATGTTATGGATTTTTGAAGACAAAAGAAACTGAGAGAATTTGTCACCAGCAAACTTGCACTGAAGAACACAGTAAAGGCAATTCTCAGGTAGAAATAAAAACAATCAAGTAAGGAGGCCTAGAGATGCAGAAAGGAATGAAGAATAAGTGATATAAGTATGCGACTAAAACTAACAAGTAGTAGTGATATAAAATAATGATGATAGTGTATTGTGAGATTTAAAACATGTATGGAAACTAAAATATATAAAGGCCAACACAGAAACAACAAATATGTACATAATTAAATGTAATTCACTAAATATCATTAAATGGCAAAGATTTTCAGACTAGATTTAAAAAAAATCTGCCACTTATGAGACAAACCTTAAGTTATCAAGTTGTATAAAAGTTAAAAATAAAGGATAAGATGATAAACAATGTAAAAAAGAAACAAATCTGGTATAGCTATACTAATATTTGACTATGTAGGCCATAACCTCAAAACCATTACTAGAGATAGAAACACACATTTTAATCATAATTATTCTATTAACAATCCACCAGGGTTATTTGTTATTATATATGTGTGT
>NW_011888830.1:4749862-4753861 GCF_000151845.1 Pteropus vampyrus
TCTTCTGCTAGCTTTTAACTTAGAAACTTGGAATTTAGACTACTGAATGTAAACCTGTAAGTTTTCTTCTGCACACCTCTTAAGCTGCATTCTACACATTTTGATACAGTGTATTTTCATCATCATTCAGTTCAAAACATTTTCTAATTTCGCTTTAATTTCTTCTTTAAATCATGTATTATTTAGATGTTATTCACTTCCAAAATATTTCAAGATTTTGTGTATATCTCTTCATTATTACTCTCTTATTGAGTTCCACTGTTGTCAGATATATTACCTGTAAATATTTAATCTTTGAAAATTTGTTGTGACTTGTTCCATGGCCCATCATATAGTCTAAATTGGTGACCATTTTATCTGCATCAGAAAAGAATGTGTATTCTGCAACTGTTAACTTTAGTGTGCGAAAAATTTCAATTAGATCAAGATAATTGATAAATATAATTCAGACATTCTATATCCTTACTGCTTTATTGTCTCATTCAACAAACTACTGAAATAAGTATTCAAATCTTTATGAGAATGGATTTGTTTATTCCTCAATTTTTAGAGCCTCTTTGGTTTTTTTACACTTGCTGATTGCACACTGTATCTTTACTACTCAATCTATAATTTTATATTTAAAATGAATTTATTTTATGAACCATAGTTTGTATATATAGCTGAATCTTATTTTTTTATTAAAATTTCATTTGACGCTCTCTGTTTTCTAATGGTGGTTTTAGTCCATGTATACTTATTAATTGTTAACATATTTAGTTTAAAACTACCAATTTGCCATTTTCCTTTCTGGCTTTTTCTTTTTTTTTTTCTCGTTCTTCATTCTTACCTTCTTCTGGGTTGATTTTTTTTTTATTTTAAATAATGCATTGTCTTTTTAATCACATCATTTTGCACTATCTTTTATTGGTCGTTTTAGGTATTATAATCTTTACAACGTGACCCCTTAACACTTGGATTGGAAATTTGACCATTCACACAAAAAATAAGATTTTTACAATTGTGCAGTACATTTACCTTTCTTCTTTGTGTTATCGTTATCATATATGTTATATTTAAATAAGTCATAAACCTACCGAACAGTGCATTATTTCTGCTTAAATGGTCATATATACTCAGAAAATTAAGAGAAGGAAAAGCATAGTCCCCTTTATTGACCCACATACTTACATGTTTGATGTTCTTTATGCCTTCTATAGCTCAGAATATAGCTCCCATCTTGTGTCCTGTCCCTTCAGCCTGAAGAACTCCCTTTAGCATTTCTTGTCCTATGTGTGGTAATATATTCTTTCACTTTTCATTCATAGCCAGAAATTGTTATTTTGCCTTTATTTTTGTTGAATAGTTTCCCTGGGCATAGAATTTCTGGTTATTATTTCTTCAGCACTTTAAGATGTTGATTTATTCCATTCTCTCCTGCATTTTCTCTACCACTGTTTTTCTATAAGTGGTATGTTTTGCTATTATTTTGGCGAGTAGGGATTGGAGACATTTTCTCTGTCTTGTGTTTCAGGAGTTCTACTAGAAGATATCTAGGAGTATAGTTGTGTTCACATAGATCCTGCACCTTTGGGTTAAACAGGCCCCTTGGAACCTTGTTTGTGCTTGAGAACTTTTTGTTAATTGTAGCTTCGAAATTATTTTTTGCCATATTCCTTCTTCTCTCCTTTTGGGATTCCAAGTACACATATGTTAGATATTGTCCATAGGTAACTGAAGCTCTGTTTATTTAAAAAAAATATATTTCCTATCCCTTTTTTATTAGTGCTTCTGTTTTCCCTCTTTTATTGAAATATAACTGACATATAACATACAAATTTAAGGTGTAAAACGTAATTATTTGGTATATGTAAATGTTACAAAATGATTAGAATAGTAAATTTCATTACATCCATCACCTCACAGTTGCAGTTTTTTTTCCTTGTGCTGAGAACTTTTGAGATCTATTATCTGAACAGCTTTCAAATATACGATACAGTACTGTTAACTATAGTCAACGTTCTGTCCATTCAAGCCCCAGGACTTATAACTAGAAGTTGGACCACCTTTACCCATTTCCTCCAACTCCCACTCCCTGCCTCAGGCAACCACACACATATTCTCTGTATCTGTGAGTTCAGGTTTTTCAGATTTCACATATAAGCGAGATTATATATTATTTTTTATTTCTCTGATCTCACTTTTCCTTAGATAAATTCCATCAGTAGAAATTATGTAATCTAAAAACTTGCCGAATTTCACTGTCTTCAATCTAGTGTCTACCTAGTGAATTTTTGACTTCAGTTATTATAATTTTCAGTTTTGGAATTTCTATATTTTGGGGGTTTTAGTTCTTTGCTGAGATTTCCCTTATGTTCCATCATTTTTGATATATATTTTTAACACTCTGAACACATTTTTAGAAGCTACAAAGAACTTGTCTTCTAATTCCAACATTTCTTTCCTCATCTTGGTATTTATTTCTATTGACTATATATGTTTCCTGATTGTAGCCACTTTGGCCAATTTATTTTCACATCTAGAAAATTTTATCATAGACTAAATATTATGACTAATTACATTATAGAGACTCTGGCTTCTGTTTTCTTTTGAGAATGCTAATTTTTATTCTAGCAGGCAGTTCACATATTTGTACTCTACTTCCAAACTCTGCTTTTCCTGTTTTAAGCAGCAGCTAAAATCTCCACTCAGGTCTTTTAAATTTCCAGCTTTTCATTTCTGCTAGCCTTGCACTCTCCATCATGTGTGCACAATTCAGTTTGTAGTTTGTATAAAGATTTGGGGGTTATTTTCTCTGTGTCTCAGTCTTTTCCATGACCCCCACATTAACTTTCAAGCAAAGCACTTCGTAAGTCCTAAATTCTGTTGTTAGATTCCATAAATCAGTAAGAAGGCAGTTTTCTGGCTGAGTTTGGTCATCAAGTTAAGATCTGGGAGTATTTTGAAGTAGAAACAATAGAAACTGAAATTTTTCATTTTCTTTTCTTCCAGGATCAATCATCTCTGCTCTCTAGGTGCCTTCAAATAACTGATCTTCATACTTTTTCTAGTATTTATAATTGTTGTCTCTGGGACATCCATAAAAGAGTTAGTCAGATACAAGTTACTCTGCCATTACCAGAAGTTCAATCTCTCTTTTCCACAATAGTTTAAACTACCTGGAGGTGTCCCCTCTCAGAGTAGTCACACATCAAGCCTGCAAAGGCTCATCATCTTTCTTCTTAGTGAGTTACACAAATGAAAGGGCTGATGTCTCATTGTAAAACTACTTACAAGTCTATTAAAATAGCAAGAATGGAAACCTATCTGAGATCTTCTTTGTGGGTAGAATTTAAACATATGTCTCAGTAGAGTTTACAAACACAAGGGTGTCCAGTGGAGAATAGCATGGAGGTTGCTGTGTTATACTTAAGGATTTGTTGATTCAGTCAGCAGTCTTAAAGTGGGACTAATTTCCTTACTCTCTAAAATGAGAGGCATTAATACACACTTCCACCCAAAGGGTACTGTGTAAAGATGTTGTTAGGTCTAAAATATTTAAACTTCTTTAAGAAAAATACTATGTAAATAGAAGATGTGCCTTAGAAGAGAAATATTTTTTTTTTCAGTTTCTAACTCCCCTAATGCCCTTTTTACTGATGCATAACTAGTGCTAAATGATAATACTATTTGCATTTTAAATTACTTTGTGTGCACTGGATATTTACTCTGATCACAAGAAGTATATTGCCTTGAGTGGAGGTGGTCTTGAGCTGTAGTCATAATTAACTTTTGCTTAAAAGTACTATATTATCTTAGAAAATAAAGAAAGCTTGTTAACAGTACCGTATTAATTTTTCAGCATAGAGCAGAAAATTAACACATCATTTTCTTTTGGTTTCTTTTGATATTTTCTACCATTGCCTTAAACCAAAGATTATTTTTTTAGTTATAAGTTATTAATTATTAAATTAAAAGCAGAGTATTTCTATAACCATAAATACAGAGAATTTGATAGGC
>NW_011888830.1:4754496-4757705 GCF_000151845.1 Pteropus vampyrus
AGAGTTCTTCAGACTCTCAGTCAAGTAAGCCAGAACAGTTCAGTCTCATGACTGATATTTTCATCTACATAGTTAATGTACAAACAAATATAAATTCAAGTCATAACCTGGAGCAGGAGAGTATCATATTCAATATTAGTTAGATTCTTAATTAATTTAGATATGCTTTATATTTACTCTGAACAAAAATATATACTATTTGATCAGTAGTGTTACTACACTTTACCGTTTAACTAATAAACTAATAAATAGATTTCATTTAAGATAAAAATTTTAAACCAATTCTGTTAGGTGGCATGACACAGAGCTATCATAGTGTCTCTTCCTTTAGACAGTGACACACAGTGTCTATTTTTCTATAGGTAACATTTAGCTGAAAGAATAAACCATTAACACATCAGAATTTTTGAAAATCGTTGTGTCTGTTCATAAATATAAACTACCCTGTTTTGGGTGAGATCATGAAGTGTCCTGTGGCTCTTTGGGCAGACGCATGTCCTTCTTAGGCAGGTGCAGATATATCAAGGCTGATGATCATATTTGGGAAGTAGATAAAATTAAAGGCAAAGTCACAAGTATGGCCTTTTTGTGATTTATTCATTGTCAATGGTCAGAAAATTTACAATTATGTCACAATTACTTCATTTCAATTAAATTTAAAAGACATACTTAGCACTATTGTTTTGAAAGTCAATGTGTTAGACAGTTAGTTAGTCACGATAGAGAACCAAATGTGAGCATCTGTCCCCTGGGACTTTACAGCCTTTTTTACATTAAAGGAATAAATCAGAGGCCCATGAGGGCCAGGAAATAGGGACGAAGGGCTCTCTGAGATCCAAAGTGGGCTTTCTGGAAAGAAAGTGACAATGTCTGTAATGACACTGGAAAAGTAATTTAGATTTGTATTTGGGAAGGTGTTGCTAAAATTTGGAAGAAATTTATAAATTAATTCCATAGTTCTAAGGATTTATTATTAAATAATGTTTGAGCTAAGAGTTGACACCATATGTTCCTGATTAAATTTTGATATTCAATCTCAATGGTTTTAACATTGCTAATTTCTGTCACAGAAGTGTTTTAGCAACGTGGTATTCAGTGACTTTGATTCTAGACCTAGAAAACTCTTAGCAAAAGTAGGCTATATTGTAACTGAAATGTTAATAATAGAAAGCATTCACTTAAGCTGAATGGAAACATGTTAAATACATTTTTTGGTCCAGTGGCTACACTAATAATAACAGATAATCAGTGAGTACAACAGCCAGGATTTTTTTTTTTTTAAATTATACAAGGTCTGTAATCTTTTATCTGAGATATAAACCCATCTTTTCAGTTTTTTATAACCTAAGCCAATCCCACTGAACTCTCAGTTGAGTGTCATTTCTACTTCAATCGTCGATTTGCATAGTACACTGAAATGAGTCCTGCAAGTATCTATAATTCATTTTGTTGTCCATGAACTTGAGACTATTAGGCAGATCTTAACCATCACTTGGCAGTTTGCAATGAAATGCAATATTACTATTAATATTATTATTAATGATAGTGTTGGCACCTAAGGATTTTTCTTAAGGATCATTTAGGTAAGCTTTGAACAATTTTTTTTTTCCATAGCATACCAATTCCTCAGAATGCAGGTTAATTCTCATGTAAAAAAAGGTTTTGTTGTCAAATTATCTGGGACATTTAATGTTAAATACAATTTTTAACTTCAAACAAAATTTTAGTTATTGCACATTGTAAATTTTCAATAAGGGATAAAATATATAACATTTGACGAAATTATTTAATCACATGATTCGTTTCTGCAAATGTAAAAATTCATATACAGTTATATGTGTAAAATATTCATCAGAAATATTTTAGGCCTAATGTTACATACAGGTAGAGAGAAATCTGTTATGCATTTCTAAGAATTCACTATTGTTGAATTTCGATTTTTGGCAAATGATCCTGGCCCTGCCCTAAGCTGGGTCTGTTGCTGTTCTGACTAAGCTAAAATGGTCTTTAAAGAAAGCAAGTGGCAGATACGAGGCCTTTGACAAAATCAAGGGCCGGTGAAAGGGAACGATCCGAACCCATAATCTTCCTTTCTAGTTTTCTATCTCTCCTCCTCCTCAGAAAATTCACTACCGGAGAAATATTGTCCACCCTTTATGCTAATGGTCAAAAACGTATTGGTGTGTGTCACTAGTTTCCCATACTGGCTGTGCATTTGGAACACTTGGAAGGGTTTAAAAAATACCAATACCCAGGCCACACCCAGGCCAAATATTCAGTTTCTCTGGGCGTGGGTCTCCAGCATTGCTTTTAAGAATTGTTTTTTCTCTTCTCTCTTTAAGTAGACCAAGTGGCAAAAATGTACAGCCAGAGTTGAGAAGTACTGGTATAAATAAATATACCCGGAAACAGACTGAGGAAGTCGCTGTTCTAGGCTCGTTGTTGTTATTTTAATCAGCAATTTCCCAGTGAGACACGTGTATGATGAAAGGGCCTTCCACTGCTCCTGGCCTTGACTGAGGACTGTCTTTGCCAGAACTCTGATTCCAAGAATGTATCCTTGACATCCTTAGACTATATGGTCGTATGTGCAAAAGAAAACAGGCATCAGTATACAGAATCTCGTACAATGGAAATGCCATTTTCACACTTGAAGGAGTACGTTCAGTGGCTAAAAGTAGGAGTCCTTAAGTCAGCTGGAAACGACATCGTGTTGTGATGAAAAAAATGAACATTACTTGTTTTTAGCTTGTTTGTTTCCCCTTTAAAGGAAACTGAAAACAGTACTTTATATGTTAGGGATGAGGATTCATATGAAGCATGTAGTAAATAGTATATTTTAGTTATTTTAATCATCCTAACATTAACAAATAAATGTATATACATGCAGAGATCCAAACATTTATTCTCTTTCCAACAAAGTGGAAAATGCTAATGTGCTAACAAAGCCAATTCCTCTCTGTGTTGCTTCAGTAATAATGGTTACTCTCCTGGACAGACATGCAGAGAATTCTAAGATCTAGCCTCCTTTCTAATATGCAGCCTTTCTGATTTTTTCATTATAATCCAAAAGAAAAGAGTTAAGACCATATACTATTGAACCATAACCACACCTGGATCGTAGTCAGGGCCTCCAGCTCTGTGCTCACACTCTTTCTCCCTCCATCCACATCTCCACCTGCACAGACCCGAGGTCACTCAGCATCCAC
>NW_011888830.1:4757755-4765071 GCF_000151845.1 Pteropus vampyrus
TCCTCCTCAGAAAATTCACTACCGGAGAAATATTGTCCACCCTTTATGCTAATGGTCAAAAACGTATTGGTGTGTGTCACTAGTTTCCCATACTGGCTGTGCATTTGGAACACTTGGAAGGGTTTAAAAAATACCAATACCCAGGCCACACCCAGGCCAAATATTCAGTTTCTCTGGGCGTGGGTCTCCAGCATTGCTTTTAAGAATTGTTTTTTCTCTTCTCTCTTTAAGTAGACCAAGTGGCAAAAATGTACAGCCAGAGTTGAGAAGTACTGGTATAAATAAATATACCCGGAAACAGACTGAGGAAGTCGCTGTTCTAGGCTCGTTGTTGTTATTTTAATCAGCAATTTCCCAGTGAGACACGTGTATGATGAAAGGGCCTTCCACTGCTCCTGGCCTTGACTGAGGACTGTCTTTGCCAGAACTCTGATTCCAAGAATGTATCCTTGACATCCTTAGACTATATGGTCGTATGTGCAAAAGAAAACAGGCATCAGTATACAGAATCTCGTACAATGGAAATGCCATTTTCACACTTGAAGGAGTACGTTCAGTGGCTAAAAGTAGGAGTCCTTAAGTCAGCTGGAAACGACATCGTGTTGTGATGAAAAAAATGAACATTACTTGTTTTTAGCTTGTTTGTTTCCCCTTTAAAGGAAACTGAAAACAGTACTTTATATGTTAGGGATGAGGATTCATATGAAGCATGTAGTAAATAGTATATTTTAGTTATTTTAATCATCCTAACATTAACAAATAAATGTATATACATGCAGAGATCCAAACATTTATTCTCTTTCCAACAAAGTGGAAAATGCTAATGTGCTAACAAAGCCAATTCCTCTCTGTGTTGCTTCAGTAATAATGGTTACTCTCCTGGACAGACATGCAGAGAATTCTAAGATCTAGCCTCCTTTCTAATACGCAGCCTTTCTGATTTTTTCATTATAATCCAAAAGAAAAGAGTTAAGACCATATACTATTGAACCATAACCACACCTGGATCGTAGTCAGGGCCTCCAGCTCTGTGCTCACACTCTTTCTCCCTCCATCCACATCTCCACCTGCACAGACCCGAGGTCACTCAGCATCCACGTGAATTGCCTGCTTCCTCCATAGAGGGCCACTCTGCTCTCCTACAGTCTAGCTGTCATACCACGTGCAGTGTGTCTATACTAGCTCTCGGTTTAGTTAGTTCCTAATAGAAAACGTAATCAATCTACAAGAGGGTAGAGAAGACTATTTCCCAGTCTATCTGAGAAAAAAGGTTTTCTAAATGCATTTTTAAATGAAATGACTTGAGGACTCCATTATGGTTGTCAACAAGTCATAGGCTGGATGAAAAGGAAGGAGTTCAGAAAACTGAAAAATTTTACGGACATATCTTTGCAGTGTGTCCGCTTCTTCTATGTGTCCGCTATGGTGATGAGTACGGTGTCTTTGGCTGCAATTACTTTTGTTATTCGTACAGATTTCTACTCCCCGCATATGACTCTGTGATCCGTTATTCACCCGAAGAACCTGGCAGATGCTGGCTGTGTGAACTCCATGAGCTACATTTAATTATGTTCTACTGGAAAGCTGGGATACTTCATATCGTAACAACAATACCTAGATTCACAGGTTTTCTTTGGGGAGGCCAGCCCTAAACAAAAGCGTCATGTTAGCTTTCTTACCATAATGCCACGATACCACCTTTGACTGAAATTCTCATTATCAGAGTCACAAAAGCATTAGATTGCAGAGCTGGGTTATTGTCTCCGGAAGCTGCCGTTGTAATACCCGCACAGGGGAAATAACACAGGAATGATACGATTCTTGGGAAACTGTCAGGAGGAACATGTTCATGGATAATAAGCATCAGAGAAGGGGCAGGGAGGAAGCATGACGGTTAGGTGGTAACTTTATAGGTAAAAATGACTTGTTAAATTAGTTACCTTTATCAAGGCAAAAATTGGTTATGATTTTTCTTCAGGCTTTAAATTCAATGCACATTTATTTTTTTGAAATAATGATTAAGATTGGTTGTGTTCTTTAAATTTTGAGGTATATGAAATTTAGTATTTCTGTGAAATCTGGAGACGCCATTTATTTGCAGCCGATAATCATTCTAGTACAGAGAAAAGGGATACATTTAATTTATCAATTAAAAGGAGTAAGTCGCAATGCCATCACCAAATACTAAATATTTTCATTGCTCTTCCTTGCTACACTTAGGGAATAGACATTAAAAGATCTTAGGATCATAGAATCATTCAAATTCAAAGGCAAATGCTGAATCTTTTTAATGGAGCAGTATTAGGAAGCACAATTTTAATTTCTTCTTTTTCCACAATTGTTCCATTCAGTTAGATCCTTACAGAGAAAAACATGTATAAAAATATTACTCAGTAGGCTGTTTTATCACATATGATTAATGAATACCACTTCAATTTTTCCCATTTAGTGCCTTTTCCCTCACTAAATCTAGAGAATTATAACAATAATTCTGTATTCAAGATTTTTAAAAAAAAGAGAGAGAGAGAAAGAGAGAGAGAGAATGCCAAAGTCTTCTGCCAATGTTTGAAAAAGGCAAGAACTTTAAACTGCTTGCTAATAAAGCTGTTTTACTGTGCACAAATTTTTACATAAATATCTACAAACAAAATAATCGTTGGGCAATTTGACTGCCTCAGAGGGAAAGAGTTACCATTTCTTTGATCTGAATGTCTTTATTTTTCATTTATATGATGATCTTTTGCCATTTGTGAGAAAATTTGAATGCAAGATTTTCATCTGTATGTCAACTGAAAGAAGCTAAGGCTTCTTTTCACACAATGAACTAGCACGTGTAGTCACTTATACGCATGTAAAGCTCTTCTCCCCACCAGAGTAGATTCTCAGTCTCTCCTTTATATCTAACTATTGCTGTTTATACGCCATATTATGCTCTCTAATTTCCTTTTATCTTTTCTTTATTTTGCAGTGTCTCAGTACGTGTCTCTTTAAGACAAGTTAATTTAGCCAATTACTCCAGTTTGGTTGAAGATAAAATCTTTAATTTATCCAGGCTTCCCTTTATTCTTTCTAAGATACTCTTTCCATTAATTTCATGAAACATTCTAATTTTCCAGTTTAGAGAAAAGCTAATTTCTTCATATATGTGTGCACACACACACAAGCACACACAGACACACACATTCAGATGCAAACCAATAGATAACATACTTTCAAAACTAATTTTTTCTCTTCTTTGGATAACCTTTTTTTGTGTTTTTCAAGGTATTTGAAATAGTAATAGATTTCAAATTGAGAACTCTTCGTTTATTATGTATTATGTTGTATTTAAACTATTTTAGTTTATTTACATTTTAGTAACACTAAGCTTCAGCTCCACTCTTGAGGGAGTATTTTGACAGGTTAGAGTATGCAGACCCAGGATGCTTGGAGGAATGACCTGAGAATTATTGAGAAAAGCAAAAAGTGCATGACTCAAAAGCTTGAGACCTTTGAAAATAAAAGTGCTATTTTTTTTTCATTCATCCATTTATTAAGGCATCACACATACTAGTTACTATTTTAGGCATAAGGCAGATGAAAAATGCCATCCCTGATGGTCAAGTCGGGAAGAGAAAGGTAATCCATAAAATGATGCAATATGTACCACACGAATGCATAGAAGGGAGCAGTCGGCCTTCCCTGGGGCAGCTTTCCCAAAGAGGGACGATCTAAAACAGATTGAGAAGCTGATAGGAACTTGAAATTGCCTATTTTATTGATTTTACACTTCTGATGTATTATCTGATTAAATCGATAACATTGACATTTCCTGTATAATTTGACAAGTTTAAATGTCCTAATTCTTCTACATATGTGAGCTACTTCTGCTTCTAATTCAGATATACTAGAAAACATTATATATGTTGCAGGTACTATGCTTCAAATATGTGCGATCTGCTTCAAATATGTGCGATCTTCTGCTTTCATGTATAAATAAGTATTTCTTTGTTCATCCGATATAAACAAAGTAATGAAAATGATACAACTGAAATATAACTATATTGATTCAGATCATATGAAGATCATGGCCACAGAAAGTATATTCAAAATGATTAACTACTTCAATATTTGTTTATTAGTTTTTTTTAAATTTGGGTTTACAATATTTGTACATCTTCAATTCCCTTGCTTGCCTTTTCCCTGACTCAGTTGTATTTTTTCTATAACTCTCATTTTTTATTAGAAAAAAATTTAAAATACACAAAAATAGAGTAATGAATACCCTGTACCCATTATCCAGCTTAAACTGTTATCAACTCAGGGCCACCCTTGTCCCCTCTGCACCCATCCCCTCTCAGAGCCTAGGGCTTGAAAGTCCCCATCAATTGTCAGCACTTTATTCCTTGCCTCAAGGTCTATTTTCTAGAGTGCCTGGCGTCAACACCATTGGTGTCTCGCGATAGGACTTTAGAGTTAGTTACTTAGCGCTCTGAAAACAAAACTACTGGCCTCAAGTGGCATCAAAATTACCTGAACATCCACCAGTGGTTAATCGTGATATGTAGGTGCAAGGCAAGGCATTGGAAGGGAACTTAATAATTTGGGGAACCACGCTATTTATTACAATTGTGATGTGTAGAATTTCTTTACGTCAACAGTACAGACCTTACGCATTAGATTAAAAGAGTCATGGGAGATATTTTCCAAGTTAACATACGCTCAGAAAGCCAGACACGAAATGTGCAGCCTTGGTGGTTTTTCTGTGCCAATGTGTGGACTTTGAGAGTGGAAGATTGTGACACTGAGACCTGGAATGGGCAGTGGGTGGGTGGATGAACCTGACCATAGAGCCCCCAAATCCCAGCCCTTCTCTATTGTCATCTTATCTGGAGACCATGCATTGATCCCACATGAAGCAGGCATCTTGCAATATGACAGCCCCGCTTCAAGATATGCTCCATCACCCCTCATTACCTATAGGTCATAACTGAAGGCAGGTGTCAACACAGCCTCCGAAGGGGAAATCAAAGCCATACTCTGGGAAGAAATAGCCTGTGCTGGAAAAGTAGTGGCAGTGCCTGGCTGGCTGGTGGCAGGAAGCCAGAAGGTATGTATGGGTCTGGATCTTGAGACTGTTGGACTGGGAAGGCAGGTGAAACCTAAGACCGGAAAGGCTCGGAATCTCATAAATCAGGATTTAATATTTCAGAAGGGACTATAGGAGTTGGCCCTGAAAATTTGCTATGTCTGCTCTGAAAAGTCCGGACTCAGTGACGTCCAGGAGTAAACAAAGTGGGAGAGCAAGAACTTCCTTGGCAAAGTGTTAAAGAAAGTTCTAGTATATGAGAATGTTATAATGACTTTTTTGCGTATAGTTTAAGAACTCACTACGGGACCAAGTTCCCCAGGAGCAGATGGGGGATCTTCTATTTGCTGTGAAGTAAAAAATGTACTACTATTGGAGGTGGGATGGGTACCAGGCTTTGAAAATTTGACGGTGACTGTCTTCTGTAGGGTGAGATTTCTTGTAGGGAATTCAGCCATTGACCTGGCTGGCCTCTCTACCATCTCTAGAAAAGATGGGGTTTGGAAAGGCGTAGTGTAAGTAGCAGTGATTAGTCAGCAGTGCCAGGATGAATATATCACCACAGTGTTCAGTAGGGCCAGAGGGGTAAGCAGGGCCCTGACACATGAAGATCTGTGGTGGCATTAACAGGGCACAGCATTCCCATGGGAGTGAGACAGATGAACAGCTGAAAAGGGTGCTGTATGTTTTATGTAATTAGAAAAAAATAATCAAAAGCAGCTTAGCAGAAGGCTAACGACAGCTGTTGCGATGGAAAGTCATGGCTACCTACCCAGTTCCCAAATATAGGCTGTGGCAGGTAGCCAGCTGCGTTGCTGGAAGGGGAGGCTGGGTCACCTGGAGCAGGGCCCCCGCCATCCCACAGCAGGCATACGTGGCGACTGTTCCTCCAGTTGTTCCTCCCAGGAATCATCTAGCTCTTTGCCAAGATGGCTGTGTGCTGGTGAGTAGGAAATATGCAGATCTTTAAAAGAATGTTAGGCACGGGGTTCTAGATGACATTGATACAGGAGACTCAAAATGCCACCATGGTTCACCAGTTAGAAAGCAGGGAAGATCAAGTGATAAACGCAGTTCTGGCTAGAGGCTATTTTACAGGTCTGTGTGCTCAGCCTGCGGTTCCCTCCCCAGGAGGCTGAAGCCTTGGAGGACACACATGGACGTGAGGAGCATGGATGCGCATCATGTGGGACGTACGCCCTATAGGCCCATTTTCCCTTCATTGCCTCTTTTCTCTTGCAGTCAACAACTTGTCCATGCTAACTGTCCTTTCCTTTACTATACTGGGATGAACCGTTCCAGCAGACAGAGTGATATTTAGTTGCCCGAGAACCTGACATGGGGCCAAGTGACACATTTTAAAATTGTGAGTAAGTCAGCTCTCTATGGTGTGAGTTTTGACAGCAAGAAATAGAAAAGTGGAAGAAATTGAATAAATAAATCTCACCTCCTTCCACCTCTCATGGGCTGCCCTGGGATATGATTTCTCTTAGAAACGTCACCTTTCAGTCAGTGCTACCAGCCAAGCAGAAGTGTGAGCAGAGCAACCAGTGGTCTCTGGGGTAAAGGAGTCATCCTCACAGTGGTGCTCTTCACCTTCACCTCACTTACACCTCTCCCCGCCCTCACCTGCCTGAGCGAGGACTTTCCAAATAGCGGCGACGTTATGATCCATGCTCGAGTCTCTAATAGAGAAGACGGTATTAAGACATTGTATGAGTGTTTGAAGAACGACTAGCTAAACCACTTTCTGGCCAAACATGTGAGTTTTTGTGGGGGACTATTTCACATATTTATTAGGTCGAAGTTATTCAGCATAAAAAATACAGATTCTTCATTATTTTGTATGTGTGTGTTTTAGCGTGACACAGATTATATTAAAATTAGCCATTGTGGATGAACCATCATAAAAATCCATATTAAAATGTCATTTATTTAGTCTGTCATTCACTTTTTCTGGAGATCTTTCAGATTGGCAGGTTGGATGAGAATTTGTGTACTTTCCTCCTCTTAGCAATAACTATCCTGTCATTTTCCCTTTTGAATTTTAGTCAGTTCTGTATCAATTTCTTCCTCTCCCAGCAATGTCATTTCCTCTCCTTCTGTCTCGGTTACCGTCTGTGTTATCAGGTAACCTAAGATAATAAGAAATTCACTCATACTTCATACACAAAGCGATTCGTGTGCTGGGTCTAAAAAGGGCACGCACACTGGCAGAGGCAGCAGGGTGTGGACACGGGATGGTGGC
>NW_011888830.1:4765121-4767553 GCF_000151845.1 Pteropus vampyrus
AAGTTATTCAGCATAAAAAATACAGATTCTTCATTATTTTGTATGTGTGTGTTTTAGCGTGACACAGATTATATTAAAATTAGCCATTGTGGATGAACCATCATAAAAATCCATATTAAAATGTCATTTATTTAGTCTGTCATTCACTTTTTCTGGAGATCTTTCAGATTGGCAGGTTGGATGAGAATTTGTGTACTTTCCTCCTCTTAGCAATAACTATCCTGTCATTTTCCCTTTTGAATTTTAGTCAGTTCTGTATCAATTTCTTCCTCTCCCAGCAATGTCATTTCCTCTCCTTCTGTCTCGGTTACCGTCTGTGTTATCAGGTAACCTAAGATAATAAGAAATTCACTCATACTTCATACACAAAGCGATTCGTGTGCTGGGTCTAAAAAGGGCACGCACACTGGCAGAGGCAGCAGGGTGTGGACACGGGATGGTGGCGGCCATTGCTGTGGCCGTCACGTTAGCGACGACCAGGAGAGATCTGGGGAGGGGAAGAGCACTTTTCTAACAACCAGCAGACCGTTCTGCAGCTTCAGGGTGGCCCTCGACGGGCCTGCTCGGTCCTCTCTGTCCTTAATTCACCTTGCAGACTGACCGGTCATCAGGAATGGGTGCTTTTGGGAAGGGCGTCTTGGGGAGGGCTTCACACAAACCCAAGATTGTAATAGAGTCAGGTATGTAATGTGAGATAGACAGTTAGGTCATGAAATTATAGCAGAAATAAGTGAGGGAAGTAATTTCACCAAAATCTGCCGGTGGCAGAGACTGTGCTGTTCACCAGATCTCATTTTCCTCTCTTTGTGGAACCGGCTAGACATTCCCGTGCTTCCCTGACGTAAGATGACCGAGTTCTGTTTACGTGGGAGAGAGGGGTGTGTGGCACTTCCAACCTGGTCCCTAAGATCCACTGCGGGCCTTCTACTCAGCATAAGACCAAAGGAAACCCCAAAGCCCAAAGATGGCTTCCCTCCCTATGACAAACTGCCTGAGACTGTCCCATAGCCAAGAAGTCAACCGCTATTGGATGGCTCTACTGAGATTTGGTATTGTTGATTTTAGCATTTGGCTTGTTCTGTGTAATACAGCATCCTAAATCTATTCTTTCTCTCAAATATCTGCATTGCAATTCAACATTAGTTTTATTTCCTACGGATAGGAATTAAAGCAAAAGAGATACCAAATTCATAAAACCTAGAGAATGGTAGAGGAAAGGATTTCTCTCTTTATGCCAGTCATTCATTGTTGTTAGTACTCTCTTAAGCTCAAAAAGGAGAAATGTGTTTATTTCTTTTAATAGAAAATGAGAGTCCTGAATCCACTCCATAAAAGTTTGTTCTGGTGACTGAAATGGATGTACTAAACTTGGCCTCTTAAAAATGTGATATATAAGAAACATTTTTTTGAAGAAAATGTCATCATTGCCGATCACTGGGGGCTTACATATGGAGAACTATTTATATATTTCATTTATCATCGCCAGTTTTATTAATTATTGTATACTAATAAGCATAAACATAAATGAGTAGGGAGGGATTTCAAATGGGCACTCATTAACTTCCTCTGGGCTGATTATGCAATGTCATTTTACAAGGTGTATATTATACTTGACCAAATGTTTCTTTTTGCAATTTTATGTTAATTATTAAACTTAGACTTAACCATTATGAATAATTATTAACATATTCTATTCATTGCTACTATCATTCATATTTTTATAACAGGGACTACATTCCAGAAAGAAAAACCTCATTACGTTCAAATATAATTTGTACGCTTTGGGCTTCAACCGTTTAAAATATCAGAGAAATAACTAACATATTCAAGAGCAATTTGAAAACTACTCTAATAAAAATAATGAGAGAAACAAAATTCTCATTATTTTTCCTGACTCTATCTTGTTATTTTTCAGAAAATATTTTTTCAACACAGACATTATAAAAATGAAAAGTGATTAACTATGTTTTCATAAATGACGCTGAACAATAATTTATGATATTATGTAACAAGGAAGTTTCATTGGATTGTCAATCTCTGATTTGTCTCATTAGAGAAAATGTTACTCAAGATTTTTTTTTTTCTGAACAATAAGCCAAAATTGTTTGATAAAGAAAAAAACAAAGGCGTATTGGAGAATACAAATAGAACATCTTAGAGTCCACAGGAGCCATGGATGTGAGCAGGGTCAAGCCTGTGCCTTAGGAAGCCCAGAGGTTAAAGGCGAAAAAAGATAAATTTAGCATATTTTGATGCAGAGAATTTTTGTAAACAGTCTTTTTGGAAACAAAATAGCTCTCAGCATTGTTCATATAGAAAACAAGCATCAGTAAGACAAAATTCCGAGCAGTAAAAAGAAGTAGATAGAAACTTTGGGGCTTAATATAAAGAAAAATGTGTCTTAAATTGGAATGAGTTACCACATGGTACAG
>NW_011888830.1:4767603-4769731 GCF_000151845.1 Pteropus vampyrus
TGCAATGTCATTTTACAAGGTGTATATTATACTTGACCAAATGTTTCTTTTTGCAATTTTATGTTAATTATTAAACTTAGACTTAACCATTATGAATAATTATTAACATATTCTATTCATTGCTACTATCATTCATATTTTTATAACAGGGACTACATTCCAGAAAGAAAAACCTCATTACGTTCAAATATAATTTGTATGCTTTGGGCTTCAACCGTTTAAAATATCAGAGAAATAACTAACATATTCAAGAGCAATTTGAAAACTACTCTAATAAAAATAATGAGAGAAACAAAATTCTCATTATTTTTCCTGACTCTATCTTGTTATTTTTCAGAAAATATTTTTTCAACACAGACATTATAAAAATGAAAAGTGATTAACTATGTTTTCATAAATGACGCTGAACAATAATTTATGATATTATGTAACAAGGAAGTTTCATTGGATTGTCAATCTCTGATTTGTCTCATTAGAGAAAATGTTACTCAAGATTTTTTTTTTTCTGAACAATAAGCCAAAATTGTTTGATAAAGAAAAAAACAAAGGCGTATTGGAGAATACAAATAGAACATCTTAGAGTCCACAGGAGCCATGGATGTGAGCAGGGTCAAGCCTGTGCCTTAGGAAGCCCAGAGGTTAAAGGCGAAAAAAAATAAATTTAGCATATTTTGATGCAGAGAATTTTTGTAAACAGTCTTTTTGGAAACAAAATAGCTCTCAGCATTGTTCATATAGAAAACAAGCATCAGTAAGACAAAATTCCGAGCAGTAAAAAGAAGTAGATAGAAACTTTGGGGCTTAATATAAAGAAAAATGTGTCTTAAATTGGAATGAGTTACCACATGGTACAGCAAGTTGCATTTCACTGCAGATATTTAGGGAGATCATAATTTGCTAGAGTGTTGGGGATACATGGATACATGTGCAGATTGCATACAAAATTGGATGAGGTGACTACTAGGGTCCGTTCTGTGGTCTTAAAAGTAAAAAAGCTATACTTTGCTTTCGACTTTTGATTATATAGAATTAATATTGTTTTCATTGGGTTTAGTACTGAATTGGTGAGAGATGGAAATCTTATCAAGTATTTACGTATGTGTCGTTAGCAGATTTTAGAATGGTTGGCATTAGGATACATGTGTAATGTTTATAAAAAAAATAATAAACTATCTCTTGTATTACAACCCCCCAAAAATGCTAAATAAATAACATTTTTGTTATTTATTTTGAGGCATGGTGGAGCAGATAGAGCATCTTATATGCCACTTAGAACTCGATAAATAGTAATAGGTCATAGAATTAGCTATGTTCCAGTAGAAATTGACCATTCAGGTATGCATACATTTTTTTTTAATCTTCAGCAACACAGGAAAGTACCCTGAAATATTCGTTCTCTGTCCTCTTATATATAGCTATGGCAGAGAACCATAGGCATAGAGGCATGTAAACTGGATCTCTCTGCATCGAAGTGGGGATTTTCAGGTTCTGGAGTGTGGCCACTGAACCACCTTCAGCTCTCAGCCTCTTTCAGGACTGCCTGCCCGATTCGCTTACTGGTGGAGGAGGAATTGTGAAGGCTCAGTGAGTCTAGCCCAACTCAGGACGATTCTGATGATCCGTGTAGTCACGTGGCATGTCTTGGGCATCAGCTAACGTCAGGGCCTTTCAAGTCTGGCACTATTGACATCGGGCTGGGTAATTCCTTCTAAGGGGCTGTCCCATGCATTATATGACATTCAGGATTGTTCCTGACTTCTGCCTGCTATGACAGTTGCAATCCCTTACCTCCATTCCATCATGAAAATAAAAAATGTCTCCAGCATTATCAGATGTCCCCTGGGGAACAAAACCACCCCCAGCTAAGAACCTCTAGACTCAAGGTGTCAGCCCTGCCACTTCTCCTAATTATGAATCCCTCCCCAACCCTGCCCTGAGGTTCATTCCCAGTGAAACTCCATATTAGACATCTGAAACACTAACCCCTGTTACAGATTCACAGGGGAAAAAAGAAAAAGAAAGAAAATGCTACTTAAAATCAAAATTGGCTGGGATCACAGGGTTTTCAGAAAGTTGCCGTAATTCAGCAAATCTGTTTTCAGCTCCTTGCAGAGGCTATTGAAAGAGG
>NW_011888830.1:4771476-4773696 GCF_000151845.1 Pteropus vampyrus
TCAGCAGTGGAGGCCAGGGTCTTAGGCCCCATGAGTACGAGCATCTACACCTGAGCTACTTGTACAAAACAAATAGTCACAAACTGTGGCTCTGTCTCCAACAGAAACTGGAAAACTCTTCTCCTCTGGGGATACTACAGAGAAACTTGTGATCTGCCTCAGGGCCTGGGCAGAGAGGAGGCCCCCTCGAAAAGTGGGAAACCCAGCTGATGCTACAGCAGGTTATGGGATCCAAATTCACATCATACATGAGTAAATATATCTCGGACCAATAAATTAAAAATTAATATAAAACTTGCCAGAGACAATAAGTTGCCTAGTGCCATATGTGACACTAATAAAAATACATATGATACATAAAATAATACTTTGTATGTATACATATATGTATCATGCTGTATAGGTATAAATGTAAAGATTATTTTAAGACAGTGACTCCTAATTTTCCATATCTAAAATAGGAAATGAATTCATCAAGTAAACGCTACTCTAAGCCTCAAACAGGGCTCATATAAACCAGCACACACCTGGCAAGAACAGAATGAGAGCAGAACTTCAAAGACAAAGCAAACTCGTGAAGTTTTAAGACAGACAGATTACCTGTTTAAACAACACAGCGATTAGATCGACAACACACTTAGCATCAGCAGGAATTGGAGTAATATTTTCAGGGCACTCAGGAAAAACGATGGCATGATGTTTGCCCAAGAATGTTATATTAGCTGTCATTCCAATTCGAGGGGAAAATATAATGTTTTTTACTTCCTAAACCAACTCTTCATTTCGAATAATATTAAATCTTCAGAGAAGTTGCAAAATTAATATAAGTAACATTGCATATGAATTACCTAGAATCACAATCATTAACATTTTCTATGTATGTTCTTCCCTTTTGCTCTCTCTCTCTACCTATCTCCATGTGTACTTTTTTCCCTAAATCATTCGAGCATCTCTTGCATATCCATGACACTTCCCCTAAGTTCTTCAGCATGTTTTCTCTAATAATAATGATATTCTCCTTGGAAACCATAATACTATGATCACATGCAAGAAAACTAATATCACATGCATCATACAGTTTATCACTATGTTGTACGGTCCTTACTCAAGCTTCTGTCATTGCGTAATAATGTCTTTTGCAGTCATATAATCCAAGATCATCCACAGTTCATTAGAGAATCTTGCATTGCATTTGGTTGTCATGTGTCCTTTTAGTTTCCTATAATATAAAACTATCCACCATTCTTGTTTTCTTGTCTTGACATTTAAAGGAGTCCAAAGTGTATATTATTATGCCATTTTAGGTTTTTAAATTTGCAGGTATATTATAATCAATATGAAATAAATCTATGTAAAGATATATTTGATCTGGCATGTTTAAGTGACAGTGTAGTGAATACTCACTTTAAAAATCGGGTAGAGTTTCTGAACTACTTGGTTCTTATTTTCTCCTCTTTTTTTCTTTCACTTATATTTTAACAGAACGAAAACAACATTTTCTTTACTATTACATTAATAAATGTCCATTTTTAAACTTTTGAAAATATAGTGAGTCTGTACTAAGAATGAAATAGGACAGACATTCTCATAATTGACAAATATTCTTTGCCCGAACAAACTTGAGGCAGGCCCCTGACCCCTCTCCTAGGCCCGTCTGCATGCTTCCATATAAATCTTACTTTAGTGGGAATCCTGACGAGTTGGTTTAACCAGAACCCCCAACCTCAATATCCAATCACCACGGTGTCTATTAGGTTCTCATCCTACACCATCCTCCATATGATGACTGATCACCTGGTCTGCCTTCAGCAAGAGTTCATGTAGGTCATGTTAGCCAGGATCCCACTTAGTAATTTTCTTTCCACTGACCCTCACCCTGCAACTTCGCTAGAAATTCCCTCTTGTCCATCTGTACTGTATTCAGAATCAAAGTCTCTTTTCCCTTTTTGCAATACTCCTGAATAAAATCTGGTTTTACTACTTTAACTACTGTCCTGCTCTGGTTTTTCTTAGTCACAATCCACCTTTAGTGTGTATCTGTGCACAGTAATACTTCCCTGTTTATTTCAATATATGTAATTTTTTTTGCATTTACTTGCTTACATGTTTATTACTTTTCTACCACACTAGAAAGTGAAGACGTGGGCCTTTTTGGTCAGGTTCACATTCGGCCCTAAGTGTCTATCCCGCCCTTGGCATATAGGGGGTGTTTGTCACATC
>NW_011888830.1:4773746-4776657 GCF_000151845.1 Pteropus vampyrus
CCCCTGACCCCTCTCCTAGGCCCGTCTGCATGCTTCCATATAAATCTTACTTTAGTGGGAATCCTGACGAGTTGGTTTAACCAGAACCCCCAACCTCAATATCCAATCACCACGGTGTCTATTAGGTTCTCATCCTACACCATCCTCCATGTGATGACTGATCACCTGGTCTGCCTTCAGCAAGAGTTCATGTAGGTCATGTTAGCCAGGATCCCACTTAGTAATTTTCTTTCCACTGACCCTCACCCTGCAACTTCGCTAGAAATTCCCTCTTGTCCATCTGTACTGTATTCAGAACCAAAGTCTCTTTTCCCTTTTTGCAATACTCCTGAATAAAATCTGGTTTTACCACTTTAACTATTGTCCTGCTCTGGTTTTTCTTAGTCACAATCCACCTTTAGTGTGTATCTATGCACAGTAATACTTCCCTGTTTATTTCAATATATGTAATTTTTTTTGCATTTACTTGCTTACATGTTTATTACTTTTCTACCACACTAGAAAGTGAAGACGTGGGCCTTTTTGGTCAGGTTCACATTCGGCCCTAAGTGTCTATCCCGCCCTTGGCATATAGGGGGTGTTTGTCACATCATCTCATTCCGCTGCTTTTCCTTAGTGTTTCTGGATCTATTCCTTCTGTTTGTGGATCCACCATCATTCTGCTTTCAGATTTTGTCATTTCTCCCTTGAACATTGAAATAACAGGTTTCCCTTCACTGGCGATCTGTCCCTCATCCCAAAATTACCTCTCTACCTTTTAGAGCAGGAGTCCCCAACCCTCGGGCCATGGACCTGTACCTGGCCATGGCCTGTTAGGAACAGGGCCACACAGCAGGAGGTGAGCGGCAGGTGAGCCAGCGAAGCTTTCTGTGTCTGCAGCTGCTCCCCAGTGCTAGCATCACCACCTCAGCTCCACCTCAGATCCTCAGGCATTAGGTTCTCATGAGAGCACCGGTCCCTGGTTTCAAAAATGGTGGGGACTGCTGATTTAGAGGATGCTCTTAAAAACGCATATTTCAGTACTCTGTATCAGTTGTAATGTCTCATTTTTAAATTTATTTGTTTTGAGTCCTTTCTCTTTTTTCTTGGATATTTACCTAAAGGTTTGTCAATTTCGTGGATCTTCAAATAATCGAATCCTTGTTTAATTGATTTTTAATTGTTTTTCTATTCTCTATTATGTTTACTTATGCTCTGATCTCTATTATTTCCTTCTACTCACTATGTGTTTAGCTTTTTCTTCTTTTTCTAGTTCCTTGTGGTGTATAGTTTGTATGTTTACCTGAAATTCATGAGAATCATAGAATTTTATAGCTAGAAGTTATTTTGGATACTGTATAGTCCCATCACCTGATGTTACACATGAAGCAGTTGAATACCAGAAATATGGACTGCCTTCCACAAGCCACGCAGTTGGTGAATGAAAGGTCTTTGATCAGCTAGTGTTTTATTAAGGTTTACTCCATGCCAATGTCTTTCTTTACATGTGTTATCTCTGGTAATATCCACAGCAGTCCTATAAGATAAGTGAATGTACTATCTTCATTTAACAGACAACAGCTAAAGCATGAAGAGGTTGAGAAAAGTTAGTGGAGGATCTGAGATTCAAATGAGGCAGGCTGAGGAGGTCTCCCAAATCTCCCCCCTACCCCCAGTCTTTTCATCATCCCATAATCTTTGAGACCTGGGACTCCTTTGTACTTCTGAATCAGTTATCAGTTGCTTCCGGGTGGTGGTTTCCTGTTTGGGTGGTTGTATTGAGTGGTGTTTTCTTGTTTCTTTTAAAAGCAAACGAACAAACGAACTCATGACTCCTTGAGACCATGGCATCCCTGAGGTTCCCCAGCAGCTTACAAAATGTTTTCAGTGTTTACTCTTCAACTTTAAAAACTATTTTAGATAACAACTCTTTTTCCTGACTTCACAATTTCCTTTGCCCTAAACCACAGAAGAATGAGGTTGTAGTCTTCCAGTTACACATGTGTTGTCTGCGTATCTTCCCAGTTGCTTGGATTTCTCTCCCATTCTTCCCATTGAATTGATAGGCATCTAGTTCTAATAAAGGAATTACAAAATCGGACGGTTTCCTGTGCTGTAACCTTCTCCAGCTTTCAAAAGGAGACGCCACAGGAGGCTGCCTGAGACTAGGACTTTCCTGTAGAATGCATACTGTCAGTTGACAAGCACACACCAGTTCACAATGCAGAGCTTATACTTATGCGCCTCTCCTCTCAACTTCTCCTCACGGGGCAAAGCCCCAAGGGCGGCCTTCTCTTTGGTGTGAAAAGAGGCTCCAGTAGCTGCTCTGCGGCATTTGATGAGTATCGGTGACTACCAGCAATATCAAGGATAGGTAGAGATGGAGTTATCAGGGTAGGAGTGTAAGAACCGTACACCAGCGCTTGCATTCCCTTACCAAATAATCATACATAATTAAATTGGGAAGGGGAAAATGCTCTTTTTTTTAAACAAGCGGGAAAAGTATTATTTTGGAGACTGGTAGAATGTAAGCAAGCCAGCTATTCATGCCATACCCAGAAGCTCAGACAGAACTAAATTATGCTTCAGATTAATGTATCGGTCAGTTCAAAGGTTAGACAAACAGCTGTTTCTCAAGGAGGTGCACTACAAAGCTTAACTGTTCGCTGGAAGGTCTGTAATGGTCTCTGCGGATTCCCAGAGGAGTCACTGTTATTTGTTTCTGATTGGGAGATATCCCAAACTGACTCCATGCTACCGATGACCTCTATTGCTAGGGCATGAGGGTGACACTCTGGAGCCAGGGCGATTTTACTAGTCTCTGGGAAAAAAAAAAAAGAAAGAAAGAAAGAAAAGAAAAAGAAAGAAAGAAAGAAACACCCACACATGCAACATGCTTTTAGTGACTCAAAGGTTATCTACAACCCTGCAG
>NW_011888830.1:4776707-5021363 GCF_000151845.1 Pteropus vampyrus
TTTCTATTCTCTATTATGTTTACTTATGCTCTGATCTCTATTATTTCCTTCTACTCACTATGTGTTTAGCTTTTTCTTCTTTTTCTAGTTCCTTGTGGTGTATAGTTTGTATGTTTACCTGAAATTCATGAGAATCATAGAATTTTATAGCTAGAAGTTATTTTGGATACTGTATAGTCCCATCACCTGATGTTACACGTGAAGCAGTTGAATACCAGAAATATGGACTGCCTTCCACAAGCCACGCAGTTGGTGAATGAAAGGTCTTTGATCAGCTAGTGTTTTATTAAGGTTTACTCCATGCCAATGTCTTTCTTTACATGTGTTATCTCTGGTAATATCCACAGCAGTCCTATAAGATAAGTGAATGTACTATCTTCATTTAACAGACAACAGCTAAAGCATGAAGAGGTTGAGAAAAGTTAGTGGAGGATCTGAGATTCAAATGAGGCAGGCTGAGGAGGTCTCCCAAATCTCCCCCCTACCCCCAGTCTTTTCATCATCCCATAATCTTTGAGACCTGGGACTCCTTTGTACTTCTGAATCAGTTATCAGTTGCTTCCGGGTGGTGGTTTCCTGTTTGGGTGGTTGTATTGAGTGGTGTTTTCTTGTTTCTTTTAAAAGCAAACGAACAAACGAACTCATGACTCCTTGAGACCATGGCATCCCTGAGGTTCCCCAGCAGCTTACAAAATGTTTTCAGTGTTTACTCTTCAACTTTAAAAACTATTTTAGATAACAACTCTTTTTCCTGACTTCACAATTTCCTTTGCCCTAAACCACAGAAGAATGAGGTTGTAGTCTTCCAGTTACACATGTGTTGTCTGCGTATCTTCCCAGTTGCTTGGATTTCTCTCCCATTCTTCCCATTGAATTGATAGGCATCTAGTTCTAATAAAGGAATTACAAAATCGGACGGTTTCCTGTGCTGTAACCTTCTCCAGCTTTCAAAAGGAGACGCCACAGGAGGCTGCCTGAGACTAGGACTTTCCTGTAGAATGCATACTGTCAGTTGACAAGCACACACCAGTTCACAATGCAGAGCTTATACTTATGCGCCTCTCCTCTCAACTTCTCCTCACGGGGCAAAGCCCCAAGGGCGGCCTTCTCTTTGGTGTGAAAAGAGGCTCCAGTAGCTGCTCTGCGGCATTTGATGAGTATCGGTGACTACCAGCAATATCAAGGATAGGTAGAGATGGAGTTATCAGGGTAGGAGTGTAAGAACCGTACACCAGCGCTTGCATTCCCTTACCAAATAATCATACATAATTAAATTGGGAAGGGGAAAATGCTCTTTTTTTTAAACAAGCGGGAAAAGTATTATTTTGGAGACTGGTAGAATGTAAGCAAGCCAGCTATTCATGCCATACCCAGAAGCTCAGACAGAACTAAATTATGCTTCAGATTAATGTATCGGTCAGTTCAAAGGTTAGACAAACAGCTGTTTCTCAAGGAGGTGCACTACAAAGCTTAACTGTTCGCTGGAAGGTCTGTAATGGTCTCTGCGGATTCCCAGAGGAGTCACTGTTATTTGTTTCTGATTGGGAGATATCCCAAACTGACTCCATGCTACCGATGACCTCTATTGCTAGGGCATGAGGGTGACACTCTGGAGCCAGGGCGATTTTACTAGTCTCTGGGAAAAAAAAAAAAGAAAGAAAGAAAGAAAAGAAAAAGAAAGAAAGAAAGAAACACCCACACATGCAACATGCTTTTAGTGACTCAAAGGTTATCTACAACCCTGCAGTTTGGAACTGGTGAAAGTGCTGGAGTCAGTCTACGCTCTCATTTCTGCGAAAATGTAGAATAACTTAAAATAGTAAACTATTCAAGAATGTGGTTTATAGCACTCAGGTTTGATTTGATGCAAAACTATGTAATGGTAGTAAAAAGGAATGAAATAAGTTACATCTTTATTCAATATTTACTATCATTCCCTTGATGATTTTGAGATACTTGAATAACTCTTCATATGAAACAGCTATTATAAATGAAAAAACAAAATAAAGCTCTAAGAGAAAGACACAGAGAAGAGGTAATTTAAATTTAAGTTGTAGATTGGGATAGCATATATATTTTTGATTACACTCCAAGAAAAAAGTATTGGAATTCAGCTCTCAGAAAGATAAAGAGGTAACTTCTTGAAGAGGTCCTGAGAGGTTTAGGTGTCCCCATGATGATTTCAAGTGTCTTCCAGAAACATCATCCAAAATTTTTTCCTTCTTTCCTCAGATATCATTATTTACTCACTGTAAGGCACTAGTACTCATTAATTTTTTATCTTTATGGTTCTTTACCATAGAAATTCAAAGGTCTTTTCAGATTTTGTCTCATACATAAGTTGTCTGCTATTTTGAGATTAATAAAATCCTCATAAACTTAATTTCCTTCCCCCACAAGGTCATTCACCATTTGCTAAAATCAAAATGAAATTATCGATGACTTAATGGAAACAGAGAATCTTGAGATTTAGAGGAAAAGAAAAGTTTCTTAATGTGATGTGACCTCTACCTAGAAAAAGCCTAGCATAAAACTCTCATGATTTTCCTGGGGGCAGGAGTGGGGAATTAATTATACCTCAGCTATCTATTTATCTATGTAGCAAATATGGATTCATTAGGGTGCTTATTTAACAAATGTTTCCGGGTTAGGATGTTAGAATAGATCCTTAACAGTTGTGATGTCGTTGTGTAATTGCTGGCTGGTATCAGTGCGAAGACAATTAAGATGGCTTAAGAAGCAGTCGTTGAGGAGTAAGATGAGCAACGGCGAAATGGGGAGTGGCTAAGGGAACGCCTTGGCTAGGAATACCTCAGCCTTGAGTTTATGCAGGTTAGAGCGCGGTGGCGCCTCTGATAGACACACAGACGGACGCGGAGGAGACCAGTTTGAGGGAGTGAGTACCGTATTAAACACTTCGTGTCCTAGTAGCGTTTTCACCAGGCAGGTGAAGATAAGAAACTCGAAAACAGGAAAGTGCAAAGACCTAGAGAGGGATTTGAGAGTCATAAGTTGATAATTTCACTGGAGAATCAGCAAGAGGTGAACAGAAGGATTCTTAGATGGTAAAAGGGGCCCGATTAAATTTTAAAAGCTTACATTTGCAGTGAAGTTGGGTTCATTTTACCAGCCGCACCTTGAAGTTCTAGATGGAAAGAAAACCCACGACTGAGTTTGCCTGTGTCTGAGGTCAGTGGGTCGTGCTGGCCAGGGTGACTGGACGGCCAGGTGGTACAAGCCAGGAGGGGAGAAAACGAAAACCAGAGAGCACCCGATATCTCAGGTGTGTCCCTTGTCGCCATGTGACAAAAGAGGCCGAGGCCGAGGCTGAGCAGGACTGGCAGGGCTGGCAGCAGAGGGGAGCCACCAGAAAGGTGCAGCGTGGAGAGATGGGCACGACCCTGTGGCCCGCGGTCGCTCTCGGCCAGCTTTTACCTCTGTCAAATAAGTCTGCTCTGCAGATTATGTACGACATGTTGTGTACGTGCATGCCTCTGTGTATAAAATGCTTATATCTAACATGTATGGTTCTCATTATTCCGTCTTCCAGCGTTAAAAATACCGTATGTTCTATAATTATTTGTTAATCCACTGGATTAATAAATGTTGTCTGTAGAGGGGGAGCGTCCATTGTGAGACCTTATGCAGTTACACGTTTGATTGACTCATATGAGTTGTATCCTGTCTGTGGGAGACTGAAGCTGGTAGAGGACCGAGCTCAAGCTTTCAGAAAGGTCCCAGGAACAGAGCTCGAGGCTGTGATATAGAGCCAAGTAAGAACCAGGTGCTGAGTCAGGGGCGGGGAGCTGAGGGGTGATGAGCAATTCACGTTTGATTCTGAATGTCTCAAGCACAAGCAGGCATGCTCTATTCATCTTTATATCTGCAGCGCCTAGAGAAAAATGCCTGTCACGTTGGTGTCAATTTAATTAGAAGAGGGATGCGGTACAGTATGGCAGTGTGTTTCCAATGAGGAGATACGTCACGGTCATAGAGGAAGCATGCGGGAGCCAAGAGTGAGCTCTCTCCTGATGCATTTATATTCATTCACAGATAATTACGGAAACCTCGTATGTGCTAGACAGCCTTCTGGGCACCGAGGGTACAAGAACGGGCAGGAGTGACAAAATCTCTGGTATCATGGAGTTTAATTGAATCAGAGTGGACGTACGTTATGTATGGTCAACTCTTGAACAACACAGGTTTGAATCGTGCGAGTCCACTTATACTCAGATGTTTTCCAGTAAATACGTACAATGCTGTAATTGTATTTTCTCTTCCTTATGATTCTCTTAATAACATTTTCTTTTTTCTACTTTAAAGTATGTAATATATATATCATTCGAAATATGTTAATCAACTCTGTTATCAGTAAGCCTTCCAGTCAACACTAGGCCATTAGTGGTTAAGTTTTGGGGGAGTAAAAAGTTATATGCAGAGTTTTGACTGCATGAGGGGGGTTGGCGCCCCTAACCCCTATGTTGTTCAAGGGTCAGCTGTACAAAGTTGAATGAAATAGGGAACGGTGAAGTCTCTATGGTAAGGTGTTGTTCAAGTGCTGAATCATTTGAGAAAAGTCAAGTTTAGGGAAAGACAAAGAGTGGAAGGAGAATACAGCAGAAGGTTAGGAAAATGGGATTTGACATCAGTGATGAAATACTAGTTTCAACAGACATCATCAGTCTAGTATTATGTCAACCAATTGATATGGATGGATTGAAATGGGTTGGATCGTATATAATTCACAATTTTCTAAGAGCCTGTCAAATATGCAGATTTCAGGATCCACTCAGGAAATATTGATTCACTAGGTGCGGATGAGACCTAGTTGTTAACAGTGAATCACTCCAGGTGATTCTGATACAGTTTCCAGACCTCATTTTGAACAGGGGCCCCCAACCCCCAGGCTGCGGACAAGTACCAACCTGTTAGGAACGGGGCCACACAGCAGGAGGTGAGTGGTAGGCAAGTGAGTGAAGCTTCAACTGTATTTGCAGCCGCTGCCCAGTGCCAGCATCACCGCCTCAGCTCCACCTCAGTTCGTCAGGCATTAGATTCTCACAGGAGCGCCGGTCCCTGGTGCCACAAAGGTTGGGGACCACTGAGAAACAGTGAATTCTATTGAAAGTTGTTAAGTAGCTCATTAGGAGGATAACAGCATGTAACGGATAGGATATTAGGGATGAGGGAAACTGGGCAGGTGCATTTTAGTGCCAGAAATGGGCTGAAATTAGAATATGTTGGCCAAGATGAATGCATATTTTTTTTTGCCTAATCTGCTTTTCCCCTGAATTCAAACTAATTTCAATGTAGATTTCAAAGTTCTTTGTAAGACAAGGTTTTAAGACTTCATATTTGTAGAGACCAGAGGAAAAACATTCAGATGAATTGATTGATGATATTGCTTATAGAATGCTATTTTAGGAGGAAGAGTATAAAGGACAGGAACTGTGGCCATCAAGATCTCTATTTTGTATATTTTATAGTTTTTCTAGATAGAAAAGATACTTTACCTTATATTTTAATTTCTGTTTTAAATGGAAGTTGTTATTGTGTAGTACATTTAACTGTATGATTTAAGTTTTCTAAAACTTAGAAAGTCCCTAACTAGAAAAAAACATGTGCGAATAAATTAATTCATTTGTAGGGGGAAAAAAATCTATTTACTGTACTCTAAAAATAACTGGATATTTTTAAGGAAAAAGAGAAGCTTCTTTTCACTTACATTAACTTAATTGTTTTTTTCAAAAATAAGTCAGAATTCAGCGTAAGTTATTGGCATGTTAGTTTTCAACATTTTGAATTTGTGGCATCTCCCAATCTTTTTGTATTGGATCATGAAAGAGAGATACACTATTATTTTAAACTCGAGCAGTTAGAAAAGGTGTTATCAAGTTGCAGATTTGTCTCCTTTAAATAGGCTGTGATCTGGCTACAAACTGTCAGACATTCCAGGGCTCCTGAAGATATGAATGATTAATTGAAGGAGGCATGAGATGAAACAATTTGGTGTCCTCAGTAGGGAGTGAAAGAATCCTCCACTCGTTTTCACTGAGCACGTTGATACGTTTCAGAAATCTCGATAGTCTTCCAAACCGTACCCGTTTCTTTCATGACTCGAAATAAATACAAAGACATTACGTTCTTATCTTCCTAGAGCTTTGGCCAAATTCTTGAGAAGGAAAATCATGACTGAGTATTTGAAAGTACATGGATGAAAAGAACAATGAAGAAATTTTAAAAGATAGTACAGTCTTATCCGGTTGCTTTGTTGGACTATCGTTGACTTTTCAATTATATAGGACTATGGATTATTTCCAATGGGGTAAAGCAAAAGATTTGGAGGCTTACAACTTAGTAACAATAAAAATGTTGAACCACTTAGAGTGAGGTAGATGTGTGTGGTGTTGAGAGTTAATCCGTCTGGTAATAAAGTCTATATTTCAGTATTCAAATAGGCAACTATCTAGTAGAAAATGGCTTTCAGTATAACACAAAAGCCAGAGAGCAAGGAATGACCACATCGTTTATCAGGTCTTTGGTAAAACGTTTGAAGGCCGGGACATGATGTTATATATTCTGACACTTCTTGGACAATTTATTGCGATAGATTTCATGAGGGAAAAAATTAAAATATGATTAAACTATTCTACGCTGTAAGTTTAAAGGAAATGTTTTCAAAACCATATTTAACCTACATGCTATAGTTGATTCCTTTATTTAGAAACTGCTAAATTGCTCATGTAGTCATGCTATTTATGAAGTAAACCCAAGTTTTTTAATTTTTAAGCTACTTAGTGGTTAAGAGCACATCCCCCGATTGTATTAATGAATATATTTCCCATTGAGGAAACATCTAATTTCTCCAAAACAGGAATACAGGTCTGACTTGCGAGCGCCATGAGGGACACGGCACAATCACCATAGCTTACTCTTCCTAAACCAGAGGCCTTAATCTCAGCCTGAATCGGGAATGCTTGATCCACATGCTCCACTCTGGGAGTAGAATGAGGATTCTTTCTTTAGTGTCAGGAGAAAAAGGTGCCTTGTGGGCAAAGTTTTTGTGGTCGACAATAAGTTACTTTCTTCTTCTGACCACTTCACTGTTCCTTTCTCAGCCCTTTCTGCCCACAGTTGCCATAGAAAAGGTATTAGTTCTCACTTTTAAAGGAACCAGACAAAAGAGCCCACAGCGTTCTGAGGGAAACTCTGCTTGTGGGGAATAACAGCAGCAGCTTGTCCTGCTGACTAGTGCCACATGGTCTCAACAGCTCTCTTTGCAAAGGTCTGAAGATAAAGAGAGCTCCACACCCCACCTCGCTTCCACATCCTGGGGATTAATGCTGTTGTTCTTTGCTCTTTGTGTCAGGCCAGCCCAGAGGACCAAGCAGGGCCAGTGAGTGCGATCAAATCAGCAAACAGGCACAGCCTGACGTCCCTCGTTCTCACCGGCTGCAGTGGTGACACTGCCTGGTCGATTTCCTCTTCATGTGTGTGAAAATAATGACGATGCTCAGACAGCCCAGGCAACCTCTGTGTGACGGACACAAGTTCACAAATGGGAGCCAGGGTCACAAACCAGAATTTAGGGTAAATTCAACAAAACGTGTTTACTGAATTCAGCCCTACACATGAACCCTGAACTGTCAGAAGAGAATTAGCAATGTATTCCGTAATCGAATAATGTTTTTAACTTTTGACATGGCCTAGGAAAGACGGGTTAATTTATCTTAATGTGGTTCTTATTTTATTTTTTAAATAACTAGATAACTCAGAGGAGCGATTAACATTCTAAAGCAACAAACGATCGTGTTACCGCCAGGTCCTGACTCACGGTGACGTCTCCAAGGTGAAAGGCTTTGAGCCGATAGTGAAACTCCATCCCCATGGCCTTGGGAATGGCTCCCTGTAACGTAAGGTAGCTTGTCTGGGGCCCTGCTGTTTGGAAGTGACCCCAAGGCAGAAGTGGAAGATGGGGTTTCAGCAGGAGAGACTGAGGTGCTCAGAGGACTTGCTCTGGGATACAAGGACTCTTTTGCCTGTGAGTGATAATTTCTTTCCAAGGAAGGCTTCCCTGGTAATATTAAATAATTGTGACTGTTTTGATCCTTTGCCCTGAGATGGTGATGGTGGTCTCTGCATTTAAATAGTGCGTTGACTCTATATGAGTCTCGAAAGACATAACTCAGACTTGCAAAATACATTTTCTCAGACATTTCTCTCTCTCTCTCTTTCTCTCTCTCTCTCTCTCTCACACACACACACACACACACACACACACACGCACACACGCACACACACACACTTTATTTCTTTCCACCTGGAGAAGAAATCATGCATTGCATGAAATAAAATTGAATCTCCAGTATCTTCTCACCCAAATATGTTTTTGTTAATTATTGTATAAAAGAAATATGATACAAGAGAAATATTAAGGAATGTTAACTTTTCCAGCCACTCAGGTTTGTGATTTCTCTGAATAAATTAAGTTATAACACAAAAATGTCAAAGCTAGTGGTATCTCCATGTTGAAAGTTGTCATTTAGAGACTTGCCACCGCCAGGTGATTTTACATTTTAATATTGTAGACCATAAGTCTTAGTGCACCTTTGCATTTATAATGAAAATGCTGGCTTGCAGTTGTGAAAGCTTAAAATAAATCCAGAATTAAGCGCACATGAGAGATGCTGACCCTGGTGGCCTGAAGAGTCAGTGGGGAGGCAGAGGGAGGTAGGGTTCTTTGGTACAGTAAAACTTGCCATATGGAGTCTTGTCTGACAGAGCCGTGGGCTGTTACATGGTCTGAGAACTTGGCGTTGGAGCTGAATGAGCTGCTGAAATCTGATCAGCTACAGGCCAATCTGCAGGAAGCTGTCATCACCTCGCAGAGTTTGCCAAACTTAAAAGGAAAACTACTTTCACTTTCAAGGTTTCTATTGACGATTGGCTGTTTCTCATGCTGAAGCTTTGCAGCAAGTTTCATCTTCTGATGAATTTAGATTGTTTGTGGCCTTTTGTTTGTCTTGTTTTGTCTTGCGCCAAACCTCATTGCTCTTTAAACCTCAGCTTGTATATTCTGGGTGCCCAAAGGCTGGAAAGTTTCATCAGAAAAGATAAGATCTGCTGCAGGTACTTTGATGATTCTGGCTGTCTCTCCCTTTTTCGTTAATCCTCTTCACTCTTGATGCCGTCTTACAATACCAGAGCTGCACCCTCGTCTTTGCCAGGGATTCACAGATGCGCCTGGCTTTGAAGCGAGGGCTGGTGATACGCTCGTGAATCATTCTGTAAACGTGGACATGTATTTAGCACACAAGGTAACACCTTCCTTGGAGAGACACAGCTAAGTCGGTGACTCCCAGAGGAGGTTTGTGAACCTCTGTTTTGTAGTAATCTCACCATGCAACGTAATTTCTTCTTATAGGTGGACTTATTCTGCATGGGATAATAATCAGCTTTGTCTGCTCCAAGAAAATTTGATGAGAAAAAGTTGAAATTCTGTGACTGTTCATTGCAGTGTGGTCTTTTTAAGGCCAAAGTTTTAAAACATTTCACTAATATAGTATTTTCTCTTCTTTTTTCAATGTTAACTTTAACTATGGAATAAGAGAATGCATCCTCGACTTAAAAAGATACCACTTTGGGTATTAGAACTTCAGAATACACTACAAAGAAACATTTTTCAGGGAGTTTTAAAAGAGCAGACTCTATTTTGGCAGTTTTTGAATGCTTAATACACACGAAACTACTGTGGAATAAGAGAATGAGGCCTCGACTTGGAGTTCTTCCATAATTGATGTGAGATTTAAATAATACGATTGTTGTGGAAAGCCTACCCAGAACCTGGAATATTAGATGCTCACCAAATACTGAATATGAAGGAAAAGAAGAGAAGAATGATTAACTATATATTAAGATAAACACTTGAAATGGGAAGCACTACGGCATAGTGGTTAAAAATCGGAGTGAACTGCACTAATGTGTAATAGCTGTGTGAGCACAGACAAGTGATTTAATGCCTCAAGCTACAATTCCTCTTCTCTGAAACAGAGATGATAACAGCATCTACCTCCTAGTGATGTTGCACGGCTTAAATGACATAACAAGTCTAATACATTTAAACAGTAAAGATTACTTTTTGATATATGTTACCTCTACTGCCTATAACAACCTTCGTAGGCAGGCATATTTATCCCACTTTTCCAAAGATAAGCACATTTCTCAATGTTGGAAAGCCGAGAAATGGCAGGCTGACTCCAAGGCCCACGGTCCCAACCCTGTGCCCTTCTATGTTATGGTAAGCTATGGAGAATCTCTGAATGGTCAACAAACTGCTATCTTTTAATATTTATGACTTTATTAGCAATGTGTATATATTTTGAGTTTTTGAAATCATTAGCATAGTGGTTAAGAATATGTGCTTTACGGATAGAACTTTCGTACCAACATCAGACAAAGATCCTACGAAAAAAATTAAATGGCAGGCCAAAACCACTGATGAATATCGATGCAAAATCTATCAACGTAACACATGATCATCTCGATAGATACAGAAAAAGCATTTGACAAAATTCAACACCTTTTCATGATAAAAACACGCAACAAAACTAGGAATAGACAGAAAGGACCTCAAATAATGAAAGCCATATGTGAAAATCCCACAGGTAACATCATACTCACTGGTGAAAGACTGAAAGCTTTAACTCTAACATTGGGAACAAGACAAGAATGCCCACTCTTGTCTCTTCTATTTAACTAGTATTAAAATTCCCACACAGCAATGGGGCAAGAAAAAAAGGCAACCGAATTGGAAAGGAAGAAATAAAATGATCTCTATTTATAGATGGTATGATTCTTAAATGTAAAAAACCCTCAAAATTCCAGGAAAAAAAAAACTGTTAGAATAATAAACAAATTCAGGAAAGTTGCAATATACAAAATCAACATGCCAAATCGGTTGCCCAATGCAAAAAGGAAATTTTTTTTAAAAGCATCAAAAAGAATAAAATACCTAGTGATAAAATTAACCAAGGAGATGAAAGACTTGTACCTGAAAACTATAAAACATTGCTGAAAATACAGAGGACAGAAATAAATGGAAAGACATTCTGTGTTCATGATTGAAGACTTAATATTGTTAAAAGGTGCCTACTACCCAAGTGAACTGCAGATTCACTGCAATCTCTACCAAAATCCCAACAGCATTTGTTTTGTTTTGTTTTGTTTTTTTGCAGAAAAAAAGGAAAAAAATCTTAAAATTCATGTGGACTCTCAAGGAACTTGACTATTGAAAACAATCTTAAGAGAGAAAAACAAAGCTGGAGATCTCACAATTCCCAATTTCAAAACATATGAAAAAGCTGTAGTAACTAAGAAAGTGTGGTACTGGCATAAAGACAGACATAAAGACTAGTGGAACAGAACAGAGTCTAGAGATAAACTTATGAATATATAATCAGCTGATCTTCCACAAGGGTGCCAAGAGTACACAATAAGGACAGTCTTTTCAACAAATGGTACTGAGAAACTGGATATCCACATGCCAAAGAATGAAGCTGGACTCTTATCTTATACCGTATACAAAAATTAAATCAAAATGAATTAAAAACTTCAATGTAAGATCTAAAACTATAAAACTATTGGAAGAAAACATCAGGAAAAAGCTTTATGGTATTGGATTTGATAATAATTTGGGGGGTCTGACAGTAGAAACACGGAAAACAAAAATGAAAGGAGACAAATGGAAAGACATCAGACTCAAAATCTTCCCCTCATCACAGGAAACAATTTATAGAGTGAAAAGGCGACTATCAATGGAGAAAATATTTGTAAATCATATTTCTGATATGGGATTAACATTCAGATATATAAATAACTCCTAAACATAATCTCAATAACATAAGAAATAACCTGATAAAAATTGGGCAAGAGACTTGAATAGACATTCCTGCAAAGAAGATATACAAAGAGACAAAAAAAATATGAAAAGGTGTTCAATGTCATGAATCATTAGAGAAATGTAAATCAAACCACAATGAGGCATCATGTCACATCCATAAGGACGGCCACTATCAAAAAACAAAACGACCTCACAAAACAGAATAACAAGGGTTGGCGAGGATGTAGAACTCTTGCACACTGTTAGTAGGATTGTAAAGTGGTGTGACTGCTGTGAAAAACAGTATGGAGTTCCTCAAAAAATCAGAAATAAAGTAACCATATAATCCAACAATCTCTCTTCTGCATATATACCCAAAAGACTTGAAGCAGGATCTTGAAGAGATGTTTGCACATCATTTTCATCGCAGTATTAGTAACAATACCCACAGTGGGTGCAACTCAAATGGCCATCAGCAGGTGAATGGATAAACAACACGTGGCCAGTGCACACATAGAGTATCACTCAGCCTTTGAAAAAGAAAAAAAGAAAAAAGACATCCTGTCGCAGGCTACAACAGGGATGAACTTCGAGAACATTATGCTAAGAGAAATAAGCCAGTTATTGTGTGATCTCACTTATATGTGTCACTTAAAGTAGTCAAATTCATAGAAACGGAAAATAGAATGATGGTTGCCTGGGGGTAGGAGAAGGGAGAAATGGAGAGGTATTCAGTGGTTGTAGAGTTTTAGTTTCGTAAGATGAAAACAAAGTTCTAGATTTCTGTTGCACAGCAATGTTAATATAATTAATACTACTGAACTGTACACTTAAAAGTGATAAACTTAATCTTATGTGTTTTTGATTCACAGTTAAAGGTAAAAAGTAATGTAAGTACAGAATATTGAAGAAAAATGTGGAGGTAAAAGGCTTAACTTAAGAACTGCTTATTGAAAGAAAGTCTACAAATTAATTATTTTCAAAATTAATATTGAAAAAATATTTTTACTTGAGTGCCATCCTACTGGCTATTTATCAGATGTTTCTGTTGTATAGCAAAATGCCAGTTTGGGGTATTTAATCCATATTTGTCACATAGGTAAATCTTTAACACATATATTTTAAAGTGATCTTTTCCAGTCATTACAAATTTATATAACACTTTCTTCACAGAAACATCTACTTTGTTAGTATTTTCCCCAAATCCTAAAGAGATTGTTAGCCCTCTAGATAATTTTCAGAATTAAGATGAGTAAACCTGTTTGGGAGAAAGCTATTATGAATCCATAAATTAATTCAAATGGAGGGAAAATTTACATGTAGTATCACTTGGGGTAAATGAAATTACATGGTGCTTTGAAAAAATAAAAAAGAACTTGGGGTGGAAAAGACGAATAAGTAAAAATTTATAAAGCAAAATGGGAAGAAAGGAAAAACATGGAGGAAGGAAGAAGAGGGAGTCACATTAAAAAAGAGAGAGATAAATGACTAAATATGTTTAAATTTAAGAAAAATTATTTAGGCTTCGAAGATCAGACAATAATGAGAAAATTTACACTAATTTAAAAGTAAACTCCATTGAACTGAACTAGAAACAGAAAATTACCATATTTAGAGAGTATGAGGTTCTTCTAGTTAATATAGAATTGATTTGGTATGAATTAGAATAGTGTTTGCTAGTGATCTTCACAAATGGAGAGGTGAAACTTGAACTAGGTCTACAGAAGTAAATATAATATAAATGATTTCAAGTAGCAAAATATGGTTTTTAAATATGAAAATACAGACATGAACATTAAGGGATAACATACCTCTTATAATATGTACATATACAGTCGAGACTATAAAAAAAAACATCTACAAAGTACTCCCTCCATGCCCCAAGCTGTACGAGGCATTTTGAGGGACACACATAAAAGATGTATTTGTTTTTTGCCTCTTTAGACGCTCACAATGTCCCTCAGAAGAAAACTTACATAAGTGAAAAACCTTGAGAGCAATTCACAAAAGTTATCAACTGGGGCCTTATTGAAAGTAACTGTGAACTAGAAGGTGTGACCAGCCAAACTAAGAAGGGGAGGCTACATCTCCCTGCTGTGATCAGAAAAGACAGGAACTGAATGTTACTGAAATTCGCATAAGAGGAAAAGAGGAGACTCTAGGAAGTAGAGACACGGTACATTTCTTTGGCAGGCTATTCACATTTTTTTTTTTGAATAAAAATGTTGGGAGGAGCAAAAAGAAAAAAATGGAAATCATAAATCTGGATTATTATTAGAGACAAAGCATAGAACAGGTTCAGAGACAACATGCCTAAGGATGGAGATACAGAAGTCGAGGATGACTGAGTTTTTCATCTAGGAGATGTGGGCTAGGAAGTGCAGTGACACACTGAAATCACGGTAGAGAAAAAAAAAAAAAGATCGCCTGTCATGGTAGAGGACAAATTCATAGAGCACTTTCCCCCCAAGGCTGTGTTTGACCTTTGATCAACTCTACCGCCTCAGCAGTAGTGCCTCCCCTCCCCTACCCCTCCCCCTCTCTGTCTTCCCTTCCCTCCCTCCAGTGGGAGATGGAGAAATGGACTTTAATAAGAACTCACATTGCATTTTTTTAACTGTGTTTGATCCCTCAGTCGCCCCTGCAGGCTGGTGCACACTATGTCCAGGAACCGTCTGGGAAGCTGAGGAATGCAGCTGCTTTCTGAGCTCTGGGCCGTTCAGGGGTGCTCCCTATTTTGAGCTAGAAAAATCCAACAAGAGGCAGAGATCTTCCAGGAAAAAATTTCTTTGAGCTGTGAACACAACCTCACAGGCAGATCTGAAGAAAAAAAAAAAGATCAATTGCTGAAAAACAGAAAAAATGAAGCATTCTTAGATGGAGAAGTGAGTAAGAGAACAAGTAACAATTTAGGTGGTATTTTTCAGAAACATTTGACCAAAAATGTTAAATATTTATTGAGCACATTGCCTTACTCCATTGTTTTGGTCACCTGCACAGCTGTCAAATTGACTCCTTCATTGAAGGTGGCTCAGAGACATTCTTTCCAGCGCTCACTTCTGCTCTCGTTCTCACTTTCTCTCTTTGCCCTGAGCAAAACAATGCACTTACTTGTCAAAGCTGATTTCCTTAAGGCATGTGACGCACCCTGTTTGCTTAAGTAGCCAACTGGAACTTGCTCACAGGACCTTCAGCCTTGCAGCATCACAGGACCTGTTTGACAGTGGGACACCACCACTAGGCTGTAGTTTGATTATAAAAAACTGCTTAGATGTAGGTATAAATATAAATAAAGAACCAGCTATTTATATCTATCTATACCACAAGACAAAGGGCGATTGGGCACAGATCAACAGTCTTTTCTTTTTCTCCTCTTTTCCCTTATTATTAGTAGGGGTGACATGTTAAAATTGACCAGGGGAGCATGATCCTGGCGAGCGATTGGCAGAAAAGGTCCCCTGAGGCTCAAGGCACAACATTTCAACAGTCTAACTTCTTCCAGTGACTAAAATAAACTAAACTCTAATTCGAGGCTCTCTACTTATATAAGGAACACTCATTAAAGGAAAACAATCTTTCAGTATTAAATAATGAAAACCTCACTAAATTGAGGCAAATTGCTAGTCACATATAAAAACTACAATATGTAAATAATCGCCATAATATTTATAGGGTTAGGAAAGATTGCCAACATACTCATTCGTTTATATATTCCCCTAATAATTTTGGAGCCTCTACCGTTCGTCCAGGCACTGTGCGAGCCATCAGCGAAAGAATACTGCCCTCATGGGATTTGTATTCTAGTGAAAAGAGGCACACAATTTTTAAAAATGTAAGAAAGCACATCTAGTAATTATATAGTAAAGGCTTTCCACAAAAATGAATATGAGAAGAGGGCCAGGCATGCTGGGAAGGGGGTGGTTGTCGTTTTAAAGAGGGTGGCAGGAACGCCTGCCCTGGGGAGACGACGTATGAACAAAGCTGAAGGAGGTGAGCTTATGTGTATAAGCCACACTCAAATAATATATTGTCACTGTTTCACCGTGTCCTCAAAACCACGAGTCTCATAATGGATTCAAACCCAGGCTAATTCTTGTACAGAATTTATTGGTATATTAGGTGGTCCATTAGCAGCTTATGGTCTCACTATAGATTATATTAAAGGGCAACTTATCTAATATTTTTCGTGCCTCAGTTTTCTCGCATAAAGTGGGGATTAAAAATAGTACTCACTTCATTGGATAATGTTCTAAGCACTTTGCATGTAATTGTGCTGTTACATGCAAAGTGCTTAGAATAGTGTCTGGTATGTAAAAAGAGCTATATAAGTATTAAATCTTTTATTACTGTTGCTTTTTTTTAATAAACAAAGGAATAAAATATGAACAGGTTAAAACAGCTCATAGCATACACTTTGTGTTGGAAGCATGATTATTGTTAAACTCTTTGAGATATAAAGTGAAGAGTAGTTAATTTGTTATAAAGTTATAAATGTTTGACTTTTTCTTTAGATATAATTTAATGTCTGACTTTGGGTTTACGAAATGGATAAAGTAAATTTAATAAGAATTTTGGGAAGTGGGCTGGAGTCTAAAACATCAGTGGCATGCTATGAACCAACTATTGCTCGGGGCAAAGATTTTATCCCCTATTCCCTATTTAATCATCTTGGGCGGTCTCGTTATTCTTTTTTTAACTTGGCATAAACTTAATAACTGTTTTTAATTATCGTAGAACAACATTACATTCTGTAAATCACATATGAATTTTGAGAAGAAAGGAAGCATTGAACTAGTATACACTGACATACAGGCAATGAAGAAACCAGATTCAATTATCTAGTTACCTACTGTATTTGCAAAAGAGGAATGTGATGAAAATTCTACTGTTACTCTCAACACTCTGTGAAAAACCAACTGTGATATCTTTAACAGCATTATTGTCTTGTCTGATGGGCTGCGGGTCCACAAGAATAGGATTCCGAAGTTCAAAGGGTGCTGCTGTGGTTACTGAAAGATGAGTCTGCATCGCTCTATCAGCAAACTGTTACTACATCGCTCCACTCAGCATTGCCAGTGCCGTCTCTCGGCCTCTCTCTCTCTCTCTCTCTCTCTCTCTCCAGCTTACACTTTTAAAGGTCCAATAAAATTGAGGTGTCCAAAAACAAAATAAATTGATAGTTACTCTCAACTATTTGAAGAAGAAGAAAAAAAAAGTGGTTCTCTAAACAAAACAACAAACAAAAAGGGTTTGAGTATATTTTCAACAACCAGAGCCCAAAGAGCAATAATGTATGTTTTTAATTCTTCTCAATGTTCTTTCTCATATACTCCAAGTCCATTTGTACCAACAGTAGCAACTTTCTTTTTGCCCTATGTAATCAAACATTTAACTTTCCAGGGTTATTAATCACACTTTGCAGTCTGAAAAGGCGTTGCTTAGAATCTGTAAACAGTCATTAATCCTTAAAAAAAAAAAAAAGCACAAAACTTCAGGTTATGTGTTTTGTCATCATTATATTAAAAATACTGAGTTTATAGAATTATCATGGACTTGCCATTTTTCATAGAATCCACGCTTGTTAATGTTTTTTCTAAATGTGAAAACTAGCGATAGGTTTGAAACAGTGACTTGTTGAAGACGCTGGCCATCCTTGAGCTTTTCACTTTTTTTTCACTTTTTGCTTGGAGGTCATTTTTTCCATGAAGCTTCTCTGAGGCTGGAGTGGGTTTTCCCCTAGATGTCCCATTGTCCTGTGTGGGGTGCAGGCATTAGCACCCACACATCTGGTATCATTTGCTAATGTAATTATATTTTCCCAAAATGAGACTGTAAGATCTAGCAGCATGTTTTGTTCTACTCCTCATTGCTTTTCCAACCCCCAGCATGATGCTCACGGTAAACAATATATTTGTTATTGAATAATGAATGCAATATGGCTGCTAAGTTCTGAGCACAGTACAGCCTCTATCATGAACTAATTGTGTGGCCTTAGGTAAACTCATTAAACCAGCTAGTAGTCAGTATCTTCCTTTGCTAAAAATAATGCGGACATTTTGAGAGCAATTTTTATGTACCAAGTGTTGTTATGAGAAGTGTATTAGCTCATTAAGTGCTATAAAAATCCTGTGATGTATATACTCTTATTACCTCTAATGTACAGTTGAAAGAATTAAAGCCTAGAGGGATTAAATAACTTGTGTATTAGTACAGTGAGTAAGTGACAGAATTGGGAATTTGAATCCTAATTCTGGGTTCAAGAACCCAGGCTCTTAATTTATTACACTATATCCCAACACCCTTAAGTGATATTTCAGTTTTGTTTTAAAATGATATTGAATAAAAGTAACAAAATTTTCTGAGACTTTTCCATTGACTGGACCTAGGTGTGACAGCTGGCTCAACCTTTCTTTTACAGCTGTTAGCTCTTCGGCTGGCTGATATTTAACATTCTTGTCGATAGAAGAGTCATAATACTTAGCTTGTTTGTTTATCTGATAAATAAATTAGTGTCTATAACGTACCAGCATTTAATACATAAAATGATTTTAGTTTTGGAATAATAAAAACAGTAGGTATGCTCATGTGGTTTGATTTAAATAAAATAATGAATGGTGTCAAAATATGTTTCCCAAAGTAACCTATAACTGGGAGGATGAAGGATGCTCATTTTAGTCAGAATGGTTCAAATTAAAGTTTTACGAAGAGAGTATATCTTAAAAGTTCTCAGCACAAGAAAAAATATTGTAACCGTGAGGCAACGGATGTTAACTAATCTTATCGTGGTAATTATTTTGCAGTAGTATATCAGATCATTACGATGTACACCTTAAACTAATACAATGTTATATGTTAATTATATTAAAATAAAACTGTGGCAAAAAGGATCTACAATGGCTGAGTTATTTGGAAATTTTAAGTTTTTCAGTTGCTTTGGGGTAACAACGTTTTATCCCAAGTCAATCGCAAAGTCTGGGTTAAAACACAGACACTGCTAGCAGCAATAATAAGAAAACACATTTTGTTTTCTTTAATTAGGCAGCAACAATACCTTCAGTCTACAGATACGGCAACAGAGGCCCATGTGTCAGTGGCAGAAGAGCTGGTCAGAGGCGGAGCCAGGATTTGAAGAGGGATCTGACACAAAGGCTCTGTGCTCTTGATTGTCACATTACTTGCTCTCTGCAAAGCATAGTTTTAGATCATGTCTATGTTTCTCTGCTGGGCTCGCATGGCTTGACCTAGCTTCTATTCATGGTACTCAGCTCCAAGGAAGCTCATTAATGCACTCAACACATTATTTATGATGTGCATGACAGAGAGGGATATGCTGCGTGGACATCACTGTCTCTGGAATTAATTTTAAGCGTATCGAGGAAAATCACTTTGTTTCACTTACTTTACAAGAATAGAGATTTACTTCTAAAATGTTAATTTTATAGCATTACAGTTTACTCAGTTTCTTCCAAAATTAGCAGACCTGAATAAACTTGATTTTCAGATGAACCAGACAAGGCAGGCCATGACACAGAATCTTCTCAGAGAGAGAAGAAAAACCCATTACATGGGCATGCAGCCAGTCCGGAGGAACGAACACAGCGTGTTCCGAATTTTGGGGATATTAAGAACAGGTCAGAAGTAAAAGAAAATAGGAAATAAGGACCGGAGGTTGGGAAGCCTGGAGTCAGTTCAGACTGTCTGAATCACTTATGTTGTGGTGGTGATTTGAGCTGACAAAATGTTATTGGAGAGATCACCCTCCTCAACACTGTTTGCTTTGGGAAGTCAGGCAGAGATTTATTATGGCTGAAAGCCTTTACAGCTGTCGGATGTAAGTGCTGGGCTAAGAGCATTGAAAATATCAGCTGAAATTAATAGCATGAGTTGTGATCTTGAATATTTGCAACAGTTGCGATGGAAGGAAAAAAGCCCAAGACCATAGTTTCATTCTACCTCTATGATTCCGTTTGATTGCAGAAGAGGTCATGATGTATCGTGCAAGGAAAAGGGTTGTACAGGATCTACTGAGAATAACCCAGGTGTCTGAAATGCTGATAGACAGACCGACAACTAACGGGATGGCATTTTGATGTAAGTCAAGATATGAGATTCAATATCTAGAATGATTCAAGAAAGGAAACACTGGAAGTGATGTCTTTCTAGAGTGCTCTTTTTGTAGGGTAACAATCACTAAATTCATGAGTGTAAAGATACCAAGAAAAACATAGTTGAAAGATGAGGATGGATTGATGATAGATTACATAGATATATAAGTATGTTAAAACTACTGATTTTTAAAATCTACATCTTTACAGATGGAATTGCTGTACTTATATTTATTCATCTACCTGTCTTTGAAAATATAAGCTCAATCTAACACTAAGAATTCAGGTTTTGCTTTGATTTCTACGTCCATAGACACAAGCAGAATTGCACACATCTTAAAGAGTTAAGCAGACTTTTGTGGAGCAGAACTATGGATAGCTAGTGTTTATTATACAACTCTAAGGATGGGAATATATTATTCAGCGGTTTCTCAGCTAGGAATCCCTTTCTCGGGAAGAATTTCATGGGTTAGTTTCCTCTGAACACATGAGCACGTAAAATATATCCAACACTATTCAAAATCTATTATATACAGTTTCATTTATTATTCCCAACATCTAAAGAGTTTGCTTCTGTTGATTCCTGCATTACAGGTTAGGAAAAGAGATTTGGGGAGTTTGAGTAGCTTGTCAGATCACACAGCTGCTAACTCGTGGAGACAGACACCGACACTGACTGATATGAAGAGCTCTCAGTTACCATGCTGTAGCACCACATTCATTTTTATAATTTGTAACTCAAGTCTATTCCCAAAATTAGGTGTCTAAGCAACTAAGGGACCCTTAAAACAGAGACATTCTGCATAAATATTTATTTAGTATTTGGCACAAATATAGATGGAAATGTAACTATTTCTAGATAAAGCAAAGCAAAATATGCACTTTAAGATTGATTTCCTAATCAACTTATCATTGCAATACTAACAGCCATGTAACGGAAAATTTCCTGTCAACACGGCTTCATGTTCAAGCTCCCTATCAACACTCTTAGGAAAGACGTAGCCCTTAACGCTGATAGATTAAATGCTTGGGAGGATCTCTCTGCACTTTACATATCAAAAGATGATGCTATTTTTTGTGTGTACTCATGGTTCATGGATATTGGCCAGCCTTCATTGACAATCACATTCAGAATACATTGAAAAACAAATATTATTTGCATTATATGGGTTTAGTTAAAAAAAAAAAGATTGAGAATAAAGTACAAGTGATATCTAAAGTACTACTGAGATGCTAAGTAGAAATAGAACTAACAATCATCCAATTAATCTTCCTATAGTAATAAAATAGAAAAACTGATTTTATATAATATTTGATAAATAAAATTCTAGACCTGTTTGGAATTTGTGGTTACCAACATGCAAAATGTGAAGTCAGAAAGTAGTAACAATCTAGCTTACTAGGTTAATTTTGGCAGTAGTTTAGAATAATATAGGTACTTTAATTAAAAAAAAAATCAGATTGTTCCAATGTGTCTTGTGTTTATTGCTTAGATGAGAGAAAACATGGAAGACACTTATCTAAGTGCTGGACGCTTGTGAGGTCTTATTCAAAGTTAACAATTGCCAATTTTTTTTAATGGAAGAAGAATTCTTGAAGAAAATTATGTAAATGATATTATTCCTGCCAGAAGTAATGGTACTCAAGTGTCATGCTGTGTGTGGAACTTCACATGAGTTTCTCACTGGCTTTCATAATTCTCAAAAACTGATATATATGTCCTAAATTAGATAGACAACCTTAGGCCCTAAAGAGTAGGTATTTATAATAGACATTATGAATATAAGGCAAACATCCAACCAGATGCCCTGTTTTAATCTACTCAGTGGAACACACAAAAGAACTGAATGCATTTTCTCCATAGCAAAGTACTACATGTTCAATGGGAAAAAATAAAATAAAATTTGTGCAAAGATTTGATTTTTTTAAAGTCAAATTTTATCAATATCAAGTCCGAGAGACTTTCAAAAAAAATATTGCAAATCCGTTTCTTTATTGGTCTATTTATTTGGACTTTTTTTTTTATATGAGAAATCTTCATTTCTATTTTAAACTATTCTTACCATATCTTTAAGGAAATGGCAAAGGAGAGCGTGCATGCAAATTGGACCTAAAAGTATAAAAACAATTTTGTATTAATCTTGAGGGTGAAACTAGCTTACAAAACATGAATAATATAGACATGAAACATGGAGGGTAATTGACAGTGATGAATATGAAGTTTCATGACTTTTAGTGATTTATACCCATTGGGAATGACATTTATTTTCAATTGGGTAGCTCCTGAAGTTTCCATTTGCATTTCCTTGGTGACTGGTGGTGTTGAACGTTTTTTCATGTACTTGTTAGCCATCTGTATGTCCTCTTTAAGAAAATGTCTATTCAGATCCAAGCTCATTTTTAATTGGACTTTTTTGCCTTTTTGCTATTGAGTTATATGAGCTCTTTATATATTTTGGATATTAACCTCGTGTCAGGTATATGACTTGCAAATATTTTCTTTCATTTGTTAGACTACCTTTTCATTTTGTTGTTGGTTGTCTTTGTTCTGCAGAAGCTCCTTAGTTTGATATGTCTCACTTGTTGATTTTTACTTTTGTTGCCTTCGTTTTCGGTGTCAAGTCCAAAAAGTCATCGCCAAGACCCATGTCAAGGAGCTTACTGCCTAAGTTTTCCTCTAGGAATTTTATGGTTTCAGGTCTTACATTCAAGTCTTTAATCCATTTTGAATTAGCTTTTGTGTATGGTGTAAGATAGTTGTCGAGTTTCATTTTTTTGCATGTATCTGTCCAGTTTCCCCTGCCTCACTTATTGAAGAGACTGCCCTCTCCCCATTGTATAGTCCTGGTTTCTTTGTCATAAATTAATTGACCATATAGGTGTGGATTTATTTCTGGTCTCTCTGTTCTGTTCCACTGAGCTATGTCTCTATTTTATGCCAACATCACACACTCTAGCAATATAATTTGAAATCTGTAGGCCTGTAGATGTATGCCAAAGCTGATGTTGAGCACAAGCAAACAGGAGCAAACAGGCCTCTTTCACAGGAAGGCTGGGGGTGTGTTTGGGCTGTCTGTGCAGGACCCTGTGGGTGGTAGCCTGCCATGAACTAGCCCCCTCCCCCTAGTTATGGTCAGCGGGACCCAGGCCACTAGAAACTCCCTGGCCACTAGAGCCCGAAGATCAGCGGCATCACCTGGGTGACAGCAGAAAAAACAGGTGCACCAGGCACCTGTAAAAGCTGCTTTCAGGGAGATGCTAGCACTGTGGAGAGCAGCAGAGGGAGGCTCACGCGAGAATAGCGCCCTCGCGAGAATAGCGCCCTCGCGAGGATAGCGCTCGGTGCGCCTGCGCCCGGGGGTCTCCCGCAAGGCTTTCAGTCAGCCCCAGGTGTTCTGAATGCGAAGCCTGCCCCTCAGGCCTCAGTCTCGGCGGTCGGACGCTAACAGGCCTCTGTCCCAGGAAGACTGCGCTCCGGGGGCCGTTGTGGCCGATTACGAGCTCTTTGCCCGCCGCCACCGCCGCCGCCGTCGAGGGACCGCAGTGAACGCCCCCGGCCGGCAGGGCCAGGCCATGGACAGGTGTCCAGGGAGCGGCCGCGCGGGGCACCACGCGCAGTCGAGCGTCCGGTCTGTCCGGGCGGTGCGGGCGCTCCGGCGCTCGGCAGGGGGAGCGTGTAGAGGTGGACCTGGCAGAAAAGACGAGAAAGAAGAAAAAAAAAAAAAAGAAAGAAAGAAAGAAAGAAAGAAAGAAAGAAACGACTTAAAACTGTAGAGGGCGCCCTCGAGGGAGCGAAGCGCGGGAAGAGCGGGAAGACGGTGCCCGCCAGCCTTCGTCCCCGAGAGCGAGCAGCAGGGCCCAGGCGTGTGGCCCCGCGCGTGCCTCCCCTCCGGCCAGCGTGGGACAGCAGGGACCCCGACTCCGAGGTGCGATGCGCCCACCAGGTGCGTCCGCGCGCGCGCGCGGCTCCTGCCGCCCCAGGCTGTGGGCCTCGCCGTCGGGCTTCGCGGCCAGATGTTGTGCGGGCGCAGCCTTCCCTCGGGTGCAGGTCTTAAAAGTCGGGGGTGCCCAAGGTGGGGCTCAAAGCCCCCGCTCCTCACGGAGCAGCTCCGGGTTGGGGTTCCCTTCAGACGGTGCGCCGCGCGGGCGGGTTTGTGGCGGGACCGGGTCCCAGCCTCTCCCGCCGGACCCCACGTGCGCCGTCCGCGCTGCGCCGCATTCGGAGTCCAAGCGCCGCCAGCCAGTTTTCGTTTTTCATTTTTGTTTTTGTTTTATTGTTTGGTTCCTCCTTCTCCCCGACCCACCCCCTCGAAGTTGTTCCATGTGTACCTGGAGATTTAGGTGTGAAGATTGGGTGGGATTGGTGGGCGAATTTGGTGGGTGGCTTGGTGGATGGATTTAGTGGGTGGACTTAATAGGTGGGTTTGGTGAGTGGATGTGAGTTCGGGATCCTCTTACGTCGCCATCTCGAACCGGAGCCCCTATGACCTCTCATTTCTGCCTGGTGTTTTTTGGATTTGGGTTTTGGTTATTTTTGGTGACGGAGGTTATGTGTGTGTATACATATACTATCTAGCTTTTCTTCTGTGTCTTCAAAGTTATGAAATACAATTTGGAAGACATTCTCTACTTTGAGATTACATCACATTTTCTGCTAGTTCTTTTCGATGTTGTTCATTTACATTATGCTTTCTTTTTCAACAGTAATGTGTTTACGTTTTCCTTCAGTTGTTTCCACGCTTAAGGGGAACATCTTGACTTCTAATAACTTAGGTTAGTTTTGCCTGTTATTTTTGGACTGTGTATAAATTATGTAATTACCGCGTGTTTTCTTTTGTGACTTATTTTGCCAAACTTTACGTTTGGGATGTTTACCTTATCGTTCGTTGTAGTTGTAGATCGTTTGTTCTCATTCAGAATATTATTCTGTTGGGTATCTTATATTTTGTAGATATTAGGAACATTGCTGCTAGGAACATGATGGCCTGTCTTACGGCGCATATATGTTTGGGTATATGTATATTTATTGGGTATCACCTATGAATATAGTCTATTTTAGTAAGCATTGACAGAGTTATCCAGCACCGTATTAGTGTTTCTGATTTATTAATATGTGATATAATACTTAGTATTTTAATCCTTTTTTAAATTTTAGCCACTCTGGTGAGTACTGTTATATTTTGTTTTTAATTTGCATTCCTCTGATTATTAATCAAGTCGAACATTTATGTGTTTGCTTGCCATTTGCATATATTTTTTCAACTGCCTTTTCAAGTTTTTTGCCCAGTGTACTACTGAATTTCCTGTGTTTTCTGTAGTGATCTGTAGGTAATCTTTATATATTGCGGATATGAGTCTCTCATTGGTTGTATATATACATTAGGATGTCCTCTAACACTTTGGGTTTGCCATTATATTATTTTTATTATGTTTTAGTAACAAATGCTTTTACTTTTGAAGTATTTAAGTATATCATTTTTCTTTGTATTTTTTTCCTTTTAAGAGATATTTGAGATCACTAAAGTGTTGTCCTGCATTTTTGTTAAAGTGTGTTTGTTTCTTTGATACTTAGATCTGCAATCCATTGATTTTTGTGTATAGGGTGACATGAGAATTGCGTTTTGTGTGTATAGTGAGGTAGGGATTCAGCTTCCTTTTGTGTCTATGGGTACGGAGTTGTGGTAGGAGAATTGAGATGTCCTCTGAGATGCCTGCCCCTGATATCTAGTATAATCTCCTCCCTAGAGTGTATGAAAAATTATAAATATGATGGATTTTACTCCTGATTAGGTTATGTTACAGAACAAATGTAATTTTTCAGACGTCGTTAAGGCCTCAATTCAGTTGACTTTGATTTAATTCATAAGAAGGTTATTTTAAGTGGATATGATCTAATTAAATGAGCCCTTCAGAGGGACTTGGCCTTTTTTGAAGGGAGAGAGTCAAAGCATGAGAGAAATTCTCCTGTTGGCTTTGAAAGAGTGAACTGTCATTTTGGAAAGGGGCCCCCATGTGAGGGAACAGCAGCTGGTCCCTCTCAACTGAGGGTCTGAGTCCAACAGCCACAGGAAATGAATTCCAGCAACCACCACCTAGGAGAAGGCCCAGAGCCTCCAGCTCTGACCAGCACCTGCAGCTCAGCCTTGGGAGGCCCGGAGTCGAAGACCAGATCACCTGTACCTGTGTCCACAGAAACGTGAGTAATGCATTTTGATTTTTTTAAGCCACTAAATGTGTGACAATCTCTTATGACACAGCGGAAAACGAATGTACTGGTTGATACAAAACTGCTTATTGAAAAATGCACCATTTTCTCGACTGCATTGTAGTGCCTGCCACCTTAGTCATCAACAACATATAGATATGTCTGCTTCAGGATTCAACACTGAGTGCCGCTGATAAATGAGTTAATGCTTTTGCTGATGCCACATTATCTTTTCGTAATAAGTCTCAATATCTGGTACTGTTAACATTTTTAGTTTTGTAATTCTGCTTTAAAATTTCCTTGGCAGTTTTTGGTCCTTTGTGTTTCTGTTATGAATTCTAGAATAAGGCTGGAATATTTTTGAAAACAAATGCTGGAATTTTCATTGGGATTATATTTGACCTATATAGATACCCATAATTCCATATTTTACCCACAATTTTGTATTTTATGTAGTTTGAATTGATATCACACTATGAGCAAAAATGCAATAAATAGATTTGTATTCCTTCCATACTCCTCTCTTAGTTTCACTATCTAATTTCAGTATATAAAAATATTTTCTTACTCTTTGCCCGTATGCTTAGATTTATTTATATCTTCTAATTTATTATCATTAATTTATATTTTTTATCTCCTTGCTGTAAAAGATGATGAAATCAGTATGCTTACACTATTTTCCACTTAAGTCTTTCCTTAAAACTTTGCATTGTTTCTGCATTATTAAAGCTTATAACACAAACTTTCTTTTCTTTACTCTTAAATAACATTTGTTTCAGCTTGCCTTACAGTAAAATAAATTCCAGTATTTTGCCATTTCTTTGACAGTAGTTTTTCCAGTCATGTTTTGGTTAGTTTAATGTTGTCCTTTAGTAGTTGTTGTTCAGGAAGGACTTATAAGTTATTAAATCTTAATATTTTTCCTTTTATTGTATTCTGAGTTACAATTTGGCTGTTTGGTCCACAATTTCCTTTCTTGCATACTTGCATTGGAGCTTCTCTGTCTCCTAGAAATTTACTTTTCTCTGGAGAAATTTGAGGTCAGATTAGTTTTTACTCCTTTGGTCACCACTCTGGATAACTTCTCTCTTGCTTTTGCTGAGCTTTGCAGCTATACTCAGATTTTGCAGGTGGAGATGCAGTTGTCTTTAACTTTTATTAAATCAATAACTTACATTCCTGATTTTCCTTGTTACTTTGGGATAATGCCCAATTCAAGAAAGCAAAAATACAATTTTACTCTGTCACTTCTAAGTCAAGAAGTATCTGTGCTACAGTGCTGCCCTGGTTTGCTCTCACAGGTTATAAAAGTGGGTTATAAATACGTACATATATATATTTATTTATTTATTCCACATTTCTTCTAATAGATTTATAACTTTACACTTGAATCAGAAAAATAGCATGTTATAGTTGGTTAAGTCAGAGAGTGTTCTTATTCACCATTTACTAAACCCCTTATTTAGATGTTACTATTTTCTTGGGTTAATAATCATGAAAGCAACTGCAGCTTCAACAACGCCAACCAGCTGCAGCTGCTAACAAGTATTAAGTAATTCTGCATACAGAATGATGTATTAATCACTTTGTATGGATCGTCATATTTAATTCTATGGCAGTGCTGTTCTTAGGTAAATGTGAAGGTCTAGTAAAGTAAAGAAACTTAGAAGAAGTTAATCAGTTGACACATGATGGAGCAGTGGCGGAGCCCTGCGCTTTCTGAACTCAGAGTTGTCGTGGCCTTTGCATAGGTGTACCGCTCAGCTGGCATGTGATTTCTTAGTGTCTGCTCTTCAGAAGCTTTTTAGTTTTATGTGGTCCCACTTGTTTACTTTTACTTTTGTTGCTTTTGCTTTTGGTGTCAAATCCCAAATATCGTTACTAAGACCGACGTCAATTGCATTAGTCCAATCGACAGTAATGTGAGCCTCAATTAAAGCTGTGGTGTTGGGATGGGTATCATAGGACAGATTCTAAGCATGCTTCCTTCACCCAGCAGAGTTAAGTGTCTAGTTCCTGAGATGTATATGCTGACCTAGATGTGTAGCTCGATGAAATAAATAAGGCAATGCAGGATGAATATGTAGGAATGTGTAAAGTGGGCATCTGCTGTATGTGCCTGAATAGCATCCATTCCTTCTGCTCATAGAATAGTACCCTGGTTCGTCTTAAGCGTATACCTCCTATTATCGGTTATAAGATATTGGTGAAGCTCTCTCTCTTCCCTTCTCCACTCCCAGGCCCATAGAAAAGAGTGATGTTGGCAGGTAAGCGATCTAGCCAGCATTATCTCTCTATCTGGCTTCCCATTATATTCAAGGATGGTCAAAAACAGTCCAGTGAGGTACAGTCCTGGGGTTTTAGTGAAATTATTGGGAAAGGGAAGCCATTTCCACTGGGGAATTATTTTATGAATAAATATTAGAGTTGCTTTAAACAAATATTGTTTGTTTAAAAGTAAAAGCCTATTTCGAATGTAATGATTTGGTAGGTATGACCAGTGTATGTGTTGGAAGTAGGATATACATGAGGTGGAACTTGAGATCTTACAGTCCTGTTTACAATGCTATTAATATATTCTCAGATCTTAAACTTTATGTCAGGAAGTTTCTCCACTGCCTTTGCTGTGAGTAAGGCTCAGTTATGATTGTTGTAATGACTGGCGGGATAAATGGCACAAAGAGAACAATGAGGCAATCATGTCTTTCCCCATTTTCCACAGAAAAGTTGTTTTTCTTCTGTCATGCTCTTAGACCTATAATATTACCATTTTCATTGCCATCTCATCTACTTTCGTAAATGTTCACAAGTAAGGCACACACATATGTGTGTGTGCGTGCACACTCACACCTATGTAATGATTCAACAGAGGTTAAACAACATTTGCAAAAGTTACTCCCTGTTGTGTGTGAAACTCTAATCTGGCACCAGAGATATGAAGATGAATAAGACACATTTGAGGATTTAATCATACCCTGATGAGTTCAGATGCCTTCGAGATGATAGGATCGTGAACTATTTCGAACCTTTTAATATTCTGTGATTATTTAATGTTTTTGTCCCCACATTATACATAGAAGTCGAAATTATGCCTGGTGTTCTTGTACAAGTTAAATATATATTAGGAGCTCAGTAAATACTTGGTTGATTCATGGTATGTTGCTTTAGTCAAACTTTGTTTTCCCAGAGACCTCGAGAGATATCCTATGACTAATATGTCTCGATTTCATAGAATTCCTATAATAGCTATCTACAGTCTCCATTTTCTTCCAAAGATTAATCTGGTTTGGATGGGAATTTTTGATAAAGACAGATCTATCACAACCTATAAAAATAACTCAAATTATATCAAATCGTGGTGCCACAGTTACTGTGGGAAGTACTAGCTCTCTAAGAAAGCATGATCTTAAAACAACTTTTAAACAATTTGTTGCTTACTCTCTTGCCTGATGAGGAACAACTTGAGATTTATCATGTTTAATTGGTCCTTTGGGAAACATTTACTATTTTCAACATGATTTACACAGGAAACCTCCCCACACACATCTCACTAAGACAGAATGTATCCTTTGAGATTGTAGATTTGGAGTGAACCATAACTGATGTGTGTTATGAAAATAGCCTATTATTTATAGATGAATGGATTTGTTGCAAGATATCCCAACTTCCTACATGTGACCCATCATTCCAAGATAAGGTATCTTTCTAATAATGAGCCCTGATAGTAATAAAATCTATATGTACATGCTGCTTTATAGATCGCAAGTGTTTTCATATGATATATGTCACTTCATGTAGCATTTCAGTGTATTTTATAAACTATAGATCATCTGAAAATAACTAAAGCTTGGTTTTGGAAGATGTATGGAGACGGAAACAGCAGTTTCATTGACCTACTGTGTACCCAGTGCTTTCCCATGTCGTCTCATGTTGAAAGCATATTTTTCAAAACCAGACTGATTTCTAACCTGTCTCTGCAACTTAAGCTGGGTTGCTTGGTTAAAGTTACTGAATGAATCTCTCTTGCATCATTTTCCTCAACTGTAAAAGGGAGACATTTGTACCAACTGGATAGGATTTTTGTTGAGATCATAGGAGTTAATACATGTGAGATGGGTGGAAACTGCTTGGCACAGAATAAGCAATACGTAAATGTTAACTGTGATTTCTCACAGCCATCCTGTGTCATGGTAATCACCATCTCTGTTTTACAGATAAGGAAAATAAATTTTACATCAAGTTACCAGGAAAGGCAGCCTTCAAATTCAAATCCTGATATTCCAGTAGTGGTGGTGGTGGTGGTTTTGTTTTATTATTATTTTGTTTTGCTCCTGTTTTGCTTTTCCTTAGTTCTGTTCCCCCAATGCTGAACAAAACATCAGGTTATACAAAGGGTGTTGAATGAATGCACTCAGAGATTTTAGATTCTATGTTCATCACTTTACCCTTTTTTGCAAAAATAATTCTTTCATTTTTTAACAGTATTAAAACCCATACATAGACCATTTATTTAGTTCAATTGAATCAACCATGTTGTGAGTAACAAATTGAATATCCATGGACATGGAAAATCATATTGATTGTAAAATGTTGTCAATATATAGAGATAGCTGAAATTGTTTCATTTCAAACCAGGCTGCATTTTATCCTGACATAAGTGGTGCTTAACTGTTCCTTATCTTCTTCATAAAGCTGTTTTTTTTTATTTTTAATGAATATCTGCTGCGTATTTTTAGATCTTTGAATATAAGTTGAACTCCGTGTTCATGCAGTTAAGGTGGAATCAATATTTTAATACTTTAACATATTTTACATGAACTTTTAAGTACATTTTATTATTTTTAAGAGAAAGCATATTCATGTGACATATTTTTCACCTATAGATTTCAATCTATATTTAAGTTATTTTCTTGTTTTTTCAAATAGGAGAAAGGCTATTATGGGGATTTAAATTGTGAGTTCAAATGAGAGTAAATAAATGTTTAATGAGCCATTCTTCATGCATCTATGTCAAGATGCTTCTTTCAAGGGTTGGGGTGCAATTTTGTAACATAGACTGAGGTTCTTATACATTTTATTGTATTTGAAAATTGGGGAAATTAGTAACACTCATAATGTGGTTTTACTCCATTACAAAACAACATTCTTTGTTTGTCTTTAAAGGTGAAGAAGGAAAGAAAGGTATGAACATGCTATTGTACAGGAAACAGGGCAAGAAGGATTGCTTTACATTCCTCTTGTCTGAAATTATCTATTTCCATTCTATAGCATCTTTGTTTGTCATTCTCTGGTTATGTGGTTACACATAGGCTGGCTTTGTTTCTGTATCCAAAACTCTTATCATGTTACCTTTAAAATTGGGCATACGGCAACAGAGGGGTCAACAGTGCCACCTTCCACATGGTTTGTATGACTTCATTAGTGAAATAGAACTGTGGGAACCAATTTTCTAGGCAACTCTTGAAGTCATGAGCAATAAGGAGACTTTCGTATCTCCTGAAGTAAATAGTTTTAATGTAGCTTGTTATTTAACTAACTTTATAACTTGGAAAATATTTGGTGGGTTCTCCTCGTAGGTTATTGTCAAGATATTTGGAACATTGGGAAGTACTTTTTTTGTAACATGTGTTAAGTTTTCTCTGCAAAATATGCAGTTTTTAATTTAACTTGAAAAATCAGATTAGGTTTTTAAATAGTTTCTAACCCTCATGAGATGGCAATACTGAAAAAATTACAAGGCTATTTCTTGTGTCCTTAGATAAAAGTAGACAGAGTAACCATCTAACGATGATTAAAGTGGAGAGAATTTATAGGGAAAACAAAATTATTTTCAAACCTTTATATAGAGAATCTTTCAGCTCTAAAATGCTAGTTTTGTGTTCTACCATTTGGGGGATGTGTTGTCACAATAGAAAAATTACACAAATAAAATTATTCTACTCTAGGTCCTCTATTTCAAAAATCTTAAAATAAAAATTTACAAGACTATACTTTTTAGTTTTTTGTTTTTTCACTTTAAAGTCTATCTATAAAAACACATAATTATCTCCAAATACAGACGAGTATGTGCACCAAAGTCTGCTCCTTGGCATGTAGATGCTATCAAAATCCAGAAATCAATGTGTTGTCTTTGTTTACTGCTTGTGTCCAGAAATTAAGCATATCGCCCAAATATTTCAGTTTTAATAGAAAGTCTTCATGCAGCAGACACCTCCTCTCTTTCTGTGGACAAAGTTGCCAGGATAATAACTCTGTTCTGTGCCAGATGGTGGGAGCCCAGAAATGAGAAATTGGAGCCGAGAGGACAGATCAGGTCAGCTGGGCCACTTCCCCTGCCAGTGCAGCAGTATTAAGGCAGCTTGAGGGCCTCCTCTACCCCATGTGCAGTAAGCATGGTTTCCCAATCCACGGGCTCTTTGTTGCTTTTTCAAATCCCACAGATAAAGACATCACTGACTGTTTTTGCTTGTCATCATTTTGCTAAGCTGCATCTTGTATCTCTATGATGTTACCTTAAATATTATTTCCCCCCACCATATTTCACCCATTCTGCTTGCCTCTGGTCTTGTCATGGTCCTCCATGCTATTTGTTAGTAAGGGAGTTTATTGAAGTGTGACAAGGAATTTAGGGGCTACTGTGTGCAAAACAGACATCGATACAAAATTAATTGTAAGTTTTTATAATGGCTAATTGAATCACACTGGGCATGCTGTCACATAAACCCAGTGTGGTCATATAATGCTATTTGCTGCAAGGCTTTATGCCAGGGTATATTCATGTCCAAGGGCTGCTGTAAAAAAAATACTGCAAAATGGGTGGCTTCAAAGAGCAGAAATTTATTCTCTCTCAATTCCAGAAGCTAAAGGTTACACATCAGGGTGTCAGCAGGGCTGGTGTCTCCTGAAGTCTCCGGAGAGCCTGTTCCATGCTTGTCTGCTTGTGTCTAGTGGTTGCTGGAAATCCTTGGCTTGTAGGCAAGCTACTCCAGCCTCTGCCTCTGTCTCCACGTCACATTCTCCCCTGTGCATTTGTGAGTCTGAGTGCAAATTTCCCTCTAATAAAGACAGCGGTCATATTGGATTTAGGGCCCACCCTCATCCAGTGTGACCTCATCTTAACTTGATTATATCTGTAAAGACCCAATTCCAATTAAGGGCAGATTTACGAGGTTACAGGGGACGTGAACTTTTGGTGCAGGGGACAATTTAACCCAGTGCACATGAGTTAGCAAACTTGTGCTTTAAAGGATCAAATAGTGAATGTTTTAGGCTTTGCTGGCCATATAGCCACAACAACTGAACATGTGCAGGCAACCATGTGCAGGCAACCATGTACAATAGAGAAATGATCAAATGTGTGACTGTGTTCCCATAAAACTTTATTTATGGACCCCGAAAACTGAATTTTATATAATTTTGACATCGTATGAACTTATGGCTCTTTCGATTTTTCCAGCCATTTAAAACCGTACAAACCATTCTTATCTCATGCGTCATACAAAAACAGGCGGTGGTCCATATTTGGCCCATGGGCCATAGTTCACCAACTTCATTGTCTTACTGAAGTACTTGATTCCAAATTTAATGTGAAGAGTGGTCAGTCTATTATAAATGACGAAATCATAACTGCTACTCAGCAAAATGTGGCCTTTTTTTTTCTGTTTCTGATTTATTATTATAAAAGTTTTGTCTTAATAAAACAAGCACATTTTTTAATAAATCCAGAGTTTGCAATATGAAACGCAAATTTCTTTCCTCATTCTTTTCTATTCTTGATTTCTGCTTGCCGTGGGAAACCACTTCAGTTATTCCAGTTGTTTTAGTTGTTTCTCTTAGTAGTTTCATATTTTGAAAAGCATGCTTGTACGACTTGCTCAGTTTTTCGGTCTTTGCTGTCTATTGGGTTTACTAAAACACAAGCATTTAGATCTTTTATTCTTCTTTCCTCTGCCTTCAATCATACAGCAGTGTCTTCCACTCAAGAGCATTTGTATCGCCTCCACAATTCTCCCTAAATAGCAATCTTTGGTTAAATCAACATTCTTTGTATACGTGATTGACTATATAAATATTATTCAAAGCCAAGTGACAAAAATTTTATGGTAATATTTTCTTTCTGTGATTTTTTTTTTCGAGTCTCTAATAGTTTCATTTCTTCATTCGTTTGGTTTTCTAAGTATCATTAATTCATCCCCAAACTTTCTTAGAAGATTGTCTACATCCTCTCAGTATAGACAAACATGCAAGTCTTTTCTCCATGGCATTTCTGTGCCTGGATGGCATCCTTCCTGTTGCCCCACCCCACCCCACCCCACCTCACCCCTGCTCCAGGATGGACTTATTCCCTAGCTATTGCACTGAAATCTTCAGGCTCAGCACTGATATCTTTCTCGTTTCCTTACAGTGTTGAAACGTGCATTTTCTTACACTGTCCTGTTTCGTTGGCTCATGTTTTCTAGTCACTTCTAAAAAAGGAAATATTGGTGGTAAATTTGTAGAGACATTTTTCACCTCAAGAAGACTTTATCTCCTCTTAATAGATAATTTGATTGTATAGGGAATTCTAAGTTAGAAATAACATTTAACTGTGATAGTGCAGGCACAAATCTCTAGCTTCTGGCTTTGAGGATTGCTGTTGATAAATCGGAAGTTATTCTGATATTCATTTTTTAACATGTGACCTTTTTTAAGTTATGGAGCTTTTCAATTCTTTTTATGCCTGGTGTTTTGAAATTTCAAAAGGAGCATTTTGATGTGAGTCTCTTTTCTCCCACTTGGTGCAATAGATACTTGGTGTTGTTTTCATGCTGGAAATTCATTTCTTTTAGTTCTGAGAAATATTGTGTATACATATATTATATATATAATACTGTATATAAATGTATAGGTAAATATGTGTGTAATATGTAATAGTTTACATATATAATACAGTTTACATATAAAAATATGTACAACATAATATATAATATATTTAATGTAGTTATGTAATGTGTAACGTAGTTTACATGTATAAATATATATAATTTAGTTTACATATAAGTAATACATGTGTAATATACAGAAATATATAATACTAATGGAAGATAAATATATATATTTAACATTATTCTCACCTTCACTTCCTCTGCTTTCTGTGCCTGGAACTTCTATTAGCCATTTTATTCTATTATTCTATTAGGGCATCTGATAGATATTTTGCATTTTGAATTGATTTCTTATTTAACTTCTCTCACATTTTCCATAAATTTTTTCTGTTTATTCTTTCTTGCAGAAGTCCTAAATGTTTTCACTCTCTAATCCTTACATTCATTGTTTTATGTTTCCATAATTTTAATTTCTATTCACCCTTTCCTGTTCCTTGCATATTCCTTCTTTTTTGTTTTACAGGACTCTGTTCTTTTCTTGTGGATATGTTTCCTTTATCTCTCTGAAGACACTATAATTTCTCAGAAGTTTTATTCTCCCTTTTTTTACTCCACTTCCTCCGCCTTCTATTCTTTTTATTTTGGCTTCTGCTTTTTATGCCAAAGGGTTTCTGCTCATCAGTAGTCCTGTGCGTGATTTAGGTTTTGTCTAAGACTGATTTTTTTTTGGAGGGGGCGGGGGTTAATGCTCTCAAAATATAATTCTCTGAGATCTTTTCTTTTAGGAGGGCCAGATACCCTCTAAGTAATTATTTTGTTTGGTGGATATAACCCTGGCTGAGCAGGTAGGATGGAAGTGTGCATCCTGACTTTCACTTAGCGCTATCACTGGCTTCGTTAGAGGGAGGAGGCTGCTTCCACCCCCAAAGCAGCCAGCTCTTCTCTCCCAGAGTCTTCACTGGTAACTCTCCAGACCAGCTGCCTCTGCCCTTGGCCTTGTCCAAGTCTACCACTGCTGGAGTTAAGACTAAATAAAATAGGGGGTGTTGTGAGGCCTAAATTAAGACTTTAACACAGTAAGTCACCAAATAGTATAGCTTTTGTTATCATATTAATGGTAAAATATCTGCTCCATCTTTTACTATTTGCGTGACTTTGGAAATGTCATTAGCCTCTTGTACTTTAGTTTTTTCTTAAATAAAGTGAGGAGTGTTCTCACCTAGGGATTTTCTGATTATTAAATGAGATACTGAAGTAAAGTTGACCTACACTCTGTAGTTGCTCAGTAAAAGGTAACTTTATAAAGTCTAAAAGTAAATGTGTCTTTGTACAAGGTGTATTAGTTGGCTCAAGCTGCCAGACAAAATATCACAGATAGACAGTGAGTGAGAGAGTGTGAGCAAGAGCGAGCATTCTGGTGTCTACTCTTTTTCTCATAAGAAAACCAGTCCTATTAGATTAGGGCTTCAGCTTTATCACCTCCTTTAATCTTTATCACCTTTATAAAGATCCTGTCTTCAAGTATAGTCGTTTTGGAGGTTAGGGCTTCAACATGTGAATTTGGGGAGGGTGCACTTCAGTTCATGACACGAGGTAAAGAGAAGAACTCAGTTAATCTTGGCTTTCTTGCGTGTGTTTGCAGCCCTCTCATTTACATCTCAGTAAAGACCAGCTTTAGGCACAAGTGGAAATTAGAAGCCTTTTGCTTTCAGAGAATCTTACTTTCTAGTTTGAGTACCTCCTTATTTAACCAAGATTCCAAGGGCTTTCTCAGAGTTCCAGATCCTACTTCCTATCAGGATCATTTAATTGCTTAATGATGAAAAATTCAGTTTTATATGTATTCCTTTGGGCGAACATGAAAATTAGTAATTCTAAGATGGTAAATCTGTGTAGAATGTGGCCTGTGGTTGAGAAGGTGTCTTCAGGTACCTCATGGTGCTGACTGTACCCCTAATGGAATCAATCCCCTGGTTAACCCTCAACATTTTCCATAATGCTTCATCTTAGACATCTCTGATCAGATTGCCCAGTCACATGAAGTTTTTGTGGATTTATGTAGCCAGAATTCTTTGTGTATGTGATCATGAAGCAACATACAGCCTCTCCTCTATTTAAAGAGACGAGCACTGAATTCTGTGGTAGGTACCTGCAGTAGGTACAGTTTCATTCTTCTGCATGTGGCAGTCCAGTTTTTATAGGGATTCTTTACTATAACAACATCCCTGCACATATGTGCTGATGAAAGCTTTTACAGCCTATGTCAGATATATATACAACTATTTCATATAGGAGAGGTATAATTGTATATGCATTTTTAAGTTAGATTCAGGAATTTCAGCTATTCACTTTTACCATTGAGTAGAAATGTTTGAACATTAATGAACAATTAATACCTAAGGCTGAATAAATCCCTTTGACACTAAGTATCACTTTTGCTGGGAAAAATAAACATTTATTTACATTAAAGACTGTCATGAGTCATGTACATATTCTGTTATTTTTATCCCCCTTGAATTATTCCAACATCAAGCTTATTCTAGGCTATAGGTTGTTTTTCCAGTTGCTTTTTTAAAGTAATGGGGTCATGTAATTTGTTTTAGTTCAAAACTGTTGACTGGTGGGAATGTGTAGCTATTTTAGGTTATTCAGTCTTATTTCTGTCAATATATTGTGCCAGTTTTGGTCATCTAGATAAGGATTTAAGATTTAATGTGCATAGAGCACATTTTCATATCACAAATAAAAAGTAATTTTTAAAATCCTCAGTGGGATAGAGTTCATTATACCTTTTTTACTGAGTGAAAATACCAAAGAGAAGCATCGATGCACAAATTGTCCTAACCAAGAGAGAAATGTATATGGAAGTCCCATTCTTTCTCATCTTCTTCCAGATGTCTTTCCTTTGTGTTCCTAAAAATCTGAAGCCCAAGTGAGAACTAAAGATGGATTCATGTCTTATCAGAGAGCGTATCACCTACTGCTGTTTCTTAGATATCAGACTCATCTTGTATAGACAATGACCAATGGCCATGTTCATGAAAAGACAGACAAGTTATGCTTCATTTGATTGATCAACAGAAACTCCTGGAATTTCTTTTTTAATGCAATCTAAGAGAACTCTTAAAAAGTAACATCTGGTTGATGTCACTTAAAAAAAAAGAAAATAGGGGCTGGACTCAGATAAAGCAATGCATTTAATTCTAAGGGAAAGTAAGATTCTACTTGGTTTATTGAGTTGTATTCATGCTAAATCCACGTCATTTGATTTAATTTGCTCCAATAGATTTTTTTCATCTCTGAATCTAATGACAGAATTAGTAGCTGAATCTGAAAATATTAATATAAGTACTAAGTTAATTGGATCACCAGCTGTTTAAAAGTAGTTTGTTACTTTCTTCTAGGCGTGAATTGAAACTATGTGATGTGACCTAAGAAGAATATTGTAGAAAACGAGATTTTTTTTTGAAGTGGAAGAAACTTTGAATTATTTATTCAGCCAAGTTAAAAAATGAGTAAACTGAGGCATAGAAAAGTCAAATGAGTTGACTCAAAACAAATATATTTAATGAGGAGAGTCTGACCTACGTTCAAAGCTCTTAAATGCCAGTTTAACACCCAAGCAAATGTAATTTATTCTACTTATAGTTACTTTACATGTAGGAAGAAGCCTTGCTAAAGTATTCTCACAGGCTACCTTGGGACTACCTTACAGGTGAGTCTCAATATGGACCTTGAAATAGAAGCCCTATGATACTTGTCTTCCAGGCAGTATGTCTCTTAAAACCTTTAAGACCAGCTCAAGTAATTGTAACTGCAACGAAATAATTAACTCAGTAACTGCTGCTAAATAATTCCCTTTATGATTGGAGGTATGTGATCCCTCCCTGACTTAATTACCATTTTAATAGGAAGATCTTGAATATTTAAAATCATCTAGATTCTAAAATTCTTATTTTATGTTTGGGTATAAAATCATGTTTACAGATTATCTTGAGTTGTTATGCTTGATTGCCACAAAAAAATGCCCAGAAGTAGGTGAAACCAGCGAAATTTCCCCCCTACTGTAACTCTAGGAACCACAAGTTCAAAATAGCTTAAACTTTTTTCCTAAAGATCATAAAGCTTGCAAATAGCCATCCTGAAACTCAATTCCAGATGTTCTGTTTTTGTTCTGATAATTGCGTTTTATGAATGTTAAATAAAAGTTGGAGATTAGGTAAAAACAATATTTAACCTGGGTTAGGGTTCCCTACATTCCAGATTCCAATCCATGTTCCCGAACAAGGACATTGAGTAAAATTGTTGAGAAAAGTAAAGAACAGAGGGTTTGACAAGGAGGTTGTAAATGCATCTTGCTTTTAATAATTAAATCTAACAGCTACAAAATTACACTTTCCTTTGTCATTAAAATAGATAATATACAATGCTCTCAACACATTAATAACAGTCTTTAAATTTCCAAATTAACACTAAAAAAAAAGCTTACAAAATGGAAAGCAAAATTTATGACTATCATCATGATTCTTCACCAAAAGACTAGGTTTTCAATTTCTTCCATTATATGTGTTATCCTTGTTTATAAAGCACTCTTCATGTATCCTCACTGTTCCTAATGATATAGTGTATGAGGGTAGGTATAATCTTATTTTTAGTAAAAATAATTGAAGCTTGAGAGATTAAATGATTTGTTCATTATCAAAGGATTAAATGTCAAAGTCCAAATTACAAACTTCTGACCCTGTTTTAATAATGATTTAATTTTTAATTATGAAGGATTTTATTTTTATTCATTGCTTTCAAAAAGAAAACCCTAGAATTACAATAATACAAAGTAGGAAGTGAATGTTCCTGCCTCATGACACTCGGCCTTTCTGTTTTACCCTAGATATGACCACTGTTCATTCTTTAGTGTGTCTATTTTGAATTGTAAATGAAGACCCTACTGCTCTTCCCTTTGGTTCCACTTCCCTGAAATAACCATTTTTGTCTTTTCTGCCTTCTGCTTCTATCTATCTATCTATCTATCTATCTATCTATCTATCTATCTATCTATCTATCTATCTATCTATCTATCTATCTATCTATTTATTTAGCGGCTTTCATGACTCAAGATTGCAATATACCTCTTTCTTGCACAGTAAACCTTTTAAAAAGTGTTTATTGATTTCTCTTTTGGAAAGATGAGGAATATGACTTATTTTTACCACATTCTAATTTCTGTGAATCTAATTACTAGATCTTGGATGTCCTATATGTTACAGAATCAAGATGTGTATTTTGGGTCCACAGGAGTGATATAATCTTATGCTATTAAAACAGTGTTGCTTAAACACAAGTTTACAAAGTTTCATGAGATCTTTGAAGACATTTCCCCTGTAGATAAACCCCTACATCTGGAACTGCATCTGGTGCTATGGCTGAGAGGTCTGATGCCAGTGTCACGGTTCCTTTGTAAGCAAAAATTCATTCCCTTTGAAAGCTTTTAGTGATTCTTTTCTTTATGTTGAGTGCTCTGGAGATTCACCAAGGCCATTCTGGATGTGGGCTATCTACTTTCAGTGCCCTGGTCTTTGCCGTACACTGAAGTTCTTGCTAAAGAACTTTGCGTATACGTACAAGTTTGTGAGGTGGGTGTAGAAAACAGACGGGGATTGTTTAATAATGCGTACAATAGAGTCGGTGTTATGATAAAACCTGAGGACAGGTGTTCAAAATTTGTAATCACGAGATACTTCTTTCTACTTATTAATGTTTTAATATGAAATCACACTGGTTGAAGCTGTAGCAGTATGTAATGAAAATATAATACTAATATTTTAAAATAGCTTTGTTCTTAAAGGCAAATAAATCTATGTGCAGTCAATTATCACTTCTGCTGCTTTCTATAATATGTTTTTATTTTTTTTATCTAGAGGATACTGTGCTGCTGTGATACCCAATCTTGTGTTAATTTGAGTTAACCATCTATTTTTTATGTTCCATAAACATTAAAAAAAAAAAAGCATTCACCTATTTAGGTTGACTCCCATAAAAAAAGAGCTTAGGAAATACTTTTTCTCTTCAATAGTCTTTGATAATTTATGCAGATATCGTGTTTTTAAAACTATTATTAATTAGTTAATCCTGTGTTCTGAAAAATATTTGTAAACAACTCACTATTTTAGATCTGAAATCTTTAGTTTCACAGTAAAGTCAGGCTGGTAAATGTATAATAGCTAATTATTTCAAGTTGGTAAGGAAATCTTCTTCCTACATCAGGCTCAAGGCAAGGTCACCCAGTTCTTTGTGGCTCTTCTTGTCTGTGACAGTCTAGCAGACTGGGATACCTGCTCTAACAGACTGTCTGCGAACAGCACACCACATGGCTGGGAGTGTGGTCTGGTGCGATTTACACGCTGGGATCACGAGACAAACGGATTACATGTCTCGTTACTCTTAAACACTTCTAGTGGTGAATGAAATGTTCTGCATTATCCATATAAGTAAATTATGTTCCTATCATAGATTCTTATTTTCAAAGCCAAAAAGTAGTTTAAGCTATGAAAAACTCTGAACTAGAAAGCTCTTTAATATTTTAAATTATTACTCAACATTTGTAGTGTGCTTAAAATATAGCCTGTTTGCTTAAAGACAGCTATAAAACTGTCACCAATCCTGATCTTTTCTTATATGTGAATATGAAAAGAGAAAATATTTAGAGGATTTGTTGAAAGAAAAATATATCTTTATGTATGTAATCTAAATAAATGTTTTGTTTACATAATACATGTGGTATTATACAGTATTTACAGTATTTATCTGTAAATAAAATTAGGTATATATAGAAAGATAATATCTATATCTCTGTCCTCTATATATAGATAGAAATAATATATTATATGAAAATAATGTATTATATAATTACTGAAAAAATATGCTATTGTTGACAATAACACCTTAATTAGCAAAATTAAAAGTGATTCTTATTATTTTAATTAGAACCTTTTTGTGCATTCCGAGTTTTAAGCATGCATTATTTTTCAAAGTAGACCCCTCCCCCCACACACACCCTCAGTATAGCTTCTTTGTTCAAAGAATGACTTTTTGAAATATCAAATACCCCCTTTACAGATCGGTCTGATGGTTTGCATAAACAGATTAAAAGCATGTGGAATTAATTTTCATAGAAATGTATTTGGACTCAAAAAAATTTTAAAGAACAAGGAGCTTTCGGGAATTTTTTAAAGCTTAATTTTATCTCCCAAACAACATTTGGCTACCTAATTATAATGTGTTTTGAGTACAGTAGGTGATTTGGATGAAGAACTGTATTTTTTTTAATTGGCAGCTTTGAATATTAACGTTTTAATTCTCTGAAATCCTTACACAATTTCTTGTAAACATTTCAGTATCACTAGTCGCATTTAGTTAGCCCACGATAGTCAAAAAATATGGAATTATGCACTTATGAAAATTTAAAAACACCAACATTCTTTAATCACTGATTTTAATCGCTATTAGTATAATTAGGTATTAAGTCATTCATAGTTTTAAGCATCTCTGACATGTCTGTTGTATGCAGCATTTACTAAAAACATGATATTTTAACTTTGGCCATCTATGAATTAAGGTGCCCAACAATGCCAGAGTCATCGAACGGTTCAAAGGTAATGCCACACCTAAGTACTACGTCTTCACGACTGGCACATAGCCACGCGTCTACTGCTTTGCTCTCCTTTTTCAATTTGAAATGGAATTAAACTTCTTAAAAATTTATATATAGGGTAAGACTTTTACAAAGATAGCAGGTGTATCTTTATGTTTTTAATTTATGACAAAAGTGAATAATAAATTTATATTTTATGGCAAATTATTTCTGATGATAAAAATAAAAGAATGTTTGGAAGTGTTTTTCTTCAAATGAATTTTTAAACATGCTTCTGATCAAAATAATTTTTAAATAAAATTGAACATTAGTATAAGGTTACTCTAGATGTTTAAATTTGAGATGGCTTTTTTGAAAGCTGATTTTCTTACTAAATGTTATAGTTCTTAATGTCTGTATTAGCTTTTTTCCCATCCTAGCCTTTTACCAATTCAGCTTAAATCCCTCCTATATTAAAATTCTTGCCACCTATAACTGCCTTTCTATTATATGTCAGTTTTCTACCTTCTATTTTATTGACTTTATCTTTTTCTTTATTCATCACCTCAGTAGTTTCTAGGAATTTTTAAATATGTGTTTTACGAAACAAAATATACAACATTAAATTGAAGACATTATGCTAAAATCGTAGTATTAAAAATTTATTCATGAAAAATATGTGTTCCATATTCTACTCTTATTCTTGTGTAAGGTTTTTTCCTTGTTCTTTATGGTACAACTTGTGACAGGTTATTGAAAGACCTAGAATAAGATGTCAGTCTTTATGGCTAGGAATTGACATTATACCCAAGATTTTTATTTTACCTGATTAAATAATAAGATTTGTGTTAGTGATGATATAGCTAGCTACCTAGCTAAATAGATAGCTAGATAGCAAGAGGATTATTTATATATTTTAATCTATCTATATCTATATATCTTTAGAATATCTATCAGAATATACGAAGTGAAACAAACAGTAACACCACCAAATACAACAAAAACAAAACCCATCAAAACAAAACAACCATAAGAAACATTTTCTAAAATATAAAATGCAAAATAGGATTGGAGATATGTGCTATCTGATATTATTCTATTTTCTATAGATTTAAAACTTCAACTTAAAAAATATAGGCATTAAGTACCTATCAAGTGTTAGGCTCTGTGCTAAGTATTTTCACACACCCTAGCTCCGACCTTTCATGAACTCCAGCTACCATCAGTTTGACAGTGAGCTAATTTAGGCTTAGGCTTTTTAACACGCTTGTTAAATTCGTGCGGCTAGTAGCTCTTACCAGTACATACAGCTGCCTGTTAGAAAACATGAAAATTATTTATCTAAGTGCAATGTAGCAAATTACTAAAAAATATTAAATATTAGTAAGATCATTAGGACATTAGAAAGGTTTTAACATCTTCATAACTTTAACATCTTCATAACTTCTTACCTTTGTTAGAAATGTGTCATAAACAAGTGCCATTTAAACACTTGGAATTTATGTAATTATAGATAGATGATAGACATGTACATGTCAGACAATATTTATAGGAAGTTAACATCCCATTTGAAGAAATGATGGACATATATCATAAATATTTCTTAAAATGCATATCTGAAAGACCAGAAACCCCATATGAATTGTGAATATTCTGGAACTGTAGGCACCAGCACACTGATTAACATTAGGGATTTGGGGTTGGTTAGTATATATCACTACAGAGGCTGCAACAGTGGTTCAGGCTTTAAATCCTCGAAACGATAAAAGGAAAACGTAGAACAGGTGTTTGATTTACTTGAAGGGAAAGAGGATTAAAAGAGTGATGACAGTGTAAGGAGCTATATCTCTAATCATTTGAGTTTACATTTAAAAATATAACCTTTATTGACTATAATTGAGCCTTGTTAACATCATTAGAAACACAATTATTAATCCCTATTAAGTAACTGCCATGTGCTGGTTATTTGTCAGGCTCGAGGAAAGCAGTAAATAATGTCAACTTTCTAATTAGACATATGAATACATAAACATTTTCATATGTATATTTATGTATATATGTATACATGTATATATGTGTGTGTCCACATATACAGATGATGAGAGGGAGTTTTAAAAATGTTTTATTTATGTGTCATATTGGATACATTTTGGCTTATATGCCACTCTTCTACTCTGTATTATTTATCTCTTGAGACTTCAGAAAAAATGAGTATTTATTGTCTCCCAGTTTTGAGGGTCAAGAATCTGGGAATGATTTAGCTGTGTGATTATGGCTCAGGTCGCTCATAGGGTTATAGCCAGTTTTTGGCCGAAGCTTTAGTCTTGTAAGGCTTAACTGGGGCTGAGAGTTCTGGTTCCAGGCTCGCTCACTTGATTCTTGGAAGGCCCAAGTTCCTTGTCCAATAGGCCTCTCTCTAAGGCTCTTGAAATGGTAGCCAGCTTAGCCAGTGAGAGTAATCCCAGAGAGACGGAACCAGAGAACCTCCAAGTGTTTTTGTAACCTTATCTTGGAAATGACATAGTATCATATCTGGCATACGTGATCGGTCCCACAGACCATCTCTGACAAAATGTGGAAGGCGACTACACAGGATGTGACTACCAAGAGGTGGGGTTGGTTGGGTACCATCTAGGAGGCCAACTGCCACGTGCTCTGAACATGGAATTCCCCCAAGACCAGTGTCATGTTCTGCTCATCCTTCTGTTCTCAGTTTCAGCAACAGTTTTGGGCAGAATGAAGCAGCAGCTACCTATTTCCTTCCTTCCTTCCTTCCTTCCTTCCTTCCTTCCTTCCTTCCTTCCTTCCTTCCTTCCTTCCCTCCCTCCCTCCCTCCTTCCCTCCCTTCCTCTCTTAAACAGGAACATATTTTACTGTGTTATACTCTAAGTGCTAACAGGGTCTCTGATAAAATATTAACTAATTCTCAAATTTTAAAAATATGTAGCAATTGAAATAGAAAAGATAAAATGAGTATCCTGATGTCATGTAGCCCTTCTGAGGCATAATCAGAGTTTCTTGATGATAATCCTAACATTTCTTTTACAGCAGCATCCTGAAAGTTATCATTTTGCTATTATTTATGTATAATCCTAATAATTTATACATTAATTCATGTACTGTTGAATCAGGACAAATTCCTGGAATAATAGTTGTCTGATTTCCTGAAGAGCTTCTTAACATTACAATTATTGTACCTGGTCCCCTTTGTTTTAATCTTATTTATTTGATAGCTATATAAGTGGATCGATAAGAACCAGCCTCTGCTTTCCATCCTATTTTTGATTACTACTAGAGTTTGCCTTCTAAGACTTAAATTTGATGTAGTAAATTATATCTTAAATTTTCACCCATGGATTCACCAGGTCAGATACTGAGCACTAAATAATGCTAAGGTATATATAAATCTTTAGGTCAGAGATAGTCCTTGGTACGTATATAGAAAAAGAGAAAAGGCAGGGGAAATGGAGAGGGGGAGAAAGGGGATAGTGAAAGAGAGTACATGTGTTTGTAAAGGACTCTACATGAAATACTCCTATAGGAGCTGAGAGATAGACTTTAATAGATGGTTCAGAAAGGTCCAGTGTTTGGGCAGGAACACTACAGAGCAGGATGCATTCCATTGGAGGAAGTATGGAAAGTAGTTACAGGTAATGGAAAAATTTCTTCTCTGTTAAACTTAATAGGTATTTACAGTTCATATTCCAAAATCAAGTGTCTGCATTTTATAGCAGATTCAGCACCAAGAATGTAAAATAGTTTACTGTTTTTCAAATCAGTAAAGTTAAAGCATTTTATACTGTGAGAATACAAATAGATATATAGGTAATATATACACACATATATGTAAATGCATGTGTATATATGGTTATGTGTGTCTGTATGTATTATAGGCTTATTTCTTTGGGCAAAGTTTCTGTGAGAAAGAACTCGAGGGAGAAATCCACTAACACATTCTATGTTGGGCGGTTGTTTTCTACCAGCTCTGAGTGGAGAGGGTTAACAGGTGGACCGACACACAGGCCTGTGTAACCAGGATGCCAGTGAATGAGGTAATACCGTTTTGCTGAGGCTGAGTAAAGGGTGGCTTAGAAAGGATGAACTCGAGCTGGAGCCAAATCTAAATTAATTAACTCCAGCTACTCTGAAATTCTATTGTGAGAGGCCAGTGGCTGAAGCCAGCACTCAAACTGGACCATATCATGTTGGGGGAAGTGCGAACTAACATGAAACCCGCTGTAATACAGCTTGGTCCAGCAGCAGTATGAGATAACTCTGGGTCAAACATGATTTGAAGTTAGTTATAACTGCTCAAAAGCTTCTCTAATTAGAAAATTCAGTTCAGAAATAAGTTCATAAACATTAAAAAGTTGCAGGATTTTCTTAAAATAGATAAGGAATGCTTGAAATTATCAGGCACAGTGATCATTATTATATACTTTTTACAAAGCGTCACAGTAATAATTACATTTTGGCCTTCTTCAAAATTTCTAAAGTAGAAATAAATGGACTATCTCTTAGATCTATGATGGAGGAAGAATTAAACTCTAAGATTCCCAGAGTGTTAACACTTTACATACACTTTAAGTGAAATGAAAAATACAAGGTTCAAAACCTATCTGTTGTCTGTCTCACAAGCATACTTTCCACTCTGGGAGTTGCATTGGAGAGTTTGAAAAGCTGTCGTCAGGCACTAAAACATAGAATTGAATAATTAAAATTTTATCCAGGGAGACTGACTGTCTACTGAATAAACAAAATTATGAGTTCTTTTTATGTCGAGTCCTAATGCATGACTTGGTCTTCTACTGCCCATTTCCTCCTCCTCGGTGTTCAATAAAGTAGTGAATTTGCTGATATGATTTAACTTTCATTGCTGCAAGCGTATGTAAATAGTTCTAGAAAAAGTCATATGAATATAGTAAATAGAAAACTACAAAGGAATTTCTCCAACTCTGTCCGGCTCCCAGCTGATTTCTGGAAGCCCTTTTATTTCTCTAAACCCCAACTGACCTTCTCCCGACTCCCATGTCATCTTAGAAGTAATATAGTTTCTACGAACTTTTAAATTTACCTTAGTTTTTTCTTAGCCTCTCATAGATAGCTTTGCCCCCAAGCAAATCCTTAGTAACTAGAGGAGATTGATAATTCTGATTAATTGTAATGTCTGATAATCAGATTTTGCTCATGCTCAGCCTTCCATGGCCTCATAAATGACTGTAAATAGTTGGTGAAGAGTGATGCAAAGAAGCAATTTCACTAACACTTCTCTAAGTTGGGTTCCACATTTGATAACCATATAACAAAATGGATACAAGTATCTTCTTCCAACGAGGGTACAGTATGCACATCAAGATACCCAATCTTAGTACATAGTTGTGCTGGTGCGAGCACCCCACCAGAAATGTGACAGTGCCAGTGAGGAGGTACTTCTTGTAACTCTGTGGGCATCGGGCGACGATTGTGACTATGGTTTGGCCACCACAGCAGTGGGATTCGACAAGAAGCCACAGGGTGTTCCAGGAGCCGCTGAGGCCTCAGTATGCAAGTTCATTAGAGAAAGTTGAAATGGGGGGGAGCGATCCGCGCACGCGCGCGCGCGCACACACACGCGCGCACGCGCACACACACGCGCGCACGCGCACACACGCACACACACACACGCACACACACACACACACACACACACACACACACACACACGCACACGATCCTAACTGACTTTCCTTCCTTCTAGGAGTGTGCCCTTGAAGGTGGTGTGTATTCAAGACACCTGTGTCTAACCAGAGACCGTGATCCCTTTCCATTTTGTAGAGCTTTTTTTGTATATTCAATAGGATAGAGAGATATAATATTTGTTATAATTTAAAAATTTATCAAGTGTTAAAAAAAATTGTCCCCTTTTTTAAAGTGAGATAACTCAGAAACAAAAACAGGTGTTTGTGTTATTAAAATGAGAAAGCATTATGTCAGTGTTCTAAAGCTTGACACTTTGTCAGAGGCACCCAAGGCTGCCCAGTAGCTAAGAGCCTTTTTGCTTCAGATGCGCTCTGTGATTCAGGCCGCCGTTAGACACCAAAGGCTGAATTCAGTTTAACAGAAAAGACGAAGTAGTGACCGAGGTTAGAGTTATCTCCTAAATTGGTGTAACTGAAACTCTCTCGTATTCCCAGTGTGCCTGCTGTCTCTCTTAATAGACTAAACACATGTGTCTTTTCAATCACTTAGGAAAAGATGTTATGAAATAACTATAGTCATAAATGGGCCATAGATGGTTTTTACATAGTATCATAATCCATTCATAATTTCTAATTGACTTTCAAATGCATCACAGTTAGCTAAGAGATTTATTTTTAATGATATATTATCCAGTAAAGGTCATTAAAAAATCATGGATATTTTCTGTTCGATGTTAAAAAATAGCGTTATGGTCTTCAATTTGGTTTTCTAAGGAATAATAAATAATGTCTTTATCTCTCTAATTTAAAGTTGTTGCTTGTGTTATATTCTTAGGAGCCAAATGAAAGGAGCATACTATTTTTCAATGAAGTTATATGCTATTTTCACTTTAAAGTTATATGGTTTTTTTCCTATACAGTGCCATTATTTGTACTAGACTGACGATCAGTTATTATGATCAGAGGCCTCTTTGGGTGGTGATGGAGGTCTCAGTGTGGATGTCTGCAAAATGTCACTGCACCATTAGATTAGGTACTGTCAAATGAAACTAGTTGATGTAATTTTTTTTTTAGATGACCGCATTTGTTCTTTGACTAGGTTGGTTGATTTAATTTAGCAATTTGTTTAGGCTATACACTTCATCTCTTAGCTCTCTATAAGGAAGTTCTAGTTATGACATTTGACTTAGAATTTCATCCAGTAATGATCTATGTTTTAATAACTGTGAAATGTATTTTAATAATTGTGAAATGTATTTTCCATGTTTAATATTGAATATTCAATGTTGAATATTCAAACTCGTGAATGCAATTATAAAGTCTCTAAACTAAGGTGATCTCCTTTACTATCTTTGAGTTACATACCCCTTGGTCATCTAATGAAAAATGATGGAGGCACCCCTCAAGGTTATGGGGATACAGTCACTGAGCTCCTTTTCAACGCTAGGAAGAAATAATCGGGTTTTAATACATCTTTTGCATATATATTTTCTTCTGTTTGAGAATGCAGAGTTCTCTGCTTCCATTATCCCTTTGCTTGCTGATGAGAGTTCAAGTCACCCCTCAGAACAGGATCTGCCGAACACATTTCAGCTGTCACCATCCCCGTGTGTCCCTGGGTAAATCCTTCCAGTTAAAAGAAAATGTCACAGGTATTATGGCAACTTATAAAATATAGCCACATCTAATTTTCACTCTTCTGTTAGCTGACATAAAAAAGGAGAATGAGGAGGAGAGGGAGGGGAAGGGAGGGGAGGAAACTTGGAGCAGTTTACTGGAGCAGAGATGGGTTTCTGGCTTAACAAAGATTCCTAGAATCCACCTCCCCTACCTGCACATACACAAAAGCCTATCTACAGTTCACAAAAATGTGGAATTAATTTTCTCTGTCTCCATGAGTGTCTATTTTTTGAGATGGAAAGTATCAATGCTCCTCTTTCTGGCACTTGGCATAATCCTTCTCGGGCTACATAATATGGATAAATTACAGAATCTTGTTTACTCAAGAAGAATGTTTTGGAAGAAACTCTTGAGAAAATGCCCTTCTTATCAAAAGAAGGGAGGTTTTAATCCATTCTTATCATTAACTACAAATTCCACTTAAATATTATATGTTTAATGTTATAAACAATCAAAAGGCCACAATTTCAACACTTGATATTCTCTCAGTATCTTGATTCCCTTCCCCTAAAGTGGTTTTAGTAGGACAAAAGTAATACACGTAGTTTCAACATCGCCGATCATTTTACCTAGTCTCCACTTTCAAACATATTAGCTGTACTCGTTTCAACAAAGACTTACTGAGAGGAATTCTGTCCTGAAATGATTATATTTCACAGTCATATGCCTCCTTCACTTATCGCTACCTTTTTCCTTTAGCCAGAAATGTTTTTCAAGATTCACCAGCACTCTCAATCTACTGATTCTCTTTTCCCAGAAACAATAATCACTATTTTCTCCACACTTTTAATATATTTTTAGTTTTTTTTTTAATTTTACATTTTAATGTCATGGTTTCTCCTATTCTGCATTAATCTAAATAATCTTTGAAATAACTCAGATTCCAGGTTATGTCTTAATTATCTAGGTAGTTGCTCTGTGTGTGTGTGTGAATTTCCTTAGTGCTTGGTTTTGTTTTAAATATAAGAAAACACTGCAGTTACTGAAGTCACCTGGGCTCCTCCTTCACAGGGAGTTGGGTGAACTTTCCCCCAAACCTCAGATCATGGATCTTCCTTCCCCTCAGCTCCACAACTTGCCTTCCCAAGTTCAAAACTGCAATTCCCTGCTGGTTCCATGAAAATCCAAATGCATTACCAAAATCACTATTTTTGCAACCTAAGTAATTTGAGGAGGCAAGAAATGACTATTTGCCATCTTTCTGGCTTGCAACATTTGCTCCTTACAGATTTCTCTTTCTACCTTCCCTGCTTTCCTCCTTCTCCTATTTCACCCTGCCTGACCTTTACCCTTTTCCAAAAGTCAGGGCCCTCTACAAAAGCAACCCTCCACATATCTGGGCTGCTTCGCAAATGCGGCATCCCATTAGGCTCTCTATTCCTACATGTGCTTCTTTGGAAATTAAGAATCTTCTATCATGATGGTTAAGTGTATAACTCTATGAGCTTTCCAATCATATAAGAATGACTGAAAGTGGCATTTATGAAAGGATATTATTGTAACACATATTTATTACTTGCAAAGCAACAAGACTATATGTATATCATCATCTACATTTGGCAGAGCAAATCAGGGCAAAATCAGATGGATAACAAGTTACTCCAGTCAGGTAACTTAGAAACTAGCTAAGGCCTAACCTTTCAAGTATCAGATCTAAATCATAGTAGATTTTAAGTTCTTATAAGATATGAAAAGTTAAGAGTAAGTATTTGATTTAGGGCTCATTTTTTTTTTAATCAGCATTTTGAACTAGTTACAATTACTTATATACCTACTGAATTTCTGATGCTGCTTATTCATATAATGTGTAAGTGTCTTCAAATAGAATCTCTTCAAGTAAATAAATAATTGGGAGATACACATATGCATGCATACATACATACATACACACACACACATATGTAAGTTAAACAGTGTCTTAAAGTTGAATAATTTGTAATCGCACCAGAGAGACATCACATTTGATGGCATCATTTCCAAAAAATAGACTTTCAAAGTTTTCAGCAAAATGTTTATGTAAGGATAATGAATTATGGAAATCTAGACCCACCACAGGAATTTATGATTGGAACACAAATAAACAACTTTCTCACTTAAAAATATTACCCTATTAGAACATTTAATTTACTTTATTTAATCTCTGATTCACTGTACCAGTATTTTTTGAATACAATTATTTTCATGTAGATCTATGTTAACTGTTTTTCAATCCAGTGAAATATTTTCAAGGGACTTCTGCTAAAAATAAGTAATGCCTGAAAATAATAATAGTTTCATCGAGGCAGAAATACATTTTTAAACAAGACTCCATGAAGTAATTGTTTTATAGTTACATTCTGGTTCAGTGATGTCCCAAACTAAGAAAATGGAAGAATAGCTGAAATACTGTGTTCTCAAGAACAGTGAGCATCATATCAAGTCATTTAAACCTACATACTTTTTAACTTAAAAAAAAATAATTTTAAACACAATAAAGTCGAAAAAATAGTACAGAGAGTTCCCTTGCATTATCTTGCTTATCCTCTAATAAACCACATTAACTTTAATTCTCTAATTCTTTATGATGTGGAGGTAATCTGAATAGTCACCCCAAAAAGCTGTTTTTGAGGGAAAACAATAGAAGTGTTATTTCAAGACAAACTGTAGGTAAGACATTATGCTATTGAGAACTGCAGTATATATGAAAAATGTGCAGTGCAAATCAGGGCAAAATGAGATGGATAACAAGTTACGTAAACTGGAGATCGTAAAGCTAAAACATGTTGATTTTACTCTTGTTTCCAACACTATACACATTTTCACTCAACAGTTATTCCTCTTTACAATTCACTTTTTCAAAATTAGTCATTTATATAAAATGTATATTGAAAGCAGCTTTATAATAAAATGTATAAATTTAAGGGCTTTGAGATCCTAGTATGACACATATAATTATTTCATAAATTTGAGAATTTGCCTTCTTCAAATAGCATTTCTATGCAAAACAGTATTTCACTTCTATAAATCTGTGATACCTATGTAGACAGGTCACATAATTCATATATTTTCATCTCACAAGAATAGAGAGGTATTGGCCCAACTTCCTCTTAAGTTAATTGCAGTTCTGTGAGTTATGAAAGTTGTGATAAAACTAAATGTGTAAATATTAGGCATTTAAATATATCAAGTAGCCAGGTCTATGAAATGCCTGCCTGGGGTTTGTTATATAGGAAAACAATAAAGCTACTATTTATAATGAAAAGAACAAAAAATAAAGAGTAAACAATAAAATGGAACATTTTTGAGTTAAATATTTGATTTCTGCCTCTGCAATTACGTTAAATCTCTTAGTTTTCCTTAGTTTTTCTTTAATTGGAAGCCCAACGTCTAAAAAGGTAGAAGATAATTGCATGATTAAAAAGGTTGTAACTGAAAATTCTGAGTAAGATGTTGAAACTCCTCAGGCTGAAGTGAAACACTTTGGAAGTTTCATGAATTATAGTGAGATGTTAATTTTTAATTTTATTTTTTGTAAAATATACCAGTCAAGGGACACACTGTGATTCACAGATAAAATTAACCTTCCTAGGAAGTGACTAAATATGTATAAACATTTTGATATCATAAGAAATAAAAATTAGTTAACTATTTTTTATCAAAGTGGCAATAATTTTAAAAATACAGTATTGTCGAGAATGTAAGGAAATGATTAGACAGAGTAGAATTAATATGGCTAAGTAACGTCAAATATTTAAAGCCTAATGAACAGTAAGAACAAAGGCTTGGATCTGCAATAGAGAATTGCACATCCAAGGTATAATTAGCATGGATGGACATGAGGGTTTTTATAACAACAGAATGGTGATAAATGGTATGTGATAGAAGGGAACTGAGATAATTCCTGACACTGTGAAAGTTAACCTTTGTTTTATAAGCAATTTAATGCTTTTTTTAAGGCAAGGAGTTATTTGATAAAAATGGGTCTTTGAATGATTTTCTAAAAATGAATTATTAGTGGCATTCTTGAAATTGAAGAGGACAGAACCTAGGAGACTTTTGCAGTTGGCCAATTGGAAGGCGTAAAGATCAAGTCAGCTGAATGGCAATGAAAATGGAAAGAAGGGACAGTTAAGAAAGATCATCTACAAAGAGAATTATTAGCACCTGGTGGTTGATGGGATATGTCTAACGGAAGCTAGATTATCCTGAAAAAACACACCTGATTTACTTTGAGGTGCTCATGCCCAATAATGGAGCTTAATGGTAGGAAACTCAAAATCACAGACTCTACCGTTTGCTTGACGAAGCTTTAGCAGAGTGCCTGGGAATTTGTCTTGACTGATTTTTTTCAGAACATTGATGAGCAAATTACAAATTGGCACAAAATTTCACACCAGTATGAAAAAAGCATATATATAATCTAGCACAGAGAAATGTCCCAAACTAATCCACCAGAACAGAATTACTTGCCTATATTAAGTATCATTAACTACTTTTGAGTTATTTAAAAATTCAGCATGTAGCTATATGTTACATATGTACATAAGTGAATACTGTACATCTATTCAAGTAGCGATTTTCAAACTTTATTGATAAAAATTATGAAAATTTTTGTATTTAAAACACTTGAAACTCTAAGGAGAATCTCAGTACTTTGATTCTGCCATGAGACTTCCTTCACTGAACTATTTAATACCAGTGAAGTACTTGAGATAAAAAATTTTTTCTCCCTTAATTTGTCACATAGGCATTTTAAAGATAATTTTTTATGTAACAAACATCTAAATATTGGCATTTCTCGTGCCTCTCTTTTGTGCTAATTTTGCAAACTCTCTTTCATGTATTTCCCCAGATTGCAGGAAAAAGTAATCATTCCTGTGCTTTTTCTCTGACATTATTTATTAAATGTATAATCCTTTCACTCAGGAATTAAGTAAGGAAAGCTACTTTACACCACTAGTAGATAAAAGGAGCCAAGTACGAATTGGTATTATTCATTATCAAGTTTTTGTTGTTGTTGTGGTCTGGTCTTTTTCTGAACTTGGCCTTGCTCTTACTTTACTGAAATCATATACCAACAACAGGGAGATGGCTGATACGAGAGAGGCTAAAAAGTTCAGTCTGTTGGGAGAGAGATTCATTTCAGCCCATCAGTGTTGTTATTCTGCTAAGTGGTGACATAATCCCAAATTCACATTCCCAAGAGATTGGCTCTCAGGATCTCTCCCATTTGCTGACTTTACTGCAAAAGAATGCCAGCTTCTGCCGTAATTGAGGAAAAAGGTTTTCAGGCCAGATTATCATTTCTGAAATGGATCACATAACATATCTAAAAGTGTTAGTATAAACCCAACCTTCTGCCCAGAGATTATCTTCTTTTCAAATAAATAGATTTTTTTTTTTTTTAAATCTCGTTTTGTAAGGGTACTTTATATTGAATTTATTTGTTAATTCCAACAATTCTAATTTTCTAAAAGAAAACACTTTAGACAAAACACCATCCTGGATCAGTATTTAATATGGAGTGGTGGAGGTAGGGGGGAGAAAAAGGCTAGAAACAACATATAGGATTATCACTAAATATTCTGCAGTAGCTAAAAAGGAAAGACTCAAGCCCCATAAATGCTCTGTTCTGTTAGGAAGAACACATAACATATTAAATGAATAAATCAAACCGAAGTAGAATATGTAGAGTGTTGACCTATCTGTGGGACAAATGATTGATACATGCAGGCAAATATTCACATTCATGTGAATCCATTTGCTTGTGCTATATAATGTATCCATATGTCATAAAATTATCAATGGTTACTTCTGAGGGAACCAGAGCCAATTTTAATGTTGTTCCATAATCTTTCAATATATTTAACTATTTAAGCTTGATATACTTTCATAATTTTAAAAATGTAATGTGAAATTCTTGTTTCTACATTGTCTTTTGCAAAATAAAATTTCTTTAGTGTAGATGTTAAAGCATGTTTTAATGCATTATATATTCTGTGTTAACTTTTCCCAGTCTCGATGCATATTTAATATATTTTGCTAAGTGCTGTTACGTATTCAGTGAGTGCCCCCAAACCACTAGGAATGTTAGCCATAAACAGAAGTCGGTGGCACCAAAGGCTATGTAGTGGCAGGAAATGCTGCGAAGCACCACAACGAGGATTTAAGACCAGCCAGGGTCCGAGAACGCCTTTCAGATATTTGTGGTGGGTGAAAACCCAAAACACATTTGGTCGAGTTCTATGTTTCAAGATAAACTTTGCCCATATGTTTTTGATTCATTTACATGTAATTCATTGAACTGACATCCTGAAAGAGTTATTTGATGCATAAGGAGATTTTTGTGCCATAATTATATGTGATACATATAACATAATGCATAATAATTTAGAGCAGAACTCATGTTTGCCACATTTCAGATTCTAAGCACTCGTTCCTTGCCGGTGGTTCACTGTGCTTTGGCAGAGGTGTCGAGTGGCTCACCGAGTTAAGCTGCAGTCGAGATTTATATTACTGCATTGTTTGTACATTTTGAAACGTAGTTGTTCTTTGCCTCAGTTTCCACAGGTGTCAAATTAGCATGATGATCGATCTTTATTATGATTTACCATAGTCATTTAGCAGAACCTATAAAATTTATTAATGTACTTGCAAATAATTAGTTCCTAGAATTTGTAACTTTTAAAAATGTGCTAGCATGACTAAAATATGTGTTTGGAAATATGTTGAAACACCAGTTCCCCATATTATCTCTCTGAATCTGGAGGATAGGCTTATTAGAAATTTTGTGGCCTATGAACTTTCTCAGAAGATTTATGGATACCCAGTTGTATTCATTGTTGTAATGGCCGAAAAATGAAATGATATTTCACATTTTGTTCATATCTCTCCCTACCCCTTCAAGCCTCAGACAGTGCAGCCTGGCCTGCTTTAGAAAATAAAATTGCATTATCTTTCTTGTGCCTTTAAAAATGAGATGCAGTTCAAAAGATTCTTATTTTTGTCTGTTGTGTATAAGTAAGCAACGTTTTCTCTTTATAAATACAGATCTGACTTTTTTTGTGGTTCCTGCGGTACAATTTTTGTATGCTACTCTCTTAATCAACCTGGAATTTATTTTATTGTGTTAAATAATGTGAAGAAACAGTTGTCTCATTTCATTGTGTTCTGGCAAAATACCTCATTTGCATTTTCAAGTTTTTTTTTTTTTTTTTAATTTAGTAACATAGTAAAAGCGGTAACTGTTGTTTCCCTAAGTATATGTCCACCTCTGGATTTGACGTACTATTCTTAAATTCCTCACATTCAAATTTTAGTTTGATATTAAGAAGCAGTATCCCTGAGATGAATTCACTAGAAAGTTTTGGAAGCATCAAATGGAGGCAAAACAGAAAAAGACACGTAAAGACCAAAAAGCTTCAAACTGGACTGTAACTAAGTTATAATCTATCAAGGTTAATAAATGAGTAACAAGTCAAAATATTATCAAATTTATTGGTTTTTCAAAGGACTGGTTTCTAGTGGTCAATGGCAGAAAAATTCATATCTTTAAACAAATAAATTCAATTATAATAAGGTATTGTAAATGATATAAATATTAAACTCTAATGATATCGGTGACATAAATTGGAAACTAAATCACTAACTGATGACTATTTCAAGGTTACATATTACATTTGTAGCAGAGGCTGTCTACTCACCCACTTACCTGAAAAATAGATAATTAATATATTTGAAGATGTATGTAGCTGAGTTAACAGTCTTCGTGTATTTTTCCTCAAAATGTATTGCATCAGAAAGGACTATGCAGCTTGAGATCAACAGAACTATAACTCTGGCTTAGGCAAAAAGGACATTATTGAAAGGATATTGGTGTAGAACTCTGAGCTGAAGAAAGATTTGCCTCTTATCTCTGCTTCTGTCATCTTGTTAACATCATTTTCTCAGATCACTGTGGGTTCAATGAACTCTAAACTCATATTCCTATATCTTCATGACCAGAAGGAAAAAGAGATCTCTCCCAGCTTTAGATTGAAATATCATGGGAGAAGAATTATAATAGATCACGCCGGGTCAGACATCCATCCCCAGTCAATACCACCAATGAGTTGACTGTTCTCATCTACATAATAATAATTATAGCTAACGCTTAACTATGGAACAAGAGCTGTGAGAATCATTTTATATGGATTATTTCAATCGTTACAATAGTTCCATTAGTTGAATGCCATTATCATTCCTAACTTACAAATAAAAAGCTGGCACAGAGAAATTAAGTGACTTACTTAAGGCCACACATCTGAGAGACAATGGGCAATCTAACCCAGGGCCAGATTTTAACCACATTGGTGGACTTCAACGTTAACAAGTGTGAGACTTTCACATCGGTGCCACGCTTACAGCGAAAATCAGGTGTGGCCACATTGTCTCTTGAACACACTTGACTGTCACAGCAGCCGTCAGTCTACCCACAGTCACATCAGTACCCTCCGTTCTCCATAGCATTCTTGTACAGTAGAGATGACGATGGCAAAACTAACACTCCTGAGCTTGCTCCTTTGGTCTTTTCCTGCTGTTCCTTCTTGTATGGCCTGTTCATCTACTCTCTTGAGCTGGATACACACGTGATGTGATTCTGCCCCCTCCATATCTGAGTGAATGGATGGACATGATGTTTTAATGAGAGTAGGGGAAGAGCAAACATACGGAGGCTGTGACACTCATTTGAGATGGTGTGTGTGTATGGGAGGGTGTGTGTGTGTGTGTGTGTGTGTGTGTGTGTGGAGTTTCTCCCGGGGGAAAAAGGATGGTGCACAGAGAGGTCCTGGAAGACAACTTTCTCTGTTTTTCCATTTTTTAAATGTATGTAGACAGTTCTAATAAAAGGTGATGAAAAGCCCATTTATTCGGTGTCTTCTATGTACCTGATTCTCATAAACTGTGCATTAACGCTGTTCATCTTTATAATCCCATATGAGGTCTTACTTTCTCTACTTTATGGGTTGAGTATACCCAAGCTCAGAGAGGTCAAATAACTTGCCCCAGGCCACATCACTAGAAAGGGATAGAGAAGAGAAAGAGAGATAAATAGTGACCTGACTCCAAATTTTTTTTTTTATCTACTATAAAAAAAGCTAACCTAGAAAATTGACCTTTTACATTTTAATAAAAAAATGAAAACACCTACATTTCCTGGAAAATGATCTTCAACAGAACATAAAAGTAGATTCTACATTAGAGAACATTTTGCTAATTTAAATAGTAATACAAAATTTTAACCTTTTTTTTTTTTAAATAAGACTACAAAATCTCTGGGAATCAAGGGTTACCAAGTGGAGATATATATACTGAGAATTAAACTTCAGTCTACTGTGTGACTAGAAAACAAAACAAATTTCTTGTAGACAGAGGTTTTGTGTCTTCACTACTTTTGCTAGTTCTATAAAGCAAAGGGTCTCTGCCCAGGCTGTTCACTATTGCACTTCAGCTGTCTTTAAGGCTAAATTGCCCAAAGAATTTCTAAATGAGAAAGAGAAAGAAATAGAGGGTGAGTGGGGTGTGTGTGTGGGGGGGATCAAACAGAAGTGAAATCCCAAATAACTTAGGGTTGTCTAAATCACCTGATGCTTTGCAAAAGAGTAATTTCACTCTAAATAGGATGGCTTATGGTCTGTTTCCTGGCAATTCGGAAAGATTTGCACTAAACTGATAGCCCATTATGCAGTAACTGTGTTTTGTTAAATACTCATTTATTTTAATGCAAGTTTGCTTTATCCTGCCAGTTTGTTGACTGTTCCTTGCTGAGTAGGTCTGTAATCTAAACTTTAAAGGAGGATTAAGCTTTATGGTGTTTACCTAACTAAGCATTGTCATTGTATTATCCTCTTATATATTTGTTACCTGGGGGGAAAAAACCAAACCAAAACAAAAAAAAAAACAACTTTCTTTTTTATGGGCCTTCCTGTTACTTTTGAATGAAAGCCTTTGTATTTCATTTTTCTTTAATTCTGTTTTATGATCTGAAACTGTCATTTAAATAGAACCAAAAGTTAATTTAGACTACAATGCTTTTAATACTTTTTTGTTTTTGCTGTTATATGTACACACACACAACAGAAGAAAGACAACATAATCCATCTTCTCTCTTAATCTCTGAAATACCATGAATGGTTAGTAAACCAACAAAAATAATGACAACTCTGCTAGCCATTTTTGGACCACACCTTTTCAGAAATTGTAGTGATTTTCAATACCCTTTGAAAATTAGCTACACTCTTAATGGAAAATCTGCTTATCTTTTCTGCTTGGTTCTTATTCCCCCAAGGTAAATAGACTATATAACTGTATTTTAGAAACTTTTTAATATTAATTGTCCATAAATCAGAAAATATAGAAGAGACCAAAAAACGTGTTTGTAAGAAAGGAAAAGGGAAATCTAATTTTATTTTGAGTAATTGCCTCTCTAAAATTCATTCATTTCTCATGAAATCCTACATTTACCAGTTCTTCATTTTCTTCGAATGAACTTTTCTTATCATATAACATCATTTTTATACCTGCCTTTATAAAAATTTTTCGTAACAGAAACACTATGTTGTCAGTGAATTCTGAACTCTCCACAGTTTCACGTGTGAATGAAACTGGTTTTGGATATTAAAATCATGCCTTTTCATTCAAGGGATTGGTTTAGAATGGGGAGTGGGTGACCTAATTCTGGTTAATGATTTATTTGAGGAGATCTGTTAGAAAATGATTCCTGACTCTTTTAAAAAAAGACTCAAGGAAGAAATAACTTCCTTATGTCTCTGGACAACATGCGTGAGGGTGTGATTCTTAGAATTGTTGCAGCCACTTTGCCACCATGAGGCTGTGAGCATGAGGACAAAAGCTAGCTCACCATGATTGGCAGAGAAAAAAAGGTGGGGGAAAAAAAAACCTGTTTCTTTGAGCTGTACATACAGAATTGAACTACTTACAGGCTTTCCGTTATATAAAACAATATATCATAGTTTAATTCATGCGAGCCAGAGATTTCTGTTACGAGCAGCTAAGCACATTTGAACTGATATTCTTTATCCTTTGCATAATATGCTACAGACAGGTATATTAATGTAGATCTGTCTAGAGCTTTCTAAAATCTAAGGGAGCAGATAGATGAAGAACGGGGACAAGAAATTGTGCAGACATAGGAAATGACCATGTAATTTATAAACCCTGGATATTATCGATTAATAAAAGATGGTTGAAATAAATTTCATTTTTGAAGGAGGAGGAAAAACTTAGTCACACAACAATATTTAGGAAGATGGGCACCTCATAAATTCTCTAAGGAAGAGAAATATTCCAGCTCATGGTAGTCCACACACCTTTTGACACAGTGAGACGGTAGAAGCTCTGTCTTGAGAAGTGGTGGCATCTGCTGGGTAGAGAGGACAGATGACTGGAGGAACACGTGAGTACAAGAGAACAATATAAAACTAGTGCATTTGAACTTGAGACATGTGAGGACCAGCTCATGCGTTGAGATTGAGCTAGAAAAGTAGGTAGGGGTCAAGCTGCAGAGAAACTTACAGGATATGCAAGTAAATTTATTATAATAAGGTAAAGTCTAGGGGAGGGAAGAAAATAAAATAAAGCATTTTTTTTTACTTAAAAATGTGACTCTTTGAAATTTACATATGGAATAAATACATTACTTGGTTAACTGATTAAACAATTCATCTATCAAACAAAACTAAACTAAAAATGACACATTTCTGGATCCAGTGATTTCAAATCTAAGAATTTAGTTTAAAGAAATAATATGAGATGTAGTAGAAGATTTTATACGAGGGTGTTTATCACATAAATATTTATATTAATAAGAGGAAACAGCCAAAGTATCCAACAAAAATGGAAAAATTAAATCATGGAACAGTCTTAAAATTGAATATGAGAAAGCAATTCCAATTATTTGTAGAGTATTGGATGTCATGAGAAAATGCTTATAATAAAAAGTTTCGTTGGGCAGAAATAAGATACAATCCCTATTTGGAAAAAGAGGAAAGGGGAAGAACGTTTACATGCATAGATGCAACCTCCCCTGCCCCACACCCACATACACGATTTAAAAATGGCTAGAATTAAATTCAGTATATCAACAATAGTTATTCCCAGTTAGTGAACAATAAGATATGTTCTCATGCATAGGTAAGTAAACATAGATTGTTTTTACATGATAAAATGATTTATAAATAAAAATACAAAAACTGAAAGTAGCTCAGAATTAAATATTAAGAAAAAACCTGTTACACATAGTAACATCCTATAAGCAAGAAGAAAACATCGCATTCTCATTAAGTAAGCAGTATTATGGCACCAACCATAATAGAGATCACACTAGAAAATGCCTTCAGAGAAATAGAAAGCAATATGTATATTTTTGTGTTAGTGATTAAGTCACAGTTACAATAGATAAAGATTTCATATCTGCCTGGGGTTCTTAGTTACCTACTAGATCAACAAATTGCTAGTTTTGATGGGGAAGGATATGGCTATGGCAAAACAAGGGGGGATAATCCCCCAGACCCTCTTCAGTTGTATAAGAGGGGTTTATTTCCTGTCATTCATATATATGAGGGAGATGAGAAGAGGGAGAAAGGAGAGAGAGAGAGAGAGAGAGAGAGAGAAACAGAAACAGGATGTATAATTGTATAATTTTGTTTTTATTTAGCGAGGGAATAATGTCTCTAGCAGTGTGTATGGGCTGGGGGTAACTCCTGGTAAAAACTGAGAAATTGATAAAGGAAGAGAAGTAAAGTAGAGCCTAAGGCCATGCATCCTTCTTTTCTTTCACAAGAACTGTAATATACACTTACCAACTCTCTGTCCATTTAAATAATAAGAATGATGACATGAAGAATAGCTATTTAGCTTGAAATCCTCATTTTAAATTTTAGACCTGAGAAAATGTGCTAAATGTTTTCCAAGCTACAAAATTATTTAGTGACAGCAAGAGTCAAGATCCTAGTCAAGATCCGACGCCCAGTTCAGTTTCCATTCCACCAAACTGTCATGACTTGATGTCTGAGGAAAGATTTCACATCGACACACAGTAGCTGGTCCATAAAATTGCCCTATGTTTTTGTTTTATGTAAGTAAATAAATAATGGAAAACCCACTGAGTTGCATCTAAAAAATTCTGGCTTTGAGTCCTATTTCTTCTAAGGGTTATCCATGCAGTCTTGTGATTGTCACTTAACCTTGCTGTGCCTCAGGAATGTATTAAATATTTTCCAGTGTATTTGATAATATTTAACAGATACCCTGCAGAATTACATAACTAGTGAAAACAACATAGCTCTGATAAAGGTGTAATCTTTATTTATATCTTGCTCATTCAAATACACCATCTTTCTGAAAGCTCCAAATAAATAATTTGAGATATTGAAACCAAACACTAGCTGAAAAACTATTGCAAATTTCTGAACATTTACAGTGAGTGACAAAATAATTATAAATGAATTTCAGGAGATTTCAAAAGCTGAAATGGAGAAGACTCTTCAGTTGTTTTCACCGGGAAATGGGAAACTAGAACAATTTGACTAAGGAGGAGACTGGTGACAAGTACATATAAGGAATTCTCCAGAGGAGTTTCGGTGCATGTAGTTATTCCTGAAAGTCTTTTAGGAAACTTGTTTGAAAACTCAGGTGCGAATTATAAGAAAAAAAGAACGAAGAAAGATTCTTGGATACTGACATACTCAAAGGGGCTTCTCTGTTATAGTCTGTAACCTGTGGGGCGACACTACCTTCTGCTAAAGAAAGTTAATTTATTTTCAAAGTAAAGAACTGTGAATCTCTAACTAGATTTAAGCCTACCGCTCCCAGATTCAGGGAAATGGGAGATGAAAAGTTTCATGAAACTTCTCAGATTAAGCTTTGTTTGACAGTAGAAATGGTGGTAAGGATAATAATAGAATCTATTTTATAAGGTTATTATAAGGATTAAATGGATTAATACAGATAAATCCCTGTTAGAATAATGTCCAGCATCTAGTACTAGATAAGTATGAGCTATCATTGTGATTGTCTTCTTTGCCATTGCTTCTGTTTGCATTAATATTTGGTCTGAAATATATTTAGATTGATCTCTCTAAATTTCTGGCAAATTAATTATAATTTTCTGGTAAACAAATGTCCTCTGTAACTTTTCAATTACATGGTTTCCATTTTACTCTTGCAAAGAACAGTCCATTTTGTCTGCCAGAAAAATCAATTTATTTACAGTGAAACATGCAGGAAGCCTCGTTTGCTGCAGTAAAAGCATGTATAACTATATTTTTCTGATGATCAAGATGAAATAAAATTCAAACTACTAATTTTTGAGTTTCAGCCATTAATGCCTGACCTTCTTATCTCAAAGGTAACTTGCTCTTTACAGTGTATTTTGTAGGTAGGGAGAATAAAGTCATCTCAAATCTAAGCTAAAAATATACCTACACGACTGAATTTTAACTTCTAAAAATCAAATTCCTATTTGCAAGTACCTAAGAAATATGAATCACTTTTCAGTTTACTGAATGACACAGATCTTGAGGTCGTTGAGATACAATATATTATTCAAGCAATAACAAGTCCCTTAGTTCACATTCTAGAAAGCAACCACTGTACTAACCCAAGCAGAGGGAGTTACCCCATCATTTCCTTTCTGCTTTCAGTATGAATGAAATCAGTCCCACAGAATGTCTTCTGTGTCCTGAAGAAATTCTAACTAATTTCCACATGAAATTAAAATTTCAGTAAATAATTCATAGTATTTTTGGTTAGACTTTTATTAACTAAAACTGTGGGAAAATAGGCCTTCTCTAGCTGGTAAAACAAAGAACATATTTCAAAATTTATAAATTCAGGTGTTCTTTTATCTAAAGAGTTTTAAACATTTACTTCAGTTGAACTTTAATAAGTGTTAAAGTTTTTATTAGGGGAAAGAAGCAAACTAACAATTATTGAGCATATAGAGATGTTAGGCTCTGAAATAAATGCTTAGTTGTATAATTTGATAGTTTTTTTGTGGTTTAAATTTTGACTATTTTTGGCTGTAATATATATAAATTATCATAAAAATAAATGGTGTTTTAAATTCACTTTATATAGCACTGGAAAACTAGTAAGTTTTGACTTTTAAAAATACTCAGTGAAGGAGGGACACTTTCCCTGATTTCCATGTTATTTACTTTTTCAGTGCAGCTCTCTAACACAACACATTCTACTTGCCCTAATTCTAGCTTTGCATTACAGAGTTTGGATGTGTTCTGTTTCATTTATACATCAGCATGACTGTGTTACTGAGGAGGAAAGACTAAATTGCATGAAAACTGTGCAGAACTATTTGTTGCAAGTTCTTGGTGAGGTAGTTGTGTGAAGATACTATGTCTGTGATGCCATGTAATGGACACTAAGGATGCCTTGTCTAGCAGTTGTTGCTGAGTGTTTGGGACGGAAGGACCTATTGCCTCACATCTCAGTTCTTCTCTTAAGTAGAGGACGCTGTGCACCAGAATGGTTAAATGATTTTTTTTGTAATGAGAATAGGTGACAAAGTTGGGTCTAAATCCCAAGTCTTCTAATTTCTGACTGACTGTACATCTAATGTTCTTCTAATATACTTGCATTAATACATATTGATGAAAGTGTTTCTGTTGCCTTCTTAATGTGTCCCCAACACTGGTTTTGAAGCTTATAATTAACAGTGGCCAAAGGCACACATGATAAAACTGAGGACCAGATTTTCCTCCTGTATTCAGGTAATCCAAGGGCACGACAGGCCTTACCTCTGTGAAATGACCAACGTGAACTTAATTATTCAGTCCTAAGAGCTTTTATTCCAACCAGTCTTGCCCAGTCCCATTGGAATGGTGAGAGCTGCTGCCGTTAAGAGACACTAAGAACCCTTTGTGATCCTGCCCCAGTGACGCCTTCAGCCTGAATAGTACAAAAAGGCAAATCAGTCTGAGCTTTCAGATATCAGTGGAGTTTTTCCCTTTACTTACCTATATTTACAATATTTAGGTTTGTATATTTAAAGTCCAACCAATGCATTTTCAAGGCCAACCAATGTCTTTGAATATGTTCAAAGACCTTTAGAGCTGGAAGAGAATCTAGTTATTATCAAACCCTACAAATAAGGAAAATATAGCCTAAAGAAAAAAAATCTGACATATGCAAGTCCACACTGTGATAGAAGTGTGGATGGAACATAAGTCCATTTTATATCAAGTTCTATAATATTTGACTTCTAAAGTCAACCGAATGTTTAAATGAGGAATTTAAAAGTGTAGTAAGTTAATTTCTTAGGTAAGGATAAAGAACTCAGACTATTAAGAATTCACTGAAAATGACCATTTACTTGACATTTAAAATATATGTATATATTTAAAATTCTATCCCTAGATTGGTTGATTGTTTGTTGGGTAAGCAGAATACTAGAATGTAAACAAGAAGTTTTCTTCCTTTCTTTTTAAATGTACTATAAGAAAAATGATAAAATTTAAACTCTGTAGCATAAAAATGCTTTCTGTGAGCCAGTCGAACGTCTTCATTTCATGGATAACCATTTTAAAAATTCTAGGGCAGTAGATTTTTAGTGTCTGCAATTTGGCCTAAGAAAATAATTTGAAAGCCATCAGAGAATTTATTCTGAAACCAAGAAGTAGCTATGATCATACCTTGTCCTGTTTAAGTCTTTTAGTATTTATGTTTTGGGAATATCACTTTGGTAGATGTAGGAAGATTTGATTGGATGATGGTGGGATTTAAGGAGAAGCAAGGGTCCTGCTGTGCCAGGTAATAACACATCTGTAGATAAAATGTACAAAGATCTCTCAGTTGTGAAGCTTATATTAATGTAGGGGAAGACAGACTATAACAATAATCAAGTAAAGTGTATGTTAGAAGGAAATAATTATAATGGACAAAATATAGAGCAGAGTAAAGAGATTTCAAGCTCTGGGAATAGAAAGCAAGTTCCAGGTTTACATAAGATGCTCAAAATTAGGCTAATTGAAAAGAATACATTTGAAAAAAACACTTGAAAGAGATGAAAGAGTTTGAAATTCAGGTATCTTGGGAGAATAGCTACTGCAGTTGACATAAGGCTGTTACATGCTTAACATGGAAGGGGAATAGCAAGAAGATTTGCATGGCTGAAGGAGAATGAAAAGGAGACAGTGATAGGAGACGAGGTACAAGAGTCCATGGGTTCCTGATTGTGTAAGAGCATCAAGGCCATTGTCGAGTCTTTGGCTTCTGCTCTGAATGAAATGGGCAAAGCTGTGGAATATTTTGAGCAGAGAAAGGACAATCTTTCTTATGTTTTGAAAGGATCATTGTGGGAGTTCTATTAAAATCAAAGTGTAAGGTGGAGAATTACAAGCAGGGAGGCAGGTTAGGGGACCGTTTCAGTAATTCAGGTAAGACACAATGGGAGGACAAACCAGATGGTAGCAGTGAAGGAGGTAAGAAGTAGAAAGACTGGGGACATGTTCTGAATGTAAAGCCAAGGTGATCTCTTGAAGGATTGGGTAAGGAGATGGGAGTAAGAGAGACGTCAGTGATGTTTCCACGGCTTTTGTTTTGGACGACGGGGAAAACAGAGTTTTCATCAGTTTCGATATAGGAAGGCTGTGAGTGAAACCATTTTAGGAAGGAAGCATGCAAGTTCAGTTTTGGAAATGTTGAGTTTAATGTGCATATTAGACATGCAAATAGAAATAGTCTTGAGTTTGAAAGAGAGATCTGGTTTAGAGAGAGAAACTTGAGACTATATCTACTATTTAAAGTCACAGAACCAGACAAAATTACCATAAAAGTGAATGAAAACTGAGAAAAGAAGAGATCTAAAGACAAGCCTGGAGCACTGTGTCTGAGAAAAAAACGAAGGAACCAGGTAAGAGATTCGAGGAGTAATCAGTAAGGTAGAAGAAAAACTAGGAAAATGAGATGTCCTGGATGTCAGGTGAAGAAAATGTGTCAAGGATATGTGGATGTGCTGTTGTCTCAGGTGATACTAAGAGGTTGAGTAAAATGAAAATCGAGCATTGTTTTTAGCAGAGGAGAAGTCAACAGGGGGAGTGATAACACATACACATCTCAGTTGGTCTAGAGTGGTCCCCAGTAATGTCTGTTGCATCATAAGTATACTCATTTTGGGTGTAGTCATTGGGAGTAGAGGGATTGGAGACACTAAGTCAAGTGGTAGGGGCCTACATTACATCACTGAAGATTATTATGAGAGACGGATTGGAAATTTGATTGGTTTGGTCTCATATTTGAGGAAAATTATGTGTCCTGGATATGGCCCACATTTTGTATTAGTTCAGCTTGCTGATGCCATACACTGAGTTATGAAAAACACATGAGAAGGGAGAGATAGAAGGATGATTCAGAGGTGATGGCTTCGGTCTTGAGGAAGCAGTGGATATACACAGGAAGAATATGAATTGAGCCTGAACAAGAATGGATTAGAGATAAAAGTCGGAAGTCAGACAAACAAGTTGAAGCAGAGGGACACTGTTGAATACAAAGAGAAATGGCCAAGAATTGCATTTTATGGCACAGTCATATTTACGGGATAAAGTAAGGAGACTAAGAACGATTAGGTTGATAGGAAGAAAGCCAGGGCAGTAGTGTCCCCTAAGGTAAAGAAAGCGACTTTCAAGAAGGATGTTTCTGAGACTGCTCAGTGACCTCAAGAATTAAACTTTCCCTCGTGGGTGAGGAGATGTGGTTTTTAAACTTAAACTCAACCAAGCAAATCTCAGAGACTTTTCCTGTCCAACAATCTGACCTCGTTTTTGTTTTATTTTGTTTCATTAATCTTAGTGTCTTTAGTTTCTGGCTTGTCACCTACTGTCTGGTATTGAACAAGCCATTTTACATTTAATTTTCAATAAGACTACCTTCAGTGTTCAGTCCTGGCTTCCCTGTGCTGTCTATAACTGTGCTGTCTATAACTCTGTCCATAACCCAGCTCTAGGACCTCAGCCTTTCAGGGAACTCTTTGGTGCCCAGCCAGCTTTTCCAGAACTTCAGTTTAGATGGGAGACTTAGAGCCCTTTGGACTTGGAGAACATGAATTCAGCCAAGTTAAGAGCCAAAAAGTTGTTATTAGATGTGGTAATCAGATCACTTGTGCTCTTTGCAAGGGAAGTTTCAAAGAACTGGTGTGATGGGAATCCAAATCAGAGTGCACTAAAACTATCCTCAGAAGGAAGGTCAGGAAGAAGACTAGCAGCAGTAGACGACTCTGAATAAATCTGGTCGAGCAAGAACATAGAGATATTGGTGGATGGTTAGAAGTATTGTGAGGAGGATGGGAAAAGGGTTTGATTTGTCATCTTGCTTTGGGAGGAGACTTGCTGATATTTGTAAGCTGAAGGAAAGGAGCCTATAAAAAGGGAATCATTAATAATTTTGGAGAGGAAAGGTATTATTCATGAACCGAGGATCTGGGAAAGAGATACTAGTTCAAGTTGGAAACTGATACTATCTGAATAAATGTGAGTCAAGTCATATACCTCATAATTTTTAAACATTACATGAAGCAAATCAAATAGACTACTTAGAATTAATTGCTGTTTATAGGAAAAGACATTGAGAATTACTTCCCAATTTGTTTTTATGGAAGAAAATGTTCTTCGCAGCTGACTTTCTATTAGTTCTCGAAATTCTCTCTGCTCAGAAGACTTTTCCCATAACTCTTTGCCTGACTCGGTCCTTCAGGAGGTGGTTGGATCACTCAGTCTTTCATGTCTTTCTTTTTCCATCACAGCACTTGTGATTTGTAAGCTTTAAGTGAGAAGAGACTAAGTCCATTTTGGTCTCTACCTATCAATGCCTGAATAGCAAGCACCCTTTCCAATACACAACACATGGTAGATAACTTCTACATTGAGTGGAAATAACAGCTAAGGAATACAAACATAAGTTTTGATGACACATTATCAGATATTTTTTAGCATCTCTGGTCATAGTTTTTAATTCAGTCCTTCAATGTTGTGTTTAAATATGTACGTTGCTGTCTATTCTTCCTAGTCTTTTTTGTTAGGAAGGGTGTTAAGGAAATTCCTAAAGAGGAATTATAACATTAACTTTAGTGAAGTTTGGAGGAGTTATCTTTATAACAATGATACTAATTTGCCTTTTCCTGAAAGACTTTGTAAGATTGAGTGGAAGTCTTTTAGGATCTCTTTTTTTTGAGCGTCCTTTTGAAGTTTGGGGGGCTGAGCTCTGGGGTATTATTTTGTCTTGGAGAGATGAACCAAATTCAAGTTTTCTCACTACTGCTGCCCTGGCTGTGCTCACTACTATACCATAAAAGAAAGCCTCGAAAAGACCCACCTGACACCCACACTGAGATTACAATCTTCCAGCTGATTTTTTTTTTTCACAGTTTTTGTGAACTTGAGAAAAGAAGTAATAATCCTGAAATGAATCACATTGCCAGTGACATTCGAGTTGAAGTTGAACAGTGCTGATAAAATGTGCTGCTTTGGTGTGAAGAGCCAGAATGACATTTAATAAATAATAAAACCACAGAACACACACAGATCGAAATGAAAAACACTAACCTTTTGCTACCCAGGAAAACTTTCTGGTAAATGAGAGCTGGTGTGTGGGTGGGGAAATGGGTTGTGAAGTGTTATGTAAAGTGACAGTATGAAAGTGTGCACTTAATCTTGTGCAAAAGAAGTTCTCATTTTACTGTCTTTAGGAGAGAATTGCCCTATGGGGGGATTAACTAAATTATGCTCCCTTATTTTTAGTATTTTTTAAAAATATTTTTGTTCTGGAAGAAAATGAACCCTCCTTACCCCCAACCCTCATAGTTCTTTAAATATTTCAAGCCTCTGCCTTCTCTCAAAGAACAGTAGTCTACTGATTCCAATTCAGTGGAACTTAAAAGGGTAGGTTGTTTATTTAAAGTTAATGCTGCAAATGAATCCTTTAAAACAGAAATATGAGGAGAAAAAAGAAAAATAGAGAAAGCCTGGGGAGAAAAGAGCTGGATTTATGTATATAGAAAAGGACAAAGTCAGCAAAATGAAAGAAAAAAAAAAGGGAGAATGGGGAGAGAGAGAGAAATGAAATAATATGATTCTTACTATTTTGTTGTATTAGGGTAAAATACCCATGGTAATTTTATAATATAAAAATATATTTGTCCACATCCTTGTTTCCCTCACATCCTTTTTTTCTCATCCATATAAATCTTTTTCTGAGCAATGAGAAATTCTTATACATTGCTGTAAAAATCAGTCAGTTGCTCTTGGGTCAGAGTGGGGCTCCAGCTAGCAGGGAGAATAGAAAGGTTTGAAACTGTCAAGAAGGTTACCAGTGTTTTTGATTTTTGATCTCAATACGATGAATTATTTTTTTAATTCAATTTATTTAAACTGAAAAGAAAAACAACAGTTTACCCATCTCTCTTACCCACCACCCACCTGTTCCCTATATCTATGAGCTAAGTTTTATATTTGTGTGCCACATACAAGAGAGATCCTGTGGTATTTGTCCTCTGTCTGATTTATTTCACTTAGCATAATGCCCTCGAGGTCCATTTATGTTGTCACATCCTTTGTTCTGGCTGAATAATCTTCCATCAAATATTTATACCACATTTTCTTTATTCATTTATCCATTGATGAACACTTAGGTCATTTCTATATCTTGGCTATTATAAGTAATGCTGCAGTGAACATGGAATGCATATAACTTTTCAATTTAGTGTTTTTGTTTTCTTAGGATAAATAACCAGAAGTAAAATTGCTAGATCATATGGTAGTTCTATTTTTAATTTTTTGAAGAACCTCTATACTGTTTTCCATAGTGACTGCACCAGTTTACATTCCCACCAAAAATGCACAAGGGTCCCCTTTTCCCCACATCCTTCCCAACACTCGTTATGTCTAATCTTTTTGGTAATAGCCATTCTAACGTGTGAGATGATATCTCTTGGTGGTTTTGATTTGCATTTCTCTGCTTATTAATGATTTCGAGCATCTTTTCATGAACCTGTTTGCCACCTATATGTCTTCCTTGGAAAAATATCTATTCAGATCTTCTGCCCAATCTTTAATTGGATTTGTTTGTTTGTTTGTTTTGCTTTTGAGTTGTATGAGTTCTTTATATATTTTGGAAATTAGTCATATATATGATTTGCAAATATGTTCTTCCTTTCATTAGGTTGCCTTTTCATTTCATTGATAGTTTCCTTTGCTGTGCAGAAGCCTTTTAGTTTGATGTAGTCTCACTCGTTTATTTTTGCTTTTGTTGCTTTTGCTTTTGGTGTCAGATTTAAAAAATCTAACTCAGTTCTGACACTATTTCCCTGGAGAGAATGTCAGATTCCACAGGTTAAAGGCTCAGTCCCACAAGACTGTCCCACCCTACTTCAGATGCCACCCAAAAGTAGTAGATTTTCTGGTTATTCACAACTTCTGATCAACGTGGTATAAATCAGAGGTTCCCATATCCTGTCTCCCCACCCCCTGCACACCTTTGGGTTCAATAAATTTGCTAGAGTGACTAACAGAACTCAAGAAACATTTTATTTACTAGATCCCCGGTTTTACTATAAAAGAATATAACTCAGAAACGACCTGGGGGAAGAGATGCATAGAGCAAGGCATGGGAAAAGGGCTCAGTTTCCATGTTTCTCTAGGCACGCCACTCTCCCCATATCTGCATGTGTTCACCAACCCAGAAACTCTTTAAACCCCCTCCTTTTGGGTTTTTAGGGAGACTTCATTACAGAGTCATGATGAATTAAATCATTAGCCATTGGCAATTGATTCATCCACCAGCCCCTTTCCTCTTCCTCTCTCCAGAGGTCAGGGAGGAAAGACTGAAAGTTCTAACCTTCTGATCACGTGGTTGGTTCTCCTGGCAATCAGCCTCTAACCTTAGCTGAGGCTCAGAAGTTACCTCATCAACATAACAAAAGATGCATTTAGGGTTCTCTTCACTTAAGAAATTCTAAGGGTTTTAGGAACTTTGTGTCTGAAAGTGGAGGAAGACCAAATACATATTTCTTCTTATGAATCAAAATATCACATATGTAAAATGACATTAGAATATATATGTATGTGTCGATAAAATCGTAGACTAGGAATTTCTTTTGTTGTCATTTTCCGTGTGTGTGTGTGTGTGTGTGTGTGTGTATTTTACTATTTCTCATTTCCTACAAATGATTCCCCAATTCATGAATCTCAAATAATACAACCTGAATATTCTGTTTTTTCCTGTGCAAACTTTTACATTTTTTTTTTAATTGGTCTCCCTATTTATCCTCTGTAATCCATTTTAGCACTATTTTTTTGGAAACTTTCTAACTTGAGATTCTGCTCCTTAAAAGCCTTGATATTCCATCGTATGCAGATTTATATACAATTTTTTTGCATGGCCCCAAAGATCCCACATTATCTTAACACTTATTGACTGCTATACCTCTGCAGACATAAGTCTTTTGATATTGTCCTACCTGCCCCCCAAATATTCTTAAACATATCAAGCTTGTTTGCATCTCAAAGCCTTTGCATCCACTGTTTCCTCTTTATGGAGCACAGTTTTTTCTGTCTGAATCACTTGTAATCTATTCAAAGAAGACCATACCCTTCTATCTCATTCCAATTACTTTATGTTACATTTCTCTTCATGATATTTTCTGCTATCATACATTATCTACTTCTTTCTTTCTTTCTTTCTTTTTATTGTTATTATCTGGTACTTGTAAGCTTCTCGAGAACAGGAGACTTGTCATTTTTTTTTAAATTGTATCCCAGCGACTACAGTAGTGCCCATCGTATATAAGTACTTATTGAACAAATGACTAAATCTGGGTTTGTGGTGCGGCTAACAGGCTACCTTTGGATCATTCCATGTCCTGATTAGTTGGCGGGATGACTTAAATTGAAACTGGAAATCAAGGCCAAATACTAGGAGGATTAGTTTGGTTTGGATCAAGAACCCAATGAGAGCATTCTGAATAATTCTCACAGTGCTTTTGTTTGTTTGTTTGTTGTTTTTAACTTATCAGACTCTGACTGTAAGTGGCAGCAGGTCACCTTGTCTGACATTATTGCTCCCAACTTTCCTCCCTTCCTTGATTTGACATTGTTACAGGTCAGAAGAAAGGAAATAAAAGGATAGGGCGCAGTAGTTGAAAGAAGAGAAGGAGAACATGAAGGGGCCGAGAGCCAAAAAGCTGTGAGAGAGGAACTAAGGCGAACGTGGAGTAGCCAGCCATGTGCAAGTTCACCATCTGCCTGGAGGCGAGGTTACTTATCAGATGAGATGCGGCTGGAACTGAATTTTCTCCTTCATGGTGACTAACCTTCATGGGGGGCGGTCTCTGTGTGCTTAGTTAGTCACTGTTATTATTCAACTTGATTTTTTTTTTTAAGTCATCATATTTTCTGACTCAAAATTTTCTCAGGCTTTCAATGCGCGAAAGAGTTTCTTGAACTAAAGAGACAAAGTTTGTGGGAGAGCCCATGGCTAATTTAAGTACAGTATATGGAATTTTATCATTCTTCTTTTTTCCCCTCAAACTCATAATACCAGGGCATACTGAAGGAAATCTCCTGCACTGACCTCAGACATATTCATATTTTTTGAAACCAGGGGAAATACCTGCATAAGAGAATTGCTGTTAAGATATAATTGCTAACTTAGCACAGGCAATTGTTGAACTCACCAGTTGTAGCAAATTATATTTTTAAAGAAGTGATTTCTTCCGTTTTATGCACAGAGTAAATGTGTAGGTCATGCTCACAGAATGTTCAATGAAAATTCCAATCAATTAATATAATGATAAGAAAATAATGATCTGAATTTTGAACTTTCTTTAAGAACTGTAACATGTAAATAGATTAGTGTTTAACTAAAATTAAATCAACTGTTTAATATTAACTCAAATTAAATGATCTTGAGAAATTGTATGACTTTACGAAATGCCTTCTGAGAAGCAAGGCATGTGATGAATTGATAAGATTGCTAGCATGATTGGTTAATGCACTAGATGGCACTAATTGTATGCCTTTTATGTATTATAAAATCAAATTTAGTGTGAAAAAAGAAAGTACCTCACACTTGAAATGTTTTTATCAGGTATACTTTATGAAATTTCTTTGATATGTTATTTGTAATTTCTCATTACAGCTTTTCAGATCATCAGAAAAAAAGAATTAATTATAGCCACTTTGATATTAAGTGAAATTCAAATTGAAAAATATAATTCCTGGATTTTTTTTTAACCTAAAGAAACTAATTTACTCCAGGCAAGATGCAGAAGTATTCTAGTACAGAAGGATTAAGCGATTCAATTCGAGTGAAAAGTTCTGTACCAATTACATGGTTTTCCATGAACTTCACTTATCAAAAAGATTAAAGTCTCAGAAAATAAATAAATTCTTCAGATTTTCTAAACAAAGTCTAAACCTTAAAGCATAATAGAAATTCTGTGCTTCACAAAATTCTTTCCTTGTGGTTTTTAAGTATACAAATGGGAAAAGGGAATGAAATCTTGTTATTTAAGGAACAAAGCAAGACTATAAATAAGACAATTTTCAGAATAAGCATTTTTCAATTAAATTACCTGACATTTAAAGACCAACTTAACTATTATTGTACTAAAACACAAGGAAGGCAAAAATAATTAATACAGTTAATGTATACCTACTTTAAAATATATAAAATATGGATGTTAAGGTCTCTGAGTTCATTATGAATCCACTGGGTTTATTTAAATTTTGAGATGATTTAAATTTTTCAGTCCAAAAAGAAGCAGTACCTGTTAAGAGTACAATTTTCTTTGCCAAATTTGGTCATTGCCACAGTGAGTATGCATTACTAACGAAAGCTAGTGTTTTAATGACTTCAACTGAGGAGTCATTGTGGAGGTTCCTCAAAGGTTCATCAATTAGTCAAGAAGGTTCATTAATTAGTCGAGAAAAACTGAACACACGTAATATGATAAAATATTTGAAACTCCAAATAGTTAATAAAACACATATATACAGTAGTTTCCTGTTATCCACGGGGCATACATTCCAAGACCCCCAGTGGATGCCTGAAACCACAGAGAGTACTGAGCCCTATATATGCTAGTTTTTTTTTTCCTATACATACATACCTATGGTAAAGTTTACAAATTTGGTGCAGGTAAGAGATTAACAACAGTAACTACTAAATAACTACTAATAAAACAGAACAACATACTATAATAAAAGTTATGTGAATGTGGTCTTTCTCCCTTTCATTCTGATAACCAATCTGATAACCTAGGTGGCTACTAAGTGACTAACAGGGCAGATGTGCTAGATAAAGGGGTGCTTCACCCCCGCCAGGCGGGACAGAGGGGATGACGTGAGACTTCATCACGCTCCTCAGAATGGTGTGCAATTTGAAACTTATGAATTGTTTATTTCTGGTATTTTCCATTTAATATTTTCCAACTGTGGTTGACCTTGAGTAACTGAAACCGAGGAAACCACGGCTAAGAGGGAACTACTGTGAACACACACATGCATGCGACTAAAACTGGGTGAGATTTTCCCAACATTTTCTTTCTTATGGGGCATCAGTAAAATTGGTTGATCCATAGGGAAGTTTTAAAAACTTGTTCTGTACAAAAATTTTATTTTTTTAAAAAACAATTTCAGATGAGATGGGTGTGGCGATGGTGGTCATGGTGGCAGTGGTGGCGGTGGTGGAGAAAAGGAGGGTCAGTATGGTGGGGATGATGGCAGAAGGGGAGGGTGGTGAGGATGGCGAAGAGGGGTCATATAGATGGCCGCAATTCAGATGACAGTTTAACAGTTACCTTTTTGGATTAGAAACCTTCACTCAATATTACTTCCAGATAATTAATTCACATTCATTTGTGTTAGACTGGTAATTTTTTTTTTAAATCTAAATAAGTTAGATGCAGAGAACGAATCATCCCTCTTTTGATTTTCATTACTTCTTAGCTTGCTTTCTTATTTTTTCTCTGTCATTGCTCAATGTTCAGTCTTTTAAAAAGTACCAATTTTTTTTTCTTAATGGTTTTTATTTTGCTATTGATAGGTCTCTGCAAATACAGGAATTTTATTCCATCACTGAAAATATATGCTACAAAATTTATTATTTTATGAGCTACAGAAATGATGCAAAAAAGATTTGAAAAGTACTCTAGGTTTAAACTCTACCTAGAATATCCCTCCAATACTAAGAACACATATACTGCAATTATTTCCTTTCTCACATTACCCTGTATCAGATTCTCTTTCTTTCCATGGTGCTACCTTAAGTTGAGATTAACTTACCAAAATGTACGGTAGAGCCTTATAGTGTATCAATTTTCTCTTATTTTAAAGAGTGTTCATTTTATTTTTCTTCTCTTTCAGAAATAAAAATGATTTTAAGGGACATATCATTTATGTTAATTAGAAAGCATTTAATCATAAAACAGAAATATAATAAACTGGTCTTATAGATTGCCTCAATAACTCAAAATTTTTGAATTTTGAAACATGTACAGTTACATTATTCAAAGTAATTCATAAAATTAGAACATATAAGCAAACAAGTTGATCATATTACTAAAGAATTTTTTATTTAATAAATGCCTTTGATTTTTAATAATTCAGACAACCTCATACACAGCATTATTGGATAAATAGTGGAACACACATAGTTTTTTAGTTTACAAAAAAATTGTATATTATATTAATGTTTCATTTATCATTAGAAAGACATCAATACATGTGAACAAACACAGATTATATGATTTAGGGTGAAAGTTAAGGACTAAACAGTATGTATCTCTTTATATAATAATATTGGTGTGGGAAAGTCATTTTTCTGGGTCGAGATGGAAGAGATACATCTCATTAACTGCCAGTTTTGGTGACAAGAATGGTCACTTTACCATCCCTTTATGCTGAACTTGAAGAATGAGACTTCCATCAATGACAGACATCTCGGGCCCTAACTGATGATGTCTAGGTCTCTGACTTGGCCATCATGACTAAGCAAGACATTGGGAAACTGTGATGAAAGATAGGGACAAGTCTCCAGGGGTCAGAGAATGGGGAGCAGATACACCTGTCCATTAACCCATCCCGCATTCAGGGGCATTCATTTCTCAGGCTAACTTTTACTTGCTTACCTTAAGGATAATGAAAAAATACACAAAAGACTTTATTTTTCTTTTCTTATAAATTTTTACCTAGCTCCTGTAGCATCACACAAAAACAGATATTCTTCATTCACTACCTTGTAAGAGGAGTTGGCTTTGTCCTTTATATCCCATCTCCATCTTTTTACAATAGCTATATAGGTTAGAGGTTACTCACAGTTTACAGGTGAGGGATTTAAAACATTACTAAAGGCGTTTAATGATGAAGTGAATCTTTACCCACGTGTCTGAAGTAAGATTAATTTCAATTTTATAAAAGCAGATAGTTATATGTTTATGTTTATAGGAATTGTGGCAAGAGGTGAAGCTTCTGGAGTAGGATGTAGTTACACGTTGTGATTCAGGACGCTAAGTGTTAAACTGGCATAATAGCAGTAGTCGGTAGTCATGGCAACAGGGATTACATATTACCTTGGGACCCTACTTTTCATTTTTTAGTAGCAACACACTCGCATGCACACACTCTCTTACACGCAAAGTCTATTGTTATTTAAAGTCGTCTAAATCTTCCTTCCAATTTGAACTTTTACTGTTGACGTTGGAAAGAACTCAACCAACTCTTTCCAAAGATAACTTAAGCTAGTTCACATCCAGCTTAATATACCTTTCAAATTAGTAAGTCTAAGTTACCAAGAACTTAACTTGTTTGAAGTATGAGTAGAAAAGATGAGTCAGGATTAATAAGAAGCTGACTGTACAGAGTAGACAGTCAGCATAAGACCATCAAACCTGAAAGACCTGATGGTCACAGGATCTGTGGACCTGCCCTCCACAGCTGGAAGAATGATTATCCAGTCTCTGAATGACAGCAGACTGGCTATTTCGTTGTTCATTAGTGAATTAATATATGCTTTCTTCAACTCCTTTCAACTAATCAGTTTTTTAATTCAGTGAAAAAACATAGTAACATTTCCTGTGTAGTTTTTTTTGCATAGACAGATTTGGGCTTCAACTATAATTGCCAAATATGATTAGTTGAAATGGGATGTAGTATTGAAATATAAGAAAAATAATTATAGAAAGAATAAGATCAAGACGAAGAAGAAGGAAAAAAAATCTTCATGTGTGATATATCAACTTAGGAAAATAAATATATGTGTATATATAAATATATACATTAAAAATGGCCAGTATTGGTATTGATTTAAAAATGGTGATAAAGATTCAGGAAAATGTATTTTTTTAAAGCTTTTTATGTATTTTTGAAGTTTTTTTTTTTTTTTTTTTTTTACAACAAGCATGTATCATTTAGGTAATCAGAAAAAAATCAATTTTTTATTGTGAAAGAATAAAGAGTTGTAATTAATCTTTTTGTACAATTTAATATTTTTATCATCTCAATTTTATACTATTTCAAATACTCATCATTCCAAGTTGCAATTATCATTATAGCATCACACTTCAAAATATTGTATATTTGCTGCTGTGATTTGCATTTAAAAATCACTCAGTTGAAAGCATTGCTGTAAATCTTAAAAGATCTCATCATAGAAAAAAATGTTCTGTAACAATATATGGTGATGGATGCTAACTAGACTTACTGTGGTGATCATTTCACAATATATACAAATATTGAATTATTATATTGTATACCTGAAACTAATATGTTGTATGTCAGTTGTGCCTTAATAATCAAAAGGAATTTAACAAAGTAATTGAACAATGTTTAAAAAAAGATTTTAAAAAAGCATTACTGGTTGCCATAATATAATTGGAAGTGTCATATTAGATTTCATGAGCAGATCATTTATTTAGCTGGAGGAAAAGGCTTTCACTCTCTTAAAACTTCCATTCTTAGAAATGGAAAGGAAGGAAGAATGTTACACCACACAGCCAAAGTAAACTTTTCTGACTTCTACAATTCTTTACAATCTAGTCCGGATACTTAAGTATTAAACTACTTATGACCCGGAAGTGATCACTTTTTCATGTGCATTTTTCTCTCCTCTTCATACAAACTATTTTTTAAACAGTTACCATATCCAAATCACCTACCTACTGTGGGGTGAATTAACTTGTTAATATAATTAAATTACTAATATTCCAGGTTTTTTAAAAGCATTTTATTTTCATTTATTTGCCATACAAAAAGGAATTACAGAAAATTATATTTTCTTCTCTCGTCCCCTTCTTTCACCTCTGCTGTTAAAAGCCCCTGAGGAAGTTAGGAGACTTAACTAGAAATGCATTATATAATGGGTAGGAAAACATGTACATATTATCATTTTTCTCATGGATTACTAAAAAAGAAACAAAATAATCTCCTTGAGTCCATTATCACTTCCCTAGGGTCCATTCTCAACATAGCAGCCAGAGAGATAGGGCGAATCTGCCCTGACCTCTGTTTTTGTAAATAAAGTTTTATTAGAACACAGCTATATTCATTTCTTTACATTAGTCTGTAGTTGATTTCATGTAACGGTGGCAGAGCTGAGTAGTTCTGACAGAGAACATGCGGACCACAAAGCCGAAATATTTACTATCTGGCTCTTTATAGAAAATGTTTTCAATTCTTGTCTTCAGTCACATCAAGTTCTCTTGTTACATCAAGTCACATCAAGTTCTCTTGCGCTCAAAAGCCTGAGCTAAAATGACTTCCTAGGCTCCTAGAATAAAAGCTCAAGCTCCTGAATGCCCATTAGGTCCTAACTGGCCTGTCCTGCCCGAAATCTCTGAGCTCGTCTTCTCGTTGCTTCCCCTTACTTTCTCTGCTCCAGCCTCTCAGACCTTCTGGGGCACATCAAGCAAGCTCTTTCTGTAGGAACTTTTTGTTAGCTATTCCTTCTACAGAGAAAGTTTCTCCCCTAGATTTCTACAGCTAACATCCTCACCTCTGCCATGTGTTTGCTCCAATGTCACTGTCTAAATGAGAACCATCCAGGACACGTAATTCAAAATCTTACCCCTCCCCTCATCTCACCTCCCAGAGCGTCAGACCATGCTGTGATTTTTCCTTTCGTAACATACATAACTTCCTAACATGCCAAACTGATGTATGTATTATAACTTACAATTTATTTTTTCATTTTCTGTTTCCACTAAAATATAAGCTCTTCAAAGGCAGAAATGTTTGACTTTTTTGTGCATCAGTATATCCCAAATGGCTAGAATAGTGCCTGGCACTTGATAGGCACCCAGTGCAATCATGAAAAATAAATAAACATCTACACACACAGAGTCAAAAGCAGAACCATGTTCTGGTGCTAAGTTTGTCACTAATTCTGCCACTTTGGAAAAACAAACTTTGCAAGGCACTAGTTTCTTTATCTTAAGTAAAATGGGGAGATTTGGCAGTTTCTTTTAAGGACTTAAATTGTTTGATTTTCTGATCATTAGTAAAACATTAATGCACTTAATGCATCTCTGAACTTCTAGATCTGTTTTATTGAGAATATAACTGTGATAGCAAAACAAATGTTCCAAATAAAACAATTGTTTTAATAAGTGCAAATGGGATTTTCAGATGTAGAATATCAACCCACATATTTGTTTGTTACTTATGTTTGGAAACATAATTTTTATTGGTGGGGGAAACCAAATGTTTATTTGTTAGAAGGAAGGATGGCCAAATATATATTTTTTTCAAATATTTCTGCAGCCTACTTGCCACTCACCTTATTTTATTCACTATTAATTTACCTTTGGTGGGATGATTAATATTTTTTAATTAAATTGTTAAAATTCTTTGGAAAATACTGTCTCTTATACAAAGTCATTAATGCATAAATTAGTATATTACAACTTACATGCTCTTTTTAGATCTTTTGTGAAAACAACACAATATATATTTGATATGTTCTAAACCCATGATTTAATGTTTAAATTAACAAATGTCTGTTACACAAAGATACAGATATTTTATGCACTTAATAAATATTTACTAAAATGCTCACTATGTGCAAAGCACAGTGTGTTTTTCTGGGAAGCTTATCTTCTAAGACATGTAGAACATCTCTTGGTATAACAGAGAAGTCTAGCACTCAGGCCTTTAGGTCAGTCCTTACTTATGGGCCTTTATAACATTCCCAAGTAACTAAAATCATCGTGTCCCCCGTGGAAGGGATCCGAGGAATAGCCTAGATGTGTTTCCAGTTACTCAGATTGGGAAACTCTGCCCAGATAGTCAGTATGGATTTTCCAAGTTCATGTATTTAATTAGTGCTGGACAAAGAATAAGAATATAATTCTGTTGTGGTCAGGTAATTGAAAAACTGTCTCGTCTCCTTAATAGACTAGGTATTGAATATAAAATATACAGATAAACAAATCTATGTGAGTGTCCTCTCCTAAACCCCATGTGCAAAGAATCATAAATTATATGTACAACAAACTTTTTACGAGTTATTCTTCACAACTGTGTCTTCATTCTTCCTTGCAGATTTGGTTAATGTCTATGTCATATAATTTGGCTACTTCCGATTTAGCATGTTGAGTTGACTCATAGTCAAAATGTAAATACGGCCTTCAAAGAAGCACATTTTCTGTGTAGGTCACAGATTACATTGTGAAAAGGCCATTTAAAAAAGTGATGTTACTAAAAGCATGGCAATGATGATAAGCCTCATTGCTTTTGTGATAGAGAAACTTGACATTGCGTGCTATTACCAGTATAGACTGACCTGACTAGGAGAGGTTGGGGGCTCCATGTGGGAGATTTACTGACATGTATAGCATAGTCAAAGCTTTAAAAATTCACTGTGTCACAGTGAGAAACTCATTGCAATCAAAATAATTTCTAGGAAACTATTGGAAGCAGTTTATTTCCTAGAAGTTTCTGCTAAAAATAGCATAAGAATCACCAGTCTTCAAGTTCTCGCCATAGAATCTTGCACTCCTTAACCTCATTCACCACCTGCTTCCCGTTTCACAGTTCTATTACTCTCCATGGTTCTTTTTTCTCATTAAAAAACAACAACAACAACAAAAAAAAACAGGCATACTAAAGAACACACATCAAGAAGCATAAAAGGCCCAGATATGGAACAGTGAATCTCTTTAAAAATCGACAGTTTTCTTCAACTTTATGTGAACAGTTGTGGAGTGTGATTATCTACATATTGCTGTCATCTGAACAGAATTCCAAAATACTTCGTTTTGAAAAAAAAATGCCATTTGGCAAAACCCATTTGCTCATGAAAAGTGATTGTGGTCAGACATATTTAGCTTACATTACTGGCATTCATCTTAAAGTTCTGTAAATATTTATAGTGAATTTAAATGCATGTAAATACTGTATACCATTTCAGCAATTTAATGGGATTCATTTATAGGACATGAAAAAAAATGGACTTAGCTGCCACAGTTCAAAGAACTGAAGATATTTTTCATTTAATTCCAAATGTGTATGTTTTAGAATATCAGAATAGTAGAGTCCACTGGAAAGGGAATGTGTGTTTGCCTCTATGCAGAACGTGCTTTAGATGCAGAGTTTTAGATGTAGGTATTTGGATGGGATGCAGAATTGGAAACTTGGAATTGGGGTTGAAACAACTTTCCTGTCCTTGACATTTTAATAATAAAGATAAATAGTATTGAGTTTTTGGACCATAATAATTGTCCTATTTTTTACTTAATTTTGCCTATGGTGCAAAAATAGTCCTAGAGACTGTTCACATACATAGACACCCATCAACAAAGATGTATAAAAATATACAGTCATTCTTGAACAAATTACGATAAACCTTTGATCAGTAATGAGAAATATTTTAGTTTGCAAATTAAATTAAACAAAATAAATTATTTTTGGTTAACACCTGGGAACATTTTAATATAAGCTCTCTCTGCAGTCCTGGTTTTCTCACTGCTCTTTCCATAGAAATACCAGAAAATATACATCTTAGAAAAAGATATTATTTAAATGAATAGTAAAACATATAGCAATTAGTTCCATCAAAATCGAATGTAATCTGATACAACAACAGCATAAATAAAATGTTTTATTTAATATGGGATTTTTGGCCAATAAAGTGCTTTGATATACAATATATTGCTAATTCTCACAACATGTAATTACTATCATTATACCCAAGTAATAGATGAGAAAAAAGAGACCTACATAAATATTTTTTTGAAGATCATACATCTAAAAAACAATAAATGTAGATATTAATTCTGATTTTTAAGTCCCATGCACAGTCCACTTTTGACCAACTACTTGACATTCAGAAGCATTTCAGGGGAAAGATCTGTAGGACAATAAAACTAGAAAAAAGACGGACTTTTGCTGGGACGAAGTAGAGGACATTTGACAAAAAAATTTTGTTGAAAAAAATCCTGTAAGTCAAGGCTTGTGCTAGTTTTGTATCTAAAATACAGGGAGCCTGAGTCAAATATACTCCAAGTCCATGGGAAAACAAATACATTTATGATTGCTGATAATGAAATGTAATGTGACAAGTGTTAAATGAACATCATATATAAACGAGAGAAATACTGAGAAAGTAGAAGTTAATTTAGCCGCTGAGCGTTGGTGGAAATAAGCCAACATACTTGGACAATGCATTCATTTTAGATGAATAAGAAGTTTTATTGAGCCATAACATCAATGTGATCATGAACTTGGTCTGTTTAAATAAGGTATTTATAAATAAATTAACCAGTTACTTCATAAGGTATAGAAATTGAATTTGTACATCCTGCATCCAGCATGTTTTAACATGTTTTTTTTTGTAGAGTTGAAACATTTCTTAGTTGAAGTGAATCTAAAATTTTTCTGCAAAGCCTCTAAAATTATTTTTCACATTCAGTTCTTTTTTTTGCAAGATGTGTGCGTGTGTGTGTGTGTGTGTGGTGGGGAGAGGGGAGAGAGCGACAGAGCGAGCGAGCAATGAAAAGAACCATAGTTCTTTCTAATCTGATCTGAATTTTGTTCCAATACTTGCTATTCTTCATTATCAAGTAAATTACTTTCGTTTTTATATTGGGTAGTCAGCATATTTTTAGGTTATGACCTGAAACTCAATTGAAAATCTTCATTTTAGAGTATTTGGATCCATCGCTATGGAAGGCAAGACTGTCTCAGTGCTTTGTGGGAGGGGGTCCCAGCGGACACAGTGGGTGGCAGTTAATACTTTCTAACAGGCATAAGATGGGTTCTGCTCTTGTCCATGGCTCCAGACAGCCAAAACACTGCATTTTCTCTGTCAATCCTGTTGTGCCAAGTCAGTACTGCAAGTCACTATTTATTTTAAAAAGTTGATAATGTCCGGAGTCATGGTGAGTGCTTTCCAGTGATAAATACCCTTGAAAAATGCCATTTCCCTCTTTGCCATTTTTGTCTTTTCAGTATTACATAATAGTAAGCATATTCTAAGAGAAGAAAATGGCTAGGTGTTTGTAATATATGTCACTCAGTGTTTCCCTTCCCATCATGGTGTGGAATGTTTAATTTCTAGACTCTAAGTGCCTAATGACTGCTGGTTATTTTCTCTTCTCTACAAACATTACCTGTTCAGTTGCAGTTCGTGGAATTCTGCCCATGTAATAAACAGTAATATATGAACCCCCTCAGGGGATTCTCCCTTTCTTGGTTGAACAGATAATTTCTAAGTTACTCATTCACTTAAAGATAATATGATTTTATTTGAATGCCAAGCCTGCCAAATTTGGGTTTACAAAGCTTTTTAATTACAGTTAGCATTCTATAATAATTCCTTTTAGCAAGGTAAGTCCTTACCTTGGCATTCATCTTCACCCCCACCGTCAAAATGCTCTCAGAGTTATTAATAGAAGTACTATTTGATGGAATGTGACATTAATGGAGAGAAAACTACTCTCAGGAAGGAGAACTTCTAAACAAGACTGGGGAAAATTAAGACTAGTAGGACCAAGGAAGAACTTACATCTAGATTTTAAGGCCGTCCTTGAATGCACTAGTCTTTTAATTCAGTAAGCCATGAACATGTCTCTCAATTTGTAACATAAATATGCGTGAAAATATTGTGAGTAAATAGCCATTTCAGTATCAATAACTGAATGGAAAAAACCGATTTCTGAATTTAGAAAATATAAGATTGCTTCTTCAGTTGAGAATCCCTTTATGTTGATAATGTCTATCAAGTTTAATTTTAAATTATAAGTTTTTCTCTGCATGAAATTTTCTCTACACGAAAAACACCTGTTCTATGTCAAGTTGTTAAAAACTAAAGTACTAAATTTGTATTGTTAAGTATAAAATTAAACAGCATTAAAATCAGACTTGTTCTTTTGTCTCTGCTGGTTGTGACTGGGTTAGAAGATGATATTTAGGCCATATTCTATTTTACTATAATAAAACAGAAACACATCCCAAATTCTAATGTTTAGAAAGCACCATTCCCATGAGTTGAAATACATCTATTTATCTAAGGTGGCCCCCAAAAGCTCCCCAAAGACATCTCATGACTATAGGTGTGACAATTGAAGTCGGTAAGCAAGTAAGGAGAAGAAATAGACTGTGTGTTAAATTTGAACTGAGATGTGCGGAGTCTGTTCCTTACTGCACTCGCTTTCTGGGGGTCTTATCATCAGTGACAGCCACTGACAGAAGATGACGTCTAAACAGAGATGATACTTAAAAACTGATTTATTAAAACTAAGAGTGTTCTCTTAAAGGAGCTATTTGATAAACAGCACAACAAATGTTCACAGGAAGTAGCTGAAAGGGGTTTTTTTTTAAGCGCATTATCTGATATGAGTCTGGAAGCATTAATGCAGACTTTTTGGTATGTCATGTACATTTTTGATTGCAGCGATTAGAACCATGATTAAATGACACACAGCAATAGGGGGGAAAATACCAGAGCTTTCTCTCAGACTTATATTTCATCTGTTGTTGAGGTTTCTACGCTTTCAATGTGGCATAACTATCTTATAAGTATGTTTCAGTCGTTGGAACAATTTTAACCAAAATTGTATTAATGTATTGCAAGTATTTTGATTATTTTAATTTAATATACTCAACTATTATTATTGCACTAAATAGATTTCCAGAGACACATAAATGTACACGTTAATCTACCTTTTAATATAATTGGCCATATTCTGTGATACTTTTTTTCATTAAGATTTAGAGAAATAAGATTTAATTCATGTGATATGGAAATTCTGATTTAATTACATTCTATAATATTTATTGCTATTCAGAGACAAATATTTAACTTAATGAATTTATGCTCTGGAAAGATTTGGTATAATTGGAATTGAGGAAGAGGGACAGTAATTAGTTAACTATAAGAAAAAACAGAACACTTCATGATTAAAAATTTTTTAATTCTGACAATTTTATTTATTTATTTCCTACCTCAGACTTGTTAGTTTGGGATTGTATAGAAACTACAGTGTGTGGCTCGGAAAATAATAATGTTGCTCTAAGGAGGATGGATGCTAGGTGGGCAAGCGCTGAAGCTTAAGTGTTAGGAATAGCTTTCAAGCCTAGAATATCTTAGTGTCTTAAATGTGACATCGAGTGCATGCTCCCACTGATATAATAGACAATTGAAATTAAAAATTTGTGCTCTTTGAAGGACATCATTAAGAGAATGAATAAATAAGCCACAGACTAGGAGAATGTATTTACAAAGCCTATATCTGATAAAGGACTTGTGTTCATAATATGTAAAATATATAAAGAAAGCCAAAATTCAATAATAAGAAAAAAAACCAACTCAACTAGATGGGTTAAAATTTGAACAGACACTTCATCAAAGACGGTATAGAGATTACAAATGAGCACTTGATGCTGAACTTCGTAAGTCACTGAGGAAACAGAAAACAGCAAGCTTTAGCTACATTGCCGGAATAACTACAATTTAAAATATTATTCATACCAAATGTTGGCAAGAATGAGAAGGAACAGGAACTTTCCTAGATTGTGAATGGAATGTAAAAGCTACAAACACTTTAGAAAAACAGTTGGGCCATTTCTTAAAGCGATTGATGTATACCCACCCATGATCTAGTCATCTCACTCCTGAGTGTTTTCCCTAGAGACTGTGTCCATCCGTAATCTTTCAAACATATGTTCATAGTAGATTTAAGGTAAGAGCCAAAAAGTGGGAACAACCCAGATGTTTACCCACAGGCAAAAGGATGAGGAAACATTGCATATATCCACACAATGAGGGAGTATTCAGCAACAAGAACTATTGAAGCACATCACAGCGTGGATGAATCATAAGGTAATCATGCTAAAGGAAAGAAGAAGCCATGTAACAGTACATACAGGAAGGTTCTATTTCATATAAGTCTTTAGAAGATGCAAACAATCTACAGTGATCAGCAGACCAGTATTTGCTTGGGAAGGAGAAGGACAGGTAGATATTCCAAAGGGCGTGAGGAAACTTTGGGGCATGATGTATGTGTTCACTAGCTTGATATCGTTTTGGTTTCATGAGGAGATACATACAGTTGACCTTTGAGTAGGTGCACTGACCCCTGGACAGTTGAAAATCTATGCGTAACTTTTAACTTCCCCAAAATTTAACTACAGTCATCCCTTCGTATCTGGGCGGGGGGTGGGGTGAGGATAGGGAGAGGGCTGGTTCTAGGACCCCACAGATACCCAAATCCACAAATATTCAAGTCCCTTTTATAAAATGGCATAGAATGATGATTACAGTCTGCCCTTTGCATCCCAACCACAGATGGAAAATACTGCTTTTGATCCCCTGTTGGTTGAATCTGCAGATGCAAAACCTAGCATTATGGAGGGTCAACTTTACATTTATTGAAAATAACCTGTGTATAAGTGGACATGCATAGTTCAAACCCATGTTGGTCAAGGGTCAATGGTATATATTGTCAAATTTTACCAAAATTTTAACTTTAAATGCAATTTATTGTGTGTCCATTATACCTCTAATAAATAACCTATATTCACTATATCTAGTGAATCCAAAATTCAGTGAGTTGTTGTATAATTTCTAAAAGAGCACAGCCAAGAGGGGGTGGAGAGGAGAGAGAGGAAGAGAGAAAGGGGCTAATCTGAGCAAGTCCTTGCTCAAGGTAAAACATTTGTTCTCAGAGGACATAGGTTCCTGTCCCCAGTTGCGTTGTCTAGTTTGTATGCAGTAATTAATAGGGAAAGCTCTAAAAAACAGCAACTCATTTTTGGAAGACAACATAATACATGAAAATCATAGATTCTGGAGGCATAAAAACTGCATATAAATTCAGGCTGCACTGCTTGATAAATGTGTAACTACTCAGTTTACTTATTTTTTTAACCTTAGTTTTCTCATCAGTAAACTATCTTAATTACATGACTTCGTAATCTATGAAGCTGGCTAGCTTCAAGCTCTGAGTATGCACACATGCAAATCTACGGATGCTCAGGGGGACATATTCACCTTTCTCTTCCCAGCAGTGAGCTGTATGAGGGAGATTAATAAGGGGTGCTGGAGAGAAGGAGGTGATGGGGGCTTGAGCTGAAAACAGAGTGATGCAGATGGGGCGGTGGGAGAAAGCCTCTTGAGGCAAAGGCGTTTTGGCAGAGACATGAATGCAGTGAGGAATTAAAGTGTGGGAAAAGAGGGGAGGGATGTTTTTAAGTTGGAAATAGCAAGTGTAAAGGTAAGTACAAACTGGGCTTACTGACTGGTAAGCTCAAGCAGGGTGTGACAGGCAGGATATGGGAGCGGTAGGCAGGTGCGAGATCACGTTGGCCCTAGTAGGACTTTGTAAGGCATGTGAAAGTTTTACTTATTATTTGTTTAGTTCTACGTATGTTGGTAAGCCATGAGAAGTTTTAAGCAGGACAGTGATCTGAGTTTTATGTTTCAAGTGTACCTTAGCGGCTCTGGGGGTGACAGTTATGAGAATGCAAGGATCTAAACAGGGAGATCCATCTTTTTGAGGGTCGCTCTCTACCAAGCAGTGGCTCTCTCTTGCTACAAAGTTTGAAACTTCTACAGGAAAAAAAATAATACCTATTCTGAGAACTTGTCATTTCGCCTTTCTAAAAAACTTTATGTTTGCTATTAATTAGCACTTGAGGCTGTTTCTTTGTAAATCACCTGCATGCATTATTAAAAAATGGCATTTTATAATATAAAATGATATAATATATGTTATTGTAATAATATAAAAATATCTATGTTTTAAATATAGAAGAATGCCAGTGTTTTAAACAAACAAACAAATAAAAGGAGAGGGAACTGAAGTATTCGATAAACAAACCAAAACAGTAACTGTATAGGCTGAAAGCTGAAAGGAGATGTATTGATGTATATACGTAGAAAAGACAGAGATTTCTCCTCCAAATCTTAGATTCAATCATTAAAATTTCAAAGATAACTATAGTTGCAGGGCAGATAAGATATACATACCACTTGGCTAGTAAACTTATAGGATTCATTACAGACTACAAATATCAGTAAAATCAGTAGAGAATGAGCTACGTGACATAGGATGAAAGCAGCTGCTTTTTCAGTTCTCGAGCAGTACGCACCACCAGGGGCTAGGGCCTGCGCATCCTCGGTGCTGCACTGGGGGAGGTGCTGTGTGGTAGGAGTGAGGAAGAGAAAGCAGTGGTGAGCAGGCAGAGGCCGGGTACACAGAGGAACCATTTTAAGGAAGTTGGGCTTTATTTTAATGGTAAAGGGAAACTTTAGCAAGTTTTGTTTGCTTGTTCCTTTCTTTCCTTTTTTTTTTTTTTTTAAATGAGAGAGAGGTTTATTTTTTAAAGAAAAGAAAAGGTGTATTTGAACTTATTTATTAAATTCAAAAATCCTACTCAACGCTGATCCTTGAAATTAGTGTGGAAGAAATGTAGAATAAATGAAAATAAGAACTTTTTAAACTTAAATAAAACTAGATTCATTAATATCTGTAAAAGTTACAATAAACAGAATGTATAGAGATTTAGAAAAAGAAAAACAGAGTTGGGAAAAATGTGTTCATTGAAAATAGCAAACACAATTATTGTCAGTGTCGGAGGCTTGGTATCTTACTGCGGAAATAATTATGACTTCTCTGGACTAATAAAATGTGGACGTGATCTAAGATTTCAGTTCTGACTTTCCTTAAATGACCAGTCCCTACCACCAGTCCCTTGGAGGGAACACTCTCAGATACCAAGGGTAGGGCACCCACCATCCCCCTCCTTTCCCTTAGATAATCTACTCTGTGCTTTTGAGACAGCACTTTGGATCTACATTACCTTTCGTTAGTATGCACCCATTCATGTTCATGATCAATTAATAACAGTCCTCAGCGTCCACTAGATTTTCACAAATTTCTGGAAAATAGAACCAGTAATATTCTTTTTTATTGCCACTGTTATACATATGAAATGATGTAAAAATGGATTAGGGTTACATAAAATTCATCACACAGTTCTACTCTAGTATTTGCTCCTATCTGTCTGGATGCCTTCTATGGCTCTCTTTAAAATTTGCCAAAGAAAATACATATATTTCCCTGCAGTTGAAGCATCAAAGCTCCCACACAGAAATCCATTCCCATGGAACCCAAATAAAAACATAAAGAAGACTGCTGGTAGACTAAATAACATTTCGTGTCTTTTCCAGGTTTCTATTTAAACACATAGTCTGATTTTCACTTGGTTGACTCTCTTCTCTATTAAGCCCTGGGCATATGGACCAGGGCAGACTTTTATGGCTTTGCAATAGCAATGATGACAGCTAAGGTTAAACAGGCTCCCATTAGTTGCAGCAGTGCCCCCAGAAGCACATTGCACAGATTATTTTATTGGACTACCAAGAAATGGACACTAACCGAATCTTGCTTAGTCCCAGCACCTGAGACGTAATGGACACTGAGTAATTGCTTGCCGTGTTACGATTGCATGATCCCTAAATTGGTTATCTGTTCTAGGGTCTAAACCTAAGGAGTCTGGAGACAATAGCTGACAAAATGCAAAGCTAAATCCTGTTTTAGTGTTTAATTTGTCCTAGTGTTCATACCTTTTTTTGTGTGTGGATTCCGACCAATTACAGTTTTCAGTGACTAAAATTAAAGTTATTAAGCAAAAATTACACAGTGTAACTTATATATCAAGGTTTTATTGTATTTTTAACACTTAACTAAAATCTTAAACTGCATTTGCTTTCATGTATTCTTCTCTCTCTCTCTCTTTTTTAATTTAAGGATGAATTTTGCCTAAGAGGCCAGTTAAGATACTACGATGAATAAAACCATAAGGGGAGGAAAGTGACTTAAGAATGTTGAGCATACAAGCGATCACTTAAAGTCATACCAAAAGAATTCCTAAAATGAATGTGTGAGGAGAAACTTTATTTTTTAATATCATTTTTTCCTCCTATAATTCTATAACTTTAACTGTGGTTTAATTTATAGGCTTTTTAAATTGACTTTAGGAATGAATGATGGTCTCATTTCTGTGAAATGAAAATCACATGACAGTTGTCATCACATAGTTCAGTAGTCATATGTGGGTCATTGACGCTCAGGATGGAACTGATACTGTTATGTAGGATCTAATAATACAGAGATTTATGGATTCTAGGAAATGAGAGATCTTTCCGAGGTTGAACTGTATTGGTCTCTCTCAGTTGAAAGGCAGAGCAGGGTGAATGTGTTCTCATAAAAGCATTTTGGGACATAGATGAGAACAGTCATTATAGATACAGAGCGCCACATGATCCTAGAAAAAGAGAGGTCATTTCAGGGAAAATACAAAGCATTCCCTCGCCTCGATGTCTCTCTGTGTTGTGTGCAATTCATGTCGAAGATATAGAAATTGTTGAGGTTTCCACTGCTCAAAGTGACAAATGATGCATCAGTGCAGACTTAGAAATGAAGAAAGCTGCAACTGTGATGACAAAGCCTAGTTCATGGCAAGCCCCAGAGTGACACCCACCTCTGCAGATCTGTGAGCGTGCTGGATGCAGGGCTGTGCCTGGAACTCATCCGAGGAAACCCGATATTCACCATCTTTTGATGCCCCCAAAGGACTCCAGTTTATTTTAAACAACTGTGTGTCAGAGGAAGGTGGTATAAAACTTAATTTCTTATTTAGATATTTATAAAACATGGTTTTAAACGATTAATTGAGTGACAACTTATAATGTACTTTAAAGCTTTCTACCTGAAATACCCCAACCTAGACTTTTATTCTACCCAAAATTGCAATTCTAACATTAAGTGCTTTTTGATTCTAAGCTCATATCTCTGACTTACCACCAGTTTATACCAAAATTCCAACAGTCCCGTGGCCATGGTTACAGTAAACCTTTGACTGAGTACTGCTACAAAGCTTAATTGTTAGTTCTCCAGATGTTATTCTAATATAGTTTAGAGCTTTGCCTATGACTTTCATTCACTCAGAATAACTATTTAAAGTAACTACCTTCCTACCAGGCACTGGCTTAGACACTGGAGGTAGGAACTTATGTTCTAGATAGTATAGACAGATTGCACAATATTGAACTGTACTAAGAATGTACAGCCTCTGTGGAAAACAGTATGGAGGTTCCTCAGAAAATTAAGAATAGAATTACCATATGCCCCAGCAATCCCTCTTCTGGGTATCTATCCCAAAATTTTGAAAACATTTGTCTGTAAAGATATATACACCCCAATGTTCATTGCAGCATTATTCACAGTGGCCAAGACATGGAAACAACTGAAGGGCTCTTTGAAAGATGATTGTGTAAAGAAGGTGTGGTATATATATTTACAGTGGAATATTGCTCAGCCATCAGAAAAGATGAAATAGTGCCTTTTGTGACAACATGGAGAGATCTTGAGATAATCATGCTAAGCAACATAAAATAAGTCAGACAGAAAAAAATGAGAACCATATGATTTCACTCATGTGTTATCTAAAACTGAAAGCAAGAAATGAGCAAGACAAACAAAAACTCATAGACACAGACAACAGTTTAGTGGTCACCAGAGGGGAAGAGGGGAGCGGGGAAGTAGATTAGGGTAAAGGGGGTCAAATAAATGGTGACAGAAAGAGATCTGACTTTGGGTGGTGAGCACACAATGCAATATACAGATGACATTATTGAATTGTACACTTGAAACCTACATAATTTTATTAACCAATGTCACCTCAATAAATTTAATTTTAAAAATGTACATAAGTGCATATGAATGTGATGAAACTGGTACAGAGAAAAGTAAAGCAGGGAAGGAGGATAAGAAGGACCTGGCAGTTACTGAATTTTAAACAGGATAGCCAGATCAGAGATTGCTGACAGGTTACCTTTGAGTAAACACTTGAAGTAGCCAAGAGAGAGCATCTGGATAAGTAGGAGAATAAAGCGTGTGGCTGGTGTGTCCTCAGAACAGCAGCACTCTATCAGTCCGCGTTTTGCCTCTGGCTTCAGTTTCTCCTTCTTTCCTCTGTAGGCTCTGCACTCCACCTGATGGGGAAAGATAGAGTAGGGCTTGGTAGTCCCTGGTGAAGACTTCAGCTTTCCATACACATGAAATGGGGAAAATTGAAGAGTTTTGAACTGAGTGATAATGTGGTTTCACTTAAACTTTTAAAGAAGATTATTTTTAGATACTCTATTAAAAAGAGACTTTGAAGAGACAATGATAGAAACAGGGAAATCAGTTAGTAGGCAGGTGAGAGGCAGTAGTGACTTGAACCAGGAAACTAGCAGCTGCGGAGGTCGAGACGACATGGCAGATGGTTTAGCTTCGTATGCCAAGTGTGATGCAGGGTCTCTGTGTGGACCTCATTCTCCATCGCTGCCGATTTCATAAGAGTTCCCCTCTCTATAATCAAACAGCTCCTGAGCATCCTATTCCGGAGCATCTACCATTGGAAGGGCAGAATTTCTACTTCGGGTTATAAAATGTCATGGAAAACATAATTGACCCATAGTATGTCATATGGCTCTCTTACAGTAGGGCGTCCTTGAGTATAATGGGATGTAAATCCCTGAATTCCTGAGTCCCCACGTGTCAGCAGACCTTACAGAGATATCCCTGGTAAAACTCATTTATTTTGGTGGACACCTTTCAAAAATCACTTGGACCACTTTTCACTCTGTCACCACACAGGAGCCCATAAATTTTTCAGCTTACAGGCCTTGGAGGGACCAATTAAATAGATATTTCCAAATGTAATTTTATAAAGAAATTGGCCAAGGAGTATCAGAGCTCTCTATTTCATTCTGCTCCTCTTCTGCTTATGAAAGAAAAGCTATTTCATATGGTAGAGGAAGAATATCAAAGACCAGACCAAACTGTGACTGAAAATAAGTTGTATAGTTTATTCATATGCTAATCTGCACAGAAGTGGTTGGGATGTAAAAATCTAAACTCAGTTACTATTCTATAGCATATCTATGTCTTGTTCACTAATGTATCAGCGGCACCAAGCCCTGTACCTGGCACATCATCGCAAAGCAATAAATCTTTATTGAATGGATACATGAATTTTACCACACTGGAAAATGATGAATTTTCAATTCGCTTCTTTGTACGCCACTCTTTGGCAAAGGACATAACTTATAACATGCCAGGAAAGAAGGTCAGGGTAAATGAGTGTATTACCTACTTGTTTAAAAAGTCTATTTTATTATTGAGAGGATGCTTTCAAATTACTATCCATTTTTTTTAATCATTATAAAATCGTTTGCTTAAAAGGACACTATGCTTCTTATATCCCTATGGACAGAGATGGAAAAAATAATTTTCTAGGTTTTGTTCTCTCAGTTATTGTTTTATAATAATTAATAATTGTCATGCACCCACTAGTTTTAAACATAGATGCTTCTTCCTTCAAGGAATTTGCAAGCCAGTTCTGGAGATAAGGTACAAATAAGTATAAAGTTGAGTGTCAATATGAAATTGATGTAATATTGCATGAGAAAAAAACAAGAGTCATAAGTGGAACATGGTATTCCAGAAATACTTGTCTACTATTTAGAAAGGAGGCATGGATATTCACATCACCAGGACCACGTGGGCTGTTTACATATGGACATCTTAATGCCCAGTACCTCAGAATGTGACTATGTGAGGCAGGGTCTTTAGAGAAGTAATTCAGTTAACATGAGGTTGTTAGAGCAGGCCCTCATCCAGTATGACTTCTGTCCTTATAAGAAGAGGAAATTTGAACACAGACACACAAGAGGAAGAATGACTTGTGAACATGAAGATGGCCATCTGCAGGCCAAGGAGGGAGGCTTTGGAAGAAACCAGCCCTGTGACACCTGATCTCAGATTTGTAACCTCCAAAATTGCAAAAAAATAACTCTCTGTTACTTAAGCCACTCAGTCTGTGGTACTTCGTTATGATAGTTGTAGCACACTAATGCGGTACAGACACAAAATATGTTTTATCAAGGGGAAAAACTTGACAGAGAAGTAGCAGGGCATGAACAATGTCATGACTTGAATTTTCCCAGGGAGCGATGCTCAGTTACGGTAGCCATAGATCACAGTTAGATGCACTATAGAAAGAGCTCTGAGAAAGAGACCCCACACTGATAATGCTCACAAAAAAAAAAAAAAGAAAGAAAAAAAAAGTAAGGAAGGAAGGGAAGGCCACATCCAGGCAACTCTGTGACCTTTCTGGGTCCTTTTTGGGTCCCAGTGTCCAGTGGCCAATTTCAGCTAGTTGTGTTGAATGAACTAAACCAGGCCTTCTGAGCAATCTCTGCTGTTTTCCACCCCTCACCTGTATATAGCAAGACCCATAGTTTGGGCAGCTCATTACCCCCAAAACATAGGTTCTTTAGTAATATAAATACTAAATAATTGTCTAATATTTATATTTATAAATGTAAAGGTTATCAATTACTTAAGTGTACTTGCTAAGGGTTGCTATTGTATTTTTTAAGGTAACGTAAAAGGTAGTCACTTGTAAATCATGACTTATAAAATGGAATGTCAATAAATTTATTATACACACACATACACACACACGTTGATTTACCAATTTAATTGGTAAAACACACCTTTAAATTTATAAGCCACCTGCAAGTTGTGTAGACATCGCACAGGTAAAGGCAAGAGAGAAATGCGAGTGATACTGTTAGTTTGTGTCCACCCTGATGACTCCGATGACCAACCAGCTTGGGTCGCTTGGAAAACCACCTAGCCTGAGGGGGATTAGGAGCTGTATGTCACTTGGGAATCCAGTTGTACTTGAGCCTTCTCTAAAGGGAGACTGGAGGGCGTGACTCCGCACAGCACATTGCTGAGTAAGTAGGTCAGCACAGCATCTAGCCCTGGCTCGGCGCTTGGTGGCCCCATGGCCAGATGCTCTCACTTGGCTTGGCCCCTTCCTGCCACCAACTGGTTTTGTGTTTCACAATTACGTGCTTCAGAAGGATAGGTTCTGCAGCCCTGGATAACTGTGACAAAACTGCCTCAGCCTGTGGGGTTTTTCCACTTGAAGCTCCTGAACCTGGCCCAGTAGGTAGAATTCACTACCTTTCTCATGTGGCAATGTGACCTAAAAAGACTCATTGGCTGATAGTTTGGGTACATATGCCTAAGGACTTTAGACAAACATATTACATAATATTAAAATGATGTTCATCTGATTTCCAGTTAGTAATGGGAGCGGAGCAAGACGTTGGTTACATAAGCAGCTGAATGCCTAGGTAGAGTTAATTTTAAAAGGGCCAGTGTGTAGTCAGTTCATTGCCACTCATTTCACATAGGGCTCACAAAGAAAATAGGGATAGACCTAAAAAGCTGTATAATTTTGGAAAGAAAATGACCAATGCAGAAACCTCAGAGTGAGGAACCATGCTGATTGATTTTTAACCTCGTATTCATTGGGTGCCCAGCATCAGTCACGGTGTTTTTGCGAGGTATCTTTCCATTTGTGTTCATGAGTGGCATTGGTATGGGGTTATTTCCAGTAATGGCATGTCAGGTTTGGAATTAGAGTTATCCTGGCCTCATGAAACAACTTGAGAAGTAAGCCTTCTCTTCTGTTTGTTGAGTTTATGTAGAATTGGTAACATTTCTTAGCTCAACATGTGACACGGTTCACCAGTCAGGACATGTGGGCCTCTGGATTTCTTTACGAGAAGATTTTTTTTATCTATGGATTAAATTTCTTGGCTAAATACAGCACTACTCAGATTTTATAATTCTTCTTGTCTTTCCCTTGGTATGATATGCTCTTCAAGGAATTTATTCTCTTATCTAAGCTGTTAACAATCATTGACATTAGATCTTTACAGTATCTCATTCATGATACTGTACTCTTTCTCCTTTTCTTGGTTAGTTTTTCTAAGGATTTACCAATTTTATTAATCTTTTCCCTCCCCGCAAAAAACAAGTTTTGATTTAAATATTTTTCTTGATGGTTTTTCTGTTTCCTCTTTCATTTATTGCTGCTTTGTTCTTTACTGTTTTCTTTCTTCTATGCACTTTGAGTTTCACTTGTTCTTCCTTATCTAGTTTTTTTTAAGTGGAAGCTTTGATCATTGATTAAAACTTTTTCTTTTCCAGCATAAGCATTTAAACCTAAAATTCTGCTGAAATGACCCATTTAGCTGTATCCTACCACTTTTAACATGTTTTTTTTTCATGATCGTTTAATTCAGAGTTTTCTATTCTATTGTGATGTCTTCGCTGATAAATTATTTAGAAGTATGTGTCTTTTTTCTTCTGTTGTGTTCAGTCTGCTGTTACTCTATCCAATAAACTTTTACCTGCATATATTGCTTTTTATAATGCTAAGATTTCCATTTTATTTACATGTTAGTTTCCAAGTCTCTTCTGACATTCAAATCACCCACTATAACACTATCTCTTTCTTTAGACTTAACAGATTCATTAGTTATTTAAAAGTTCTTGTCTACTAACTCCCACATCTAGGCTCTTTGTAGTCTCTTTTAATTTTTCTCTGTACCATGTGTCTGTCCTGTCTTCTTTTTTCCTCATGTCTCGTAATTTTTGATTGCATACTGGACTTTATGGATGACACACTATCAGTATTCTGTAAATTCTGTTATCTTCCTCTGAAAGGTATCGAGTTCTTATAACTTTACATACTTTACTTGTATCTTTACATACCTTATATAACTTTACAAATGACAACTGTAAATCACAGAGCAGTAAGATAATTGTCTCAGTATATGGCACAGCAAAGCATTGAACCCATGTGGTCTGGCTCCATAGCTGGGGTTCTGAACCACTATAAATACTGCCTCTTTTTCCAGTAAGAAATCCTTTCTCCATAAAATTTGGAAAATATTTGGTCTGATACATATGCTATTTTTTTTAACTGTAGGACTTCTCGGAAACTTTAATATGTTGTTATGTTTTCTCAAACATGTTAATATGTTTATGGGGCCAGTGGGTGTACTGGTAAAAATACAAGAGGAGTCTCTGATTTGTAACAGTTGATGAGTAGCACACCAAGACTAATTTCAAGCTACCAGTGGTTTCACAACTGGCTCACAGGATTTCTGAATATTCACCAGTCAGAATAGTTTACAACACTTACTTTCTCTAGCTATTAGCGCCATTTTTCTGCTATACTCCTAGCGGGGGAAAAAAAAAATCTCTAGAGTTAACTATATACAATTTTCTCTTCATATCCTATTCACTCTTAACAGTTTTCCTCTACCATTTTCTTCTCAGCTTTCTCCAATCTGATTTCCATCTCCACCACTTCACTAAAATTATCAAGATCATAAGCTGTATTCATCTTTCTAAAATCAGTATTTTCTGACATCACTCTATTTGACACCTTTCAAAAACAGTTTAGAAGAATCTTTTCTAAAGCAAATTCTAACTTTCTAAATAGACCACTCATCAACAGTGAAAAACAGATATTTGGGTCTCAAAATTCTAGTTTAAAAACTTAAAAACAACAATGACAAAAAGTAAGAACTGTTGAAACAAGAGACCACAGTTTAATCACACGCAAAAAAGGCATTTAAAAATCTCATCAGATTGTGAGAAAAGGAGTTAATGAAAATATTTTATTTAATAATAAAAAATGCTATAATTGTCCCATGTATTGAATAGAGATGAAGTGGATGGCTTCCTCTGGGTTCCTTGACAGCAGTCTCTGGGAGATAATAACTTATTGCCTACTTTTGTAAATTATGCATTAAAACCTCCAAGGAGATAATCATTTGTTGTTCTACCCAGTGTGACTAATGGAATCATTATTCAGCTAGATTTGAGGGACAGGAAAAATGATTAATATGTATCATTGTTTTAGATTATTTAGAGAGATAAATAGGCAAAATCCTATTTCTCATATTAAGGTACTAAAATTCATATATTATTATTCAGTTCAGTGTCATTTGAGGAAGCCACATCAAAACCACACAAACTAATGGTACCTGATGGAATGAGCATTCCCCTCAGAGCCAGGGACAAGCCTGTGTCAATGTGACTACTTTTCTTTTTAAGAATTTTCAGCATTTCCTTCTTCTCTGGCCCCCACATTTGTTTCAGGGACCATACACCTTTAAAATTTTAAAGTATCATCATCTCATTTGAAGATAATGATGTGGTGGTTAAATGTTAGTCACTTAGAAAGCTGTATCTGATTTAGATGAGGAATCCTTTATGCAAGTGGTTTATATTCATACCCAAAGCAGCCAGACAATGATACAGGACTCCTTTAATGAGCATTATCCAGTCTGTTCATATTTCTTACATTCCCTAAAAACTCGTGGCAATATGAACTCTTTAAACTTCTTTTGTATTAAAGCATGTTGCATTGTATATTGAAGAAAATTCTTTGCTTTACAACACTACTTTCCAAAATGCATTCTTAATGAGGAGAAATATTAACAGATGTTCAAAAAAAAAAAAAAAAAAAGCCTAAACAACAAATGGTTTTATTGCCATGTATAATCAGAAACAACTGAATCTCACGTCTCTCACATCTCACTCCTGAAGCTTCCTGATGCACATGAGCATATTAAAAACTTTCTTAAACCAACATTTCCAAACTGTACCTCTTTTTTGGAGGAAATATTCATTAACAACTTGATGAACTCATTCACAAAACACAGTTTGGGGATGTCAAGATTTTAAAATTTTTTCAGTTTTAAATATGAATTAAAGGAAAACAAAATTATACTAAAATATATATTTCTGAAATAAAATATGACAAAATTGTAAAGCATTAACACTGAACACAAAAATGCATTTGTTTCAAAATGCAATCCACAAACTTTTTCCAATGATTGTGTATGATACCTCTAGGTTATCTATTATAATTATTGATTAGATTTTAACAAAATAAATGAAATGAGAATTGGTGTTTGGGGAAAGTTCATTAGAGCTCATGCGGCACTTGAGAATCATCACCCACAATCAATTTCGACACCTTATCTGCTTTGAGCTACACTAAGAGGAAAGGAAATTGACCTTTAATGAGTGCCTGCTATATACCCAGCACTATTATACACATTTGATATTATTCTTATTAAAATTAACAAGCTCAAGTAGTTACTGGGTTCAGTCATTGTTCGAACATTCTGTGAACTTCAAAGCAGAAGACAACATGACCACTATGTCCCCCAAATGTTCACCATGTCAGAGGGGACACATCGTAATTCACAGAGAAGGAATAAATTATTTAAGATCAGCATGTGTGATGGGTGATAGGTTTATGATGAGGGAGTATTTGATGTTGAACATCTTTTCGTGTACTTACTTGCCAACTGTATATCTTCTCTGGTAAGTATCTATTCAGATCTTTTGTCCATTTTGTAATTGGGTTGTTCATTTTCCTATTATTGAGTTGTAAGAATTCTTTGTATATTTTGAATACCAGTCCTTTATCAGACGTGTCTTTTACAAATATTTTCTCCCAATCTATGGCTCATCTTCTCTCATTCTCTTGAAATATCTTTTGCAGAGCATAAATTTTTAATTTTAATGAAGTCCAGCTTATCATTTACTTTTTTTATGTATCATTCCTTTAGTGTTGTATCTAAAAAGTCATCACCATATCCAAGGTCATCTAGATTTTCTCCTATGTTAGTTTCTAGTTTTTGTTTTATATTTATGAGTTAATTTTTGTGAAAAGTATAAGTTCTGTGTCTAAATTCATTTTTCCAAATGGGAATGTCCAATTTTTTCCAGAATCATTTGTTGAAAAGTCTACCTTTGCTCCTTTGTCAAAGACCAGTTGACTATATTTATGTAAATCTATTTCTAGGCTCTCTATTCCATTCCATTTATCTATTTGTCTGTTCTTTCACCAATACCACAGTGTCTTGATTACTGTATCTTCATTATAAGCCTTGAAGTCAGATAGTGTCAGTACTCTAACTTTCTTCTTCCCCTTTTAATATCTAGTTGGCTATTCCAAATCTTTTGCCTCTCAAATTTCCTCAGTTTTTGTTTGTTTGAGATAGTATTTCTCCTTCACTTTTGAAGGATAGTTTTGCAGGGTACAGAATTCTAGGATTTTTGTTTTTCTCTCAACACTTCATTTTACTGTACTCTCTTTTTTCTTGCAAGGTTTCTGAGAATTCTAATATAATTCTTATCTTTGCTCCTATATAGGTAAGATGTTCTCCCACCCCTTGTGGATTCTTTCCATATTTTTTTTATATTCAAATTTCTGAAGTTTGAATATGATAGATTCTTTGGACATTTACTCAGCTAGGTGTACTCTGAGCTTCCTGGAACCATGTTGGTATCTGACATCAGTTTAGGGGGAATTTCTCAGTCATTATTGCTTAAAACAGGGGTCCCCTATCCCCAGGCCTTGCGGATAGGCCTGGTCCATGGCCTGTTAGAGCCACACAGCAGGAGGTGAATGGCGGACAAGTGAGTGAAGCTCATCTGTATTTGTAGCCGCTCCCCAGCTCTAGCATCACTACTTCATCTCCACTGAGATCATCAGGTATTAGATACACACCGGAGCACTGGTCTCTGGTGCTGAAAAGGTTGGGGACCGCTAGCTTAAGAAATATTTTAAGCAATATTACTTCCCTTCTTTCCTTTCTCCTGCCCTTCTTTCCATCCTTTCTTCCTTCTGGTATTCCTGTTATGCATATGTTGTATTTCTTATAGTTTCCCTACAATTCTTGGATATTCCGTATTTTTTCTTAGTCTTTTTTTTTCTTCACTTTTCAGTTTTAAAAGTTTCTGTTGTTATATATGAAGCTCAGGGATTCTTTCCTTGCTCGTATCCATCTATTAATGAGCCTATTGAACATATTCTTCATTTCTTTTTTAGTGTTTTTGATCTCTAACATTTCTTTTTTATTCTTTCATAGAATTTCTACCTACTTACATTATTCATCCTATTCTTTTGTGTTGTCTTTTTCCATTAAAATACTTAGCATGTGAATCATAATTTTTTTTAAATGGTAATTCTAACATACCTACCATATCTAACTCTGGTTCTGACGTTTGTTGCATCTCTTCAGACTGTATTTTTGCCTTTTTAATTGCCTTACAATTTTTTGCTGAAAGGTATACTTATATATTGGGTAAAGGAACTTTGGTAAATAGGCCTTTGATAATGAAGTGGTGAGGGATGGGCAGTAGAAGTGTTCTATAATCCTATGATTAATTAGGCTCAGCCTGTGCTCTTGGAGTGTGAACTTGACTGGTGATTCTCAGATATTTTTCCCCCTTATCTGGAACATGACTGGGAAGCCCAGAGTTGTATATTTTCCTTCCCCCGGGTAGGTTAGGCTCTGACAAAACTGCAGGAAGGTCTGGTGATGTAGTTTTTCCTGAGGGCAGAGCTTAATAACAGAACAGGTTTCTCAGATGTATTTCAAATTGTTACTTTTCTGCTCCTCCTGCTGGAAACAAGAAGGCATTTTCCTCTAATATTCTGTGAGAACCTGGTCAATCTCTTGGGCGGAAAAGTAACAAAAGTGAGGGAGACCCCCAGGTGACTGGATTCAGCTTTGTACTTGTCGTTAGGATAGAGTGATGAATTCCAAGCTGCTCATGTGCTGAACCAGAAACCAAAGTCTCTGTTCAGCATCTTTTCATGTGCTTATCTGACATCTGTATATTTTTTTTTTTGCTGTTCTGATCTTTCCTCCATTTATTTATTGAATTATGTGTTATTATTATTGAGTTTTGATATTCTTATGTATTATGAATACAAGCCCTTTATCAGATTAATCCTTTGGAAATATTTTCTCCCAGGTTGTGGCTTGACTTTTTAGTCTTTAGTGGGATCTTTTGAAGAAAAGTCTTAATTTTGATAAAACTACAGTAATTAAGATAGTGTGGTGTTGGTGTAAAGATAGACAAATAAATCAGTGGAACAGAATCAAAGTCCAGAAGTAGATCCACATTTATTTGGACCACTGATTTGTAACAAAGTTACAAAACCAATTCTGTGTACTAAGGATAATCCTTTCAACAAGTAATATTGTAATAATTGGTTATTCAATTAGTATATGCAAAAAAAAAATTTCATTCCTTCTCTGATATCACATGTAAAAATTAACAAAATATGTTATTGACCTAAATATAAAGTCTAAAATTATAAAACTATGAAAGAACTCGTAGGAGAAAAATCTGCATGACTTTGGATTAGGAAAAATTTTCATTTATATGACACCAAAAGAATAATCCAGTAAAAAAAGTTAAATTGGACTTTTTATTGTTGATTTGCATTCTAATTAGAAAGAATTAGCTTTAGAAAAGATTTTATTAAAGTATAAGTATGTTTTCTATATTTGTTAAAAGAGAGAAAGAGTAGCCTGGAGGGAAAGAGAGAGAACCTCTACCCACCCTAAAATCAGGGCCTTTCTCTTGTTTAATGGTCAGCTTATTGGCACTTTATGTACTTGTCCAACAACAGGAAAATGTTTAAATCGTCTCATATATGTCAATACAATGAGATATCGCATAGTAATTAAGATGAACCTAGAGCTACTATATGAATAAGAATTATCTCAGAAACATTTTAAAAAATGATCTAATACTATTTACATGAAATCTTGAAATATAGAACAAGGCTCTTCTATACATTCTATATACTATGAGTTACAGGAACATAAGAATATCTATGGTAATAGCAATATATAGCACCAAAAATAACCTCTTGGTAGGCTACAGTGATGTAAGGAGTTTTTACTTGCCACTGTAATGTATTTTTACAATTCTGAACAAAATAGGATAGTTGTTAATCTGGATCGTGGATTCCCCGATTTTTAAAAATATTATTTTAAAATATTTTTTGTTTGAAATATGGAATAGAAAAATAACATATAACAAATAAAGAAAAATAAGAAAATTTTTAATTTTAATAGAAATTAACCATTGCTCAATAAATTAATGATATAATTATATTCACAATAAAATTTTAATTATAATATTCATAATTATAGTTTATAATTATAGATTAAATTATAGAGTTTTAGAGATGGAAGGAAACGCACAGTTTATTTAGCTCAATTTCTTTATTTTTAGTTGTTGGAACTTCACCAAGAAATTTAAATGGATATGTCCTAAGCCTAATGGTCTACCCAGAAAGGTGCACACTATTTAAATTGTTACATATGGTTGATTTGAGAAAACATGAGTAAATTTTTGACTTTATTACTGACGATTTCTTTGCTTAACAACTCAGTCCTGGGAGGTCATAAACAAGGCGGAGGGGTCTTTTGGTTTTGATACTACCCCTACCTGTGAAAAACCATTGAATTCTGGGTACTATTTCTTGTTCCTCACTCTCCCTCAATCTGTAAAACTTAATGTATAAAATAAAAATGCATCTTATCTAAAGGTGAGACTCAATAAGTGGCAGACCCAAAATTAGTCCTGAGATCTAACTAAATCCTAAGTACTTATTTCTCCCATGTCACATTTCCTTCTTCCAAAGTAAAGAGGCTTTGTTATGAATGTCCATAAATGCATATTCCATAATTGTAATCAGATATCGAAAAAGTGCTAACTCATGTGAAGTTAAACATTTATTTTAAAAGGTAAATTTTTTATGTGTGTTTTGTTTGCATTTGTGATATTTATAAAACTTCTCTTAGATTTAAAATATGTGCTTCATGGATATGGTGAGCCAGAACGGAACAGTGGTGAATTAAGTTTTTATTAGGCTTCTGTTGGGTGCCCTGGGGAAAAAAACATCACCACTTTTACCCTACCCTCTGACATTTTTGTCTCCTTGATGGGAATTTTCTAGATAGATTTTATAGTAGACATTAGTTCAGTTATTGACCTAAAAAAAAAAAAAAGTTTTTAATCTGAGTACCTCAGGCATGTGAGTTTTATGATAAATTAATTTTGTAAGAGTAACTGATTTTGTAATTAATTGTGTAATAAATTAACTATCTAGAGATTTTTAAAAATTGAAACATTCTTTTGCTGGAAAATTAGTATGTTTAAATATGCTATTAAAGACAAATTTGATACAGTCAAATGATACATTTTTTAAATGTCTGAATCTCAGGAAACAGGAAACTCAAAACTTCCAACAGATGTTTTTTTCTGACCCTAAACTTTATTATTTAGATATTGTCTGTATTTCCACTTTATATCTGTTTTTTCATGTCTTCACTATGGCATAAGGCTCAATAAATCTTTATGCATATCTGCTTATTTTGTTTGTATGGTAGAGAAGCAATGCCTATATTAGAATATACCAAAATGGAAAAGAGATTTCTTTGTAACTTTACTGAAGTAGGGAAATATGCTGGAAACTAATTAAGCTTTTACTAAAGCAAAAATTTCGTCTCATTCCATAGCACCTAGAATAGTCCTTGGTACAAAGTAAGAGCTCAATAGCTGGTTCATATCAGGCAGTTCTTAAAGTCTGTAAATTACGCTTTATGGAGACCTATCTTCTCGTGGTTTAAAAGATTCTATTATATCTACTCCTATAGAAGTAATATTTTTCTTTGGACATTCTGTGGTTGATGGACTTCAACAGCTTTCTACCCATACTCCAATAAAAACAAATTGTCGGTAAATTATATTATTAAATTATTCTTTATTTTCCATTACCAGGGAGCATTCTAAGCAATCTGATACCATAAAAGAAGGTGGTACCTAAGTTAATGAACATCTAAGCCATGTAGCACTTTTAAGACTAAAATTTTAATATCTAGATATACATTCATAAACATTCATATGTTATATACATATGTTTCACATATATATGCATATGTGCATGTATATAATATAATATAGATCCAGTAAAATTATAAATATTTTTTAAAATTTTTCTTTCATATTTCCCTTTTCTTAAAATGCACTACTTTTGAGAGGAAAAAAATCCAAAAATTAATAATGAAAAAAAATCTAAGTAAAACTACAGAATGCTACATTTCAGGCAACAGCAATTATTTGCTTATCTCCTTGGCTCATTTATGTTTCCTGTATTTTAATTATTTGCAGGAGATGCTATGTGAGGAAAAAATGTATGCATTTCATGACTTGAGTATTTAATATCGAGTTACAAACTTCTAAAGTATTTGCATTTTTATCTCTTCTGCTTCTCTTTTTTATAAATCTCTTACTCTCTTAACATATGTGAATGACAGAAATAGGTTTATGAGAAGTATCGCATCACCTGTAAAGATGTTCACTCACCTGCGAGTAAGTACATAGGAAAAGCACTTATGTTTGTTGTACATATATTATATTCATACTTAAGACATATAAAATTGTACCTTTTGTAAATGGCCACATATTGACAAGTTCTTGTGGTTCAACTGATAGATCATAAATTTCTTTCCACTGGTGTTCTATGAAATTAAAACATTCCCTGTTTTTTTACAGTTAATGAAACTAAATTTAGTATGCAGAACTGTTCAAAATTCTAAAGCTGATTAGTGTTCTATTTTCTGGTTTGGTTAACTCGGTCAGTTAAGGCACTACACTACTGAGCCAGTTAATTTCTCCAAAAAATATCTGCCAATGTAGGTTATTAATTAGTGAGGAGTGAGTAAAGAAATATGGATTTTTTCTTGTCCATCCTTGGTTTATTTCTGTTATAACAACCTCTTCCATCTATCACTTTCTTGAGTATCCCAGAATACAAATGTTGACCTCTCTCCATTTCATGCAAATCTCAGTCCTCCTACCCACTCTTTACTGATTGTCAGAAAAAAAATTTTTTTGACATAGCGTGTCTTTGCACATTTTAAAGAGATTTTTCCAAAACCAAGTTTAAAATGTAGATGAAGGTATTTTTGTAAGAATAAATATAATGCTTAAGACATTTTTACTGTAGCATTTGTCATCTGTCTTTTATCTCCTAAAGTATTTTATACAAATTACGCACCCTGGTTATGTTCATGCAAAGCTTCCTTAATATGATGGCAATCAGCCCCCATCATTCACACATGTAGCACCAAGTAATTCTCCTTTGCTGTACTTGTCACATTTGTAATTACTTGTAAAAATTTTTTTGAGTTACACAAGAAAGAAAATATATATTTATTAATGTAACTCAAATTTTTTTGTTACACAAGAGAGAAAAATATATATTTATTAATGTACTTATTAATTATGAATTCTTTAGTGCTGTAGATACAGAAACTGTCAGAGTGGCAGGCACCTAATAGGTGCTTATAATTTCTGACTAGATGTCTGAGTGATTGAAATAGAGTGGTAGAAATAAAAATACAAAAGCCACATGATTCTCCCTATAGGCAGGAGATGGACTCAATATGGCCATGTGGTTTAGACAGTTAACTTAGTGTTAGACAAGCTCCTGTATGAACCTCATCTCTACCACATATCAGTCTGGTCATACTGAACATGATACTATATATCTATTATGCCTAAATTTAATTTTTATTACAATTATTCGGGTGACATTGGTTAATAAAATTAAATAGGTTTCAAGTGTACAATTCTGTATTATATCATATGTATATTGCATTGTGTTCACCACCCAATAGATTTATTTTTTTGTTAAAACGTACATAATAATAGTACCTGTATCATAGGATCATTAGGAAAATGAAATTAGATCATGAACTATGCCAAATTTATGAGCAAGTAAAATCCAGGAAATAAAAAGATACACAAATGGTTAATAATCACATGAAAAAAAGATTAAACCTAACTCATAATTAAAGCAATACAAATTATAGCAACAAAATGCTGTTACCACTTATCAGATTGGCAAAGTTAAAAGGGTCGATAATATCTAATGTTGGTAAGGATGTGGTGAAATGTTTATGCTCATATGCCTTCGGTGGCGACATAAATTAGTGCAGCTTTTAAGAGAAATTTGCCTTCTAATATTTAAAGTTTCTATCCAGTGACTCAGCAATCAGACTTGTTGGCATTTATCCTATAAATCTATTCACAAAAGTAACGGGTGATGCATGTGCCAGTTTATTCATTGTGGCATTTCACAAAATGGAGAGAAAACTAGGAACAACTGAAAGTATCACCATTTTTCTAATTTTTTAAGGAAAATGCACAAATGTTCATCCTAAGTGGAGCCCATTTTCTCTTATATGTATTGAACAGAGAGGACTTGGGAATGAGAGAAGCATCTTTTTTTGTAAAAATTCTGTATATACATACTTTTTGCCAAATGAGCTTAACTTTTTATTGCAGGTATGTTTTATTATTCTCTGTTGAACTTTTTTTCAGATCATAAAGTCCATTCTTTTTATAGATGTTGTGTAAAATAGGAAAACTGTGATAGGTTTCTCCTTCAATTTGAAGTAGGGAATTTTGTGTCAGGTATAGACCTCTATTTTGAATATAAATTTCATAGTTAAAGAATATACTCTAATAATCCTAGAAGGAGATGTACAAATCAATACAGCTTTCTCTTTTACCCAGATAAAAGTTTAAGGAAAATACAGATGAATCATACATTTCTGTATAATCTGTGCTTTTGTCAAAAGTTGCCATGACTCATTTATGACTTTCCATAGTTTTAAAACCAGTGTTTTTAACCATAGAAAATCTACTTCATGGTCCCATTATGATGACACTCGAGTCAATAATAGACTCTTTTGTTCATGCGAGAATGTTTTGTAGAAACAAAACCCATTAAAATTGTCTCTTGCTATAACTCCATAAAGCCGAATTCTACAAAAAGGAAAGAAGAGACAATAAAATCAAGTGAGTGCCCTCATGTGCACTATGTTGGGTGCTGTACACTCGGCCCAGTGCCTCAGACATTTAATCTCACAGCTCCCTATAAGATCAACTACAGCTCAAGAGTCAGGTAGCTACTAAGCAGGCAAGGGACTAGAATATGAACCCAAATCCATATGGTTCCAAATATCACTCAAATGACCAAATTGCCATGTAGTTCTGACTTAATTTAGTTCGATATCCATCCATTTTTTAGCCAGCCCCATAGTTTTCAGAACTAGATCTTTGGGGCAATATTATGTGAAATTAATGCTTTGTTACTCAGTTATAAGCAGTAAGCTCTGACACTGAGAGAGAAACAGTATCCATGGACGATTGTAGTGTTTTAACCAATGGTCCATTGTTCTCCATATAAGATTGAAGAAAAATAAAGTCAGTCCTCTGAATGTTCAACACCTGTAACAGTCAAACCCTGAAGTGAGTGTTATCTGTTCAGTGGTGGTCTTTTCAGATCACTCATCTCTAGAAGGATCGCTTTAAATGAATTAAAGCTTTTATTTGACCACGAAAAGGGGTCAGCTTGTTTCAACTATGCAAAATACGTGCGGAACTTAATTTCTTAAGAATATTTCTTTATTTGCCTCATCTTTTTTTGAGGACGCTTTTGGGCTAGCTGCATTATTTTAGCTCCAGTTTCATCTTACTCTGTGTAGAATGAATAGTAATTTTAAAAACAAAAGGACACTTCAGAAATTTAGAGAAAATACAGCTGTTTCTACTGCCATAAGTTTTTATATCTTTTTTTAAAAAGCAACAGAGACTCATATACAATGGATACATTGAGGACGAAATCCCATGTCTTAGCCATATATCACATTTCTTATATCATATCACTTATTTAAAAGTCATGTTATTGTTTTCTTAAAATCATTTAACTTGGAAGTTCTGACTCAAGAAAAAATGTATTCCTAACATAAATAATGCCGTATTGCAACTACGTCGGGAAAAAAACTTAAACCATTGTCTGTGCTAGGAGTTGCTGCTCTATCATCTTAGTTTACTAATTTTTCTTTTAGTCTCCTGTTTAGTTGTCTCTGATAAGTGCCTGTATTTAAGAAAGAGAGGAAATTGGGTGTGGTTAATCTATGTAGTTTCTATCTTTATTAAACTCCTAAAGCAGATACTTGCTATCTTTATTACTCTAAATGCCATAGATTCCAGGGTTCTTCTTTGTAAAGAAGTAACTAAACAATTTTACATTAAAAAATTGAAATTAATTGCAACTCTGTGACCTAAGCAGATTGTGCTCTTGAACATGTGCTCTAGTTTATGCTGAGAAGTTCAGCTACACCGAGCTTGCTGTGGGCACTTGTGCTTGGAAGCTTTGTTTGGAGGACCCAAGTTCTTTGCCACTTAAGTCCCAGAGTTATCACACTGAGTTTCTCTCAAACATTCACCTATAATGATGGGAAATAATCATCCAGACACTTCTCTTTACTAATCACATCTGGTCACATCTTTACGAGTAAGTGTTCGTAGATGTAAGTTTTCACAAATAAAAAAGCAATATGGCAGAGGTAAGGTGTCATACACTGCAGTTTTGACCTTTCTGAGAGGCACTTTGTTACATCACTAAGTCAGTCAGGTTTAAAATTAGGTTCTGTAACAAGGCTCCAGTGAAGATCTAGTTAGTCACATGGCACTGCCCCCAAACAGCCATTCTCACATTTAAATTCTTAAGCTGAGGGAAATATGAAGTGCTCAAATCAAATAAGATTGTTAAGAAAGCCAGTTCAAATCATGCTGCAGTTAAGTCAAATATGAAGCTCCTGAAATTCAAATTTGCATTTTTTTCTTAAACAGAACAAAATGATTCAAACTTAAGGAAATGAAATACATATGTCTCTCATATTTACCAGTTCCTTCACTCATTTCCTGGCTCTTCCTCCCACCTCTAAAATTCAGGTATTTCTCAGGAATGTGTCCTTGGCCCTCCTCTTCACAGGTGCCCCTGGCAGGGTACTGTCATCCACATTCCTATGCAGTGACTTCTCCAAACAGCATCCTAGTACCCAGTTCCCAGATTCTTTCTTCTTCTTTGGGTCCATATTTCCCAATGCTCTGCCACTAATTTTACTGTTTGAAATTACTTATAGTGGTAATTGCTTATTAACCAGCTACTGTCCTAAGCACTTTACATGCATCGTATTACCACAAACAGGAAAGGATACATTACAGTTCCTGGTGTTTAGAAATGGAAACAGAAACTTAAGGGAGGTTTAAGCTTAAGCTGCTCGAACCTGACACAGCTCAGGAGGGACAGCTGGGCCTTCCGTCCAGGTGGTTTTGCCTCCCAAGCCTATGTGTTTGATCAAACTAAGTTGTTTGAGATCATTTTCCTCGCCCAGACTTAAAACCTCAGACCTGTCTCTAAGGTTACCATCTCCTTTACTCTGTGCACTTATTTTGCTGGTATAAAGATAGAAAGTACAAATATATAACACATATGTTATATACTATTCTTTATTTATATAAACGTCCACAGCACCTTGTATAGTTCTGAAAATCAGGTTGAAAATTAGGTTTGTTGAGTAAATGAAAGTCTCTTGAATTTAATCTCATTTTATTTCCTACATCTCCCCCTCTTATGCATTTATTGCAACTTCCACAGTTCAGACCTTTCAGCACCTTGACCTTGGTTTTTCCAAGAGTCTCCGTTGTTCTAATTTCAACTACTCCCCAGCTGAAGGTGCTCACAACACATTGCTCTTTGTGCAGACTTTCAAGATATGAAGTTCTTGAACCCCTGCTCAAAATCACAGTGGGGTGTGGAGTAACAATCTTTAACCTAGCCTCCATGGCTTCTAAGAATAATACATTTTGCTTTCCTAATGTCTCAGGCAAGCTGTCACACAAAAGTGTGTCTTCTGCACTTGGCCCATTCCTGCCTGATGCTTTTCCGCATACCTGTGAATCAGACCATTACTTTCTTAACATGATAAAATTTTACTGAACCATTTCAGCTCAGCATCTTTGTAGGAATTGCTGGTTTATCCAGTAGGAATGAATGAACGTACACAATACCTTGTGCACCTCTCCTGAATATTTATCACTTTATCCTTAGTGATTTTGGTATGCCTTAGTATTTTAACCAATTATTCTTAATAGGCTAAGAATTGTGGTTTGTTTCTGTCTCATCTTTGTATGTTCCACAGAGTTTTTATCATGTTAGTTACAGTAAACATTAATTGGGTAAATAAATGAGTTAGCATCCCTTTGAATGCAAATTCCTGGAATTAAGATAGCAAAGCTGATGGACACATGGAGAGATGGATGGATGAAATTGAATGGATAAATTTCCAATAGAATAGAACATTCAAATGAGTCTAAATGTTTATCAAATTCTTGACTTCCCAAAGAAAAAAACTTATAAAAATAAGAGCAACAGTATTTATTATTCACTCAACAGTTAATGGATCCTACTATAGATGGCAGGGAATGTGCTGAGTATTTTGTTATCATGTCTATGCTCATTTATAAATATATATCTTACCTAGCAGAACATTTTTGCATATTTCACACACAAAGGAGTAATAAATTGGGTTAGGTAAGCTGCCACTTAACAGCTCTATCAAAGCAATATGTTTAATTCCCAATGTTAAAAATGCAAACAAACCTTTAACTTCCAAGATCAATTACACCTATAGAAGGAGGCTTGCTAGGGAACAGCATTCTGTCTTGTCAAGGACTCCTTATCATCAAGGAAGAATAAACACTCTAATTATTTTTTTTTTTTTTACTTTTTTGTTTGTTTTCTAATTGGATCATTCATTACTCTCTAGAAATTCAAATCAACATCAGATTTATAGTTGGAGGCTATTGAAATATTGATTTGTTTATAGAAATGTCAAGCTTAGCAGGTAAGCTGTCTTAGTGCCAGAGAATGATTTTGCTTTAGTAAACTTGTTTAAAAAGTCTGATAAAATGGAACGAGCAAGCTATTTGCATCTCTATCAGGCATGGGGAAAAGTTTTTAAAATTTAAAGAGTCTCCTTGGTATCCCTCTAATACTAGGTTCCTGGAATTAAGGTAACAAACCTGAACCACAGTATATAAATTCTAGTTATTCAAAGGTCCAGTGTTCATTTTCTGTTTCTGCAGGCCCTTGCTACACTGAAAGGGAGACTCAGGGGGCACTAAGTTGTATAGGGTGTTATTAGAATATGTGAAGCCCCCAAAATAAATGATTTTATTTCACCTCTATTAGTCAATTACATTGACACGACTATTTTATAATGTCTAACTTATTACAGGAATAGTTAAGATACAGACTCAGAGGCAATCTCCTAGAATCAATTAAATCTATTTACAACTATCACATACTAGCTTTGCCTGTCACTATAACTAGATGCAGATCTATGTAGTTCTGCAATTTCTGGTCCTATAAACAGAACACATCATGTCATCTTTCCATATATCTTAGTTTCATAGTCTTTGAGAATAACAGATCTTTCCTGCTTATCTCTTGTTGTTGTAGTGAGAAGAATGACTATTTTTCGAAAGCATTGACTGTCCTCTTTATTTTTAAAATGTACATTTTCCCCTTGAGAAATTGTTATGTAAATCTCATGTGTTTCTCTACCGAAAAAAAAAATCATTTATTATATTTCCGATGAGCTAATCGGGAAACAGTAAGGGGTGATTAAAAAAAGAAAAACTGGAGAAAGAGGAAAAAACAATGACACAAACAGAAAGAATCCTAAATACTAAATGATAGTTAACTGAGAAGAGTATTTTGGTATATCAGAAATTATTTTCTGTGCTACCACTTTAAACACATATATGCATACCTCTTTCTCCTCTCTAAAAATGTACATTGTGTACACTTAAAATTGGCATTCAGTTCTCCCTCATCTTGAGTGGATGATGAGGAAACCAAAAAAAGGGTTCTGTCCACCCACACCCACCTGCCCATAGCATTTGTATAAGGGAACAGTGATTTATTTTGCTCGAATAGGTATGCATTAAGGGAAGAGGATGGACGATCCAAGAAAAGTGCTTCCGCAGCTCCTCGCTGGAGCTATTCCTTTCTGCTTTTCCATCACATAGTTGAGGGTGGGGGCATGACCTAAATTAAGCAAGGTGGTTAAGACTAAGTTCTCTGCTGTTGATAGGAGAAAGTAACCAGTTCCAGAGTGACACAGTGCAAATTTTGTCCCAATTTCAGTGAAGAGAATCATAACAAATCAGTTGTAGTAATAGTAGCTGTTATTTTCCTCCTATCCCATAACTAGAGTCTGCAAAGAAATGCTTTAAATCAAGGTAGTGTATCAACATCATTTTTTTTTAAATGCTGGGAGCTGAGCACCTTAGCAAGTTCTTCTGAAAAAGCCTTACACACTCTCTCCCTCATACACCTCAATCTGATGATTCAAAAAAGAAACCTTTTAATCTCACCCCATCGATCAACTAGCATATTCTAATGTTTTATCTGTGAGTAAAATTAATATGCTTTCTCAAAGAGAATACTTTTAGTCTGCGTGGCCACAACTGTAGAATTAACACTGGAAACATTAGTCCTGGGCTTCTGCTTCTGCCCACAGCTTTTGAATTAAGAATAATGTTGTTGTGCCTCATGAAACAGCCTTCACTGCTCATCAAGAAGACTCAGGACGTCAGCCCTCCAGGCCCCTGGCAGAGCAGCGTAAGTACCCACACAGGCCTTTCCAACTTCAGCAGACATGTCCCCCCAGGACCACAGCTTTGGGAATTCTAATTTTCAATCTGCTTTCCACTCCAAAATAGTGTTTTTACAAAACTAAAATGGTAATTGACTTTTTTTTCTTCTTTGTGGGAATTCTTCCAAAAAAATTTGAAATATATTCATTAACACAAATCATAAACCAACAAGCCACACAACATTAAATTGTGTGTGATTCACTCAGGATGTGTGTGTAGTCATGGGGTCTTGATGCAAGTAGTTGGTAGTATGACTGCAGAAGTGTCATTTGTGTAAGGAAAATGAGTTTATGGTCCCAAAACTCTAATTAGGTTGTCTGAGAATCAGGAATACCAACTAGGCATTCTCTCAATTTCTACTCAAAATATTTACAAATATTAGATGTGCTGTAATTCTAAATGTAGAGGCATAACTTAATTCCTCACTCAAAGAAGTGGTGGGGAAAAAATGAGTATAGTTAAAATCTGCTACTCTTAAGAAGAAAATCGAGTGATTTCTACTTAAATGATCATATTTGGTTTTGTCTAGATTCTCAGATCAGAAAAAAAAAAAAATACTGTGGGAATCCTGTACGCTATGAGATCACATAGGTGAAGCTGTTTATACATCGTAGAATGTGATGTTAATACAAAAGGCTCACGAAGCCCCTGAATAGACTGTTCTGGTTGGCCCTCCAATAGGGCTTTCGATTTGATGAATCTGCTCTTTCGATGGATGGGGACACCCCGCTGTTCCCATATCTAGGAGGCTGCTGTGCCACTGCTGCCCTCTTCCCTGATCACATTCCCAGGCCAGATTCCCTCTGGGCAGGTGTCCACACCGCTGCACCGTGCTCTCCTAGCCACATGCCGGCTGAGAGAGCTCTTTTACTTCCTTGCAGTTCTGGCTGTTATCTGTTTTAAAGCTTCAAATATGCAGTTTTAACAAATTCATGTGACCACTGTCCATCATGCTAAGTAGTTGATTCCCTCAAACAAAATAACCACCATGAAATCATTCTTCATTATTTTCATTAAAAAAAAAAGGAAAATCTTATGAGGTAGAAGTATTTGATGAGACTAGTGCACAAGAGGCTAGAAAAGGCAGTATGGATTAGAATCAGACTCCTCTGTATTCCCTCATTTAGAAATACCTGTCTGTAATTTACACATTAGAGCACTGGGCTTTAAGAACTAACCAGCATATGATCAATGAACGGTGTAACCTTGGACATAGGACCCTCTTCAGCCCCACTCTCCTTGACTGTAAAATGGGCGTTTGGAGCGAGTGATTTCTACGAGTGTAGAGCTCTGTGATTCCCACCACTCTTTACCAGAAATAGCATGCCCTCTATCAGTCAGATTTACGAATGTAACACTCACTGATTTATATTGGACTCCTTGCCTACCAATCCACAATGTCAGTGTTCCCTCCATTTTGTCCCCAGCTTCTAACACTGCACTGTATAGAAAGTATTTGATGGAAAGATAAATTGAATATATAATTAATGATCCAATAACAAGCATCACAAACCGATTCAGTTTTCATTGTTATGAAACAAGTATCTTTTTCCTATTAGGCTAAAAATAATAATAAATAAAAGCTCCATTATTATCACATCTTTATCTCAATCTGACTTTGTGCACCAGAAGTCAATTTACACTCACCTCAGGTCGAAATTGAGAGGAGAGGGAAAAAAAGGAAACAATAGGTTCATATATACGGTTTTAAAATGTAGTTTTGGTTTATATTTTCTGCAGCTGCTGTTCTTAACTTTTAAAAATTATAAAAGAAAATGTAAACGCCGTTTTAAGTCTCTTGAAATCAGCCTTTTGCCTGAATGATGAAAAATTTCCTTGAATATGTGAAACCCCCAAAATAAATGATATTACTTAGCTTCTATCCGTCAATTACATTGACACAAGACTATTTTTTAATGTCTAACTTATTACAGGAATAGTTGATACAGACTCAGAGGCAATCTCCTAGAATCAATTAAACCCATTTACAACTATCCCATGTTTGCGTTCAACTCTGATAGTCCGTTTTCTGCCATAGCTGCGTTTTCCTCTCTTCTGTTGTTGAGCAAAGTAGTTTCAACTCTCCCGGTTTCTTAGGTTCACTCATGTCTTACTATTAAACTATTAAAAAGTGTCAAATTTAACTCAATTTCTCTGTGAATCTTTATTACAATATTTAACACATTTTTATCTAAACAAACTCCCTAGAAATAATCTTTTTGTCCAACACATGTTCAAGCCTTTGAAATAGTCTGCACAATTCTAAGAGTCACAAATTCAGTTTCTAGAAGCATCAGTTTAGCTGTAATAGTCACGTAAATCACTATCAGTACAAAACCACTTAAAGTTTTAAAATCTGCTTATTATTCTAAGAAAATATCAGCTCCATTTGATTTCCATCACAGTACGCAGGAAGGAAAACGGGGGCTTCAAAGGAAGTGAAACTATTTTTCAAATGATTAGCGGACTTCAGGCAGTGTTTGGCAATCAGGGATGATTATTACTTAAGTAAGTTCATATTTCTGATAAAATTAGTAAGTGAACATTTTCAGATTTTAAATGACAACATTTCTATTAAAACAATTGTTTACTCTCCTTAAAAATATATATTTTTTAATTTAGACAGTGAATTATGCTAGAAAAAAAAAATCTTTGTGTTTATGAGATAGCCAGTTGTATAAATTTTAGTTCACTCCTTCCTTGATCTTAGCATTCCCCTCAACCATGTTTTTTCTTAATTAAAACCGCAGCAGAGTGATTCATTTAGGAAAAATAAAGCAGAGCCTAAGGGTCAGCAGAATGACATAGTAGAAAGTGTCAACTGTTGTCCCCTTGTACTTTCAAAGTTTGGAGGCGACCATTTCCTGGTTTAGTTCTGCCCACAAATCTCCCATAGAAATTCAGAAGAACTATTGAACCCTATTAGGGCATCAAAAAGAGGCTGTGTCCCCAGAGAGCCATTTAGTGGAATAGTTTGACTTCTCCATCTTCCTCTTCAAAATGCTTAACTTCTTGGCCAAAGTTAAATCTCCTCATTTTTGTTATGGGAACAGATCTCAAGAATAGATTTATCTTTAGCTGATAATAGGAAAGAATGGAAAAACTGTTGTACTGGAGATAAAACAGTTCAAAAAAATAATAATAACTGTTAAGACAGTTTTTAGGACTGTGAATAGCAATAGTTTCACTTGCATAAAAGTGTTGAGCCTAAACCTGTATCCTTAAGTAGGAAGAACAGTCTTCCTTAAGCAGATCAGCAGCTCAAGACTGAGAGATTAATATATAACCGAAGGTGAGAAAAAGAAAATTTAACTCTTCACAGATATTTGCTAAGCTTAAATTGTCTCAGGCAACACCTTGAATAATTAGCTAGAAAAATCTCATATTTAAACTGTGCAGACTGAACTAGATGTGTGGGGGTAATTCATGCTCTGAATGATCACATAGCCCACCAAGTTCTGAATCAAGGTCATTTACATGGGGAAACGAGCAAACTTTACTTCCTGCATGGTGCTGTTGTTGCATCTCTTAAATAAGACCCAAGGATGGCAACAGGATATATCTTCAATTTTAAAGGAGTATTTTTTATCTTTCCAACATAATTATTTAAAACTTCAGTGTCTTGTTTATTTAAATTAAAAATTTTATTTAAATACTTTGGTGAATGGTCAAATATATGTAAGAAATCTATTTTAAAAATGATAGCTAAACTTCTTATGATTAAAAAAAAGTATGCAGGGCAGATGCATATATGTGCAAGGCTGCATTTTAACTGAGAGACTAATGGCTGTTTCAGAGGTTGGTATCACCAGGTAGTAAATTAAAGTGTTTGTGGTAAAAGATAATATGTTTACAGTCTCAAGATGATTTTCATTATCCTTTCATGTTCTTGGTTAGAAGTGTCTGAAAATCTTGTGTACGTTTCGATGATACTTATTGTAGACATTGGGAGATACATAAATTCAACTGTTTTGAGTTACAAAAAGGAGGAATAAGGCTTTTTTGGTGTGTGCTGTTTCCTCGTTTATTTTAAACTTAAGTATAAAAAGTGGCTAAAATTCTAAAATAAATACTTGTTTACTTAAGGAAGGAATTAAAAAGTTAAATTTGAGGAATAAAATGAGTTTAAAATAATGTTGGAAAAAAAATGGAACATAGGAGTACAACTATCTAAACACTTTATGTCCAAGATTTGTAGTCCATGTAAAACAAATTATCAACTAATGTAACATAGGTAATCATGCAACTTATTTAAATAATATAAATTATTTTGTATTTGGGGAAATCAGATTCACACATTACCTTTTTAAGTTATGAAAACAGGAAGATCGGGTAGGGTTCAGTAATTCTGAATCTAATATGTATTATAGTCTCATATTTGTTTGAGAGGGCGTGTCAAGTTTACAAAGTTTGTTACATCTCTTCTTGGTGGTTCATTTGTATTTTTTATGTGGCATGAAATGACATTTGTCCATTCGCCAAGGTCTAATAAGTCACCTAGCCAATGATTAGTTTCTGGGGCTAAAAACCTCCATTCTAAGGCAAAACCTCCAGAAGTTTTGCTTTAATGTGAACAAATTAATAGAGAAAGACGTAACTCACAAGACCAACCAACATGCATTGGAGTATTAACAATGGAAGTCTGAGGGAAGCATAAGAACAATGGAAACTGGGGAAGTAAATATTGAAAAACATGGCATTGAAAAAGATACCAATAATCTACTTCCCATACAGGTTATTCATAATTCGATATAAATATATTTTTATATTAGTTTTATAGAAACTATAAATATAATTTGATATAAATCTCTAGTAAATTCTTAGATTGTTCATATTTTAGTAAACAAGGGCATTTTTCTCTGCAGGCACCAATGTAAAAAATTCCACAAAAATAATGATCTAGAAAATGTGTAATGTATTTAAACTGATATTCTTGCCACAAAGGTTAGGATCGTTCCCAATCTTTCATTACTAATTTATTCGATAATACCGAAATTCTAATTGGAATGATTATTAAGGCCAAAAAAAGGGAAACCGCGCAAGAGGGAAAACCACTGAGGCTGATTATCATATTAGTTTATTGGCTAAGTCTAAGTGGGTGATTGCTAAATCCATTTAGAATGCTAACTTTGAAAAATTTTAAATTTAGTGAGTTCTCTGAATTTTATCTGCCTAATACCTAATTCCTGCATTTTTGGAAACATGTGACAATGTCACTGAGATTTTAGGCTATTGTCTTATCCGACTATCAGTTTCAATGTAACTTAGAATCAGGTCTCATAATAAGACTGTTTTGTTAATTTTTTTCATTTGCAGGATCTGAATTTTGTAGGGTGGTTTTTTTTTGTTTTTGTTTTTGTTTTTTAATTATCCTATTGCCAAGACAGTAAAATCTTCAGCACAAGAGATATATTTCTTCATTAAATATTTTGACATATTCTTCATAGATCACCAATTCTCCAAATATAGCATAAAATTCTTACTACCAAAACTCTACTTCTGATTTGTAACCATGTACATAATTCATAACATGGATTCATCTGGTTCTTAAGTCATTGGTTTAATAATCAATGTAGCATTCACTTGATGTAAAAATCATACAGTATCAGACCTCTAGGCTTTGAAGAGATTATAGAGACCACCTGAAATTGCTGTATTTAGAGGTGATCGAACCAGATCCTAAAAATATCTAGTGACTTTTTAAGGTCACATATCTGAAGATGACTAAAATATAAAAATTTGTGGTAAATATTTGCAAGAAAAATGTAGACATACTACTTATTTCCTTTAGTCATGCTTTTTCTTTTCCCCTCCGTATCTCCCTCTCTCCTTCCCTCCCTTCCCACCTTCCCACCTTCCCACCTTCCTTCCTTCCTTCCTTCCTTTTCAGAAGATTGTTAGAATATTTTTTGTATTGCTTCCAAACCCTTGAAGGGCAAAACATATTTATGTTGCTTGGCAGCAGGTTAAAAAGCCGATCATGTGGACTAGCTGATACTTACAAATATAATTTTTACTTTACATCATTTGAGTCCAAAACAGATGTGTATTCTTAGAATGATTGACTTTTCTTTTAATCAGATGTGGGATGGGGACAGGGTAGGTTGCAACTGGGATTCAATTTGCAGAATCGACTTCTCTCCTAAAAAAATAATATGCTAAAAATACATCAAAATGAAATTATAGTTGTTAAAAGGAGATTAAATAATAAGACTACTGTTGACCCATGAAGACAAATTTCTCTATATATACTGATAGGGTTATGAAAACCTGGAGTAAATTACAATCAAATGGCATTTTAAGAAACATGGTCAAAAATGTCATTTAACTAAATAATTTATGAAACAGTGAAGGAGCCGATGGAATAAAAATGAATAAAATGTGCAGGCTTTTGGCTGAAGGTCTGTTACCTAATCTGTCAAATACTAAAATATGTTTTAGAAAAATCCATCTTCAGTACTGGTTTGTTTTTTTCTTTTTTCATTCTTAAGCATACCTAGGGGAAATGTTTGTTTGAGATTTTTGGCTATTAACCAACTAGATGAGTAGTAACATAATACACTATTTTACAAGACAAAAAAAACCCAGTGTTCTAGATACTTTTGTGTAATCAGTTTGAATTTAAGCTTATTTTAACATATTCAATTTACCTGAAGATATTTTCAGAGCTATTTTAAAATTAGTCTTATAATTCATAAACACAGTATAAACTTACGAGAAAACTTCACTTAGAGTCCAGATTTCTCACTCATTCAACACTTCAGACTCTTTGATCCTACTTCTCCTGTGGTTATTTAATAGTAGACTTTGAATTATAGTTACATGTGGACTTGCCATATTCCTCTTCCCACAGTATATCATGCTGCTACATAAAAATTGCTCCATTATCTTCTAAGCTTTTAAGTGATTTGCATTTAATACGTTCTTCAGAAGTAGTTTTTGTTTTAATTGAATAAGTATTAATACATTTATTTAAATGATATTAAATTTAGCAACAATACAAACATTTCAAAGATTCATAGACTATCAGAGATTAAGTGAAGGCACTCCTATGCTTGATTCTTGCCCACAATAATTCAAATAATAGGATGTTAAAACTTCTTGCAGATTTTATTTTAGGAAAATATAATTGTAGTATGTTGCCATGTTGCTGTTATTTTTAAAGCTAAAAACTATCAGACTAATTATTGGGAGTGTAACTATTTCTAGATGTACAGTAAATATAAGGTCCTTTCTTAGCACTGGGATTTAAGTCCAGCCTAGTAGGCTTTCTAAATATAAATGTGGTCACCAGAAGCATTCTGATCATTATACCTGTCAACAGGCATTTATTAATTTTCTACATGTTGCCTAACATGCCTCTGTATAAGAAAGTAGAAGAAGACGGGTTAGTTCAAAGGGGATAAACTAACCAGAGCAGTGAAAAGATTAGATGTGCTCAATATCAAAACAGCACTGATTTCAAAGAAGAGAAAAAAAGTTATTGAATAGCCAACCTCTGTGTATTATTTAAAAGGAAACAAAGCCGAGAACCAAGGCAGAGGCTCGATCATATGGCTGCAGAGCAGGAAGTGGAAACACAGTGGAGATTGTCATAAAGCAATACCGTATGTGTCTCTCACCTCTTGCTTTGAGGGCTGAGTGATGAAATGCCACAATTTTTTTAAACTTCCCTTTCAAGGCAATAGAAGAGACTGAAAAAAGAAAAAAAAAACCTGGTATCTAGGTAGAGATTCTTCATTATATACAGACAGACTAAAATGAATAAAATTCCTGATCCTGACAAAAACAATACTTAATTTTTAAGCCCAGGGTGAAATGAAGTATACTTTCATAAACGATACGTGCACACACACCAGGATATTTTAAATGAAGGAGATGAGATCTTTCTTTTTTTTTTTAAAAAAAAAGTTCTGATCATTGAAGATCCACAGTCTCAATGTTTCCTTCCAAAATTCAGATATAAAATTAGAGAATAACAGCCTTTTGTTTAGAATCTTAAATTCATGGAGAACTGAGATAATGGTTACTCTGATTATTTTCTATTCTTGAAGTGTAATGTCTTGCTCAGAGGATCTGAGCCTACTTTCTAAGTATCTTCGTCTATTTCTCACTGGAAGTGGGGAAGGAGAGGAAGGTGCTGTGGGACGATCATCAGAGGGCACTTGAGACCAACATGTCCCGACACCTACCTAGCCTTTGTCCCTCCTGAAGCATGAGTGTTAACCCTGGATTTGCTGGAGCTCATCACAAATCCCTTTCTCTGCCCTGAATGTTAGAGAAAAGTGGCGATGATACCCACCATTACCATGGATCAGGAGGACTGGGTAATTTTATTGGTACCCTTTTCTTCAACACTTGCCTATATAGGTTGTTTTCAATGCTAAAAGAGGCAGAATTTTCACTAGATGTGCATGAAGGCCTGTGTTTCTCTTCTGCTCTGGCTCTGCATTGAGTAGGAATATTCTAGTATCTGGATGCAAATTTTGGGATGTTACTTTAAAGGGCATAGAATGCTTTCTTTGCCTATTAACATATAAAAGATTTAATAAAGACTGGGGAACTAATATTCTGTCTCTCTGGTGGTAGTAAGCAGCTATCATGTTTAACTGACCCTGGAGAATCTCAGAGGATGTCAGATGTTGATAGGTTTGATGTTGGTCTATATATTAGAGATGGTATCCCATGCCTTCTGGGTTCCAGGAATCTACTTGCAACCCAAAACAGGGATATTGCTGGTTGGATAAAATATGTACCTTTCACCAAAGAAAAGAGAGAGAGAGAGGTTATTTTATAGAAAATGTGCTTTGGTGATATAGCCCATTTTTTTCTGCTGCCAGAAATACCTGAAATGCTTTTCTGAGTAGTTGTGTGTAGAGCAGACTCACACACAGCAAAGAATCTGCAGGTCTTACCACAACACCTTCATGGTTATTGCACGTGGAATTTGTGGGTGGCTTCAGCCCGTGTGGGGGTTCAGTGATTCATAAACATATTGCTGAGAGTATACAGGCTTGGTCACCATACATACAATGAAATATTAGCTGTCCCAAACCTGACACAGCACTGAGCAAAACAAGGGTTGTCCTAGACAGGAAGGGGGTTCGGTGCAGTTAAAAGACCAGGATGGAGACGTGTATGTCTGTTTGTTTCACTGCGGTCTCTGGCACAGCAAATAACAGTAAGAACTTACGCTTATGTAGCATTTAACATGTGCCAGGTACTGTTCTAAGTACTTGAACAAGCATTAACTTTAGTAATTCTCACAATAGGAGGTGAGTACTAATATTACCCCTATTCCACAGATAAAGAAACTGAAATACAGAGAGTTCAAGTAACTTCAGTTTAAGTAACTGAAACCCAGAGTGAGCCCTTGGGTTCCCAGGCTCACAGAGCCAGTGGGAATCAGAAGCAAGATTCAAATCCAGAAAGTCATGCTCCCATCTTTGTTCTCAGCCACAGCAGACAGGCACAGCTGACAGCTACCTGTGAGTCCACTAAAATTCTCATTTTATATTAATGTATTTAAGTATCTTCAGTGAAACACAGGAAAGGTCCATTTTCTTCCCTCAAATTCCTGCATCTTTGAACTGCCTATTTTTGCCGATCAGTAGCCACAGTCATTCACATTGCTAGTTATTTTACAAAGTGAAAGGTTGCTTTTAAAAACTTTCATGATCAAAATAATGTGTTCATTAAATAAATTTTAGAGATTCCCAAGGTATAATTTAGTGGGAGTGGGAAATAATATTGCATTTCTTTCCCCTCAAGCAACTATTAATATTTTGGAATATTTTCCTATAAAGATTGTACCATTAATTAATTTATGATCATAGTAAATATGTAACACTTGCTGTTTTTTTGTTTTGTTTTGCTTTGTTTTAATTTTAACATTAAACATTAAAAAAAATTTCCCCCTGACTCCAGAACTTCCTCCAACATCTGGCTACACATTGAATCCATCACATTGATTTGTTCATTGATCCCTTCAGTAACAGTTTGGCACTTGGTTAGTTACTGTTCTCTGAGATGGAGCTGTAGATGGAAATAAGATGTAGTATCTGTTTTTGTGGAGTTGAACTTCCAGTGAGCTCGACTGACAATAAACTTTTCACTAAATATAGTCTAAGTATTCAATAATGGATATCTCAGTTCTGATTCATGTTAGCAGAGTTTAACTTTTACTACATTTATTTTCTATGAATAAAGAGAGTGAAATAAAATTATTCAGTTTACTATTCTAGTGGTAGGTAATAATATTGAAGAGTAGTCGTGGTTTTTTTTAAACTTTTTAAAACATTTTCTTCAATTTTAAATAAACTGTAGCATTGATAACAAATTTAAAGATTATCCCAGAGTTTCTACTGACTGCTTGTGATTTTTAGAGTACAAATTTTGATGTTCAAAACTAGTTAAGATTAAATGGAAACTCATTTTAAAACACATTTATGCATCATTTAATGCAGTTACACTTTTCACTTTTAATGTACCATGTTACTAAAATATTTTGTTCCTAGGATGTATCATTTTATTCATCATCTAAGTCCTGCCTAAACTCTAAACACTGTGTCCTAAACATATTAAATATTTTTTATTAGGATGGATTGGATTAAGCTGCCTTGAATAATATAATTAAAACTAAATTCGAAGAAAGAATTTTTAAAAGTCTGAAATAACGACAACAAAAGGATATAGTTACCATTTAATGAACAGCCACTTTTTGTTTCTCATTTTCAGAAATTCAGTAAACGTAAAAAATAATATTAAATTACTCAATTATGCATACACATCCAACCAACAGATAGAGATGTTTATTGTTTTTGGATATCCACAATAATTTAATTGCATCTAACAAAAGAAAGGTACACATGCCTTATTTTTCAAACATACTCCATTAAAATTATTGAAATAAAACTTTAGGCAAGAAATTGTGCTGATAATGAAAATTATTTCATTATAGCCTTTATAAAAAATGAGTAGCTGAATTACATTTAATATTTAATTAAGAGTCTGTTGCAATATATATACGACTTACTGTTGAATGATAGATACAGTTGAAACATTTGATTTTGTTAATCAGTATCACCCCAATAATTTTTAATAAAAAGTCTATATTAGTTATGTATAATGAACAAGCACTTATAAAGCAACTCTGTTGAATGTAGTGTTGATTTTAATTATTTTTCATTTTACCTGGTTATGTTTGTGTTTATCCTCACATGCATTTGTACAGATTGAATAAAACTCCGTGTGTGTGTGTGTGTGTGTGTGTGTGTGTGTGTGTGTGTAAGTGTAATTACATGGTGGAGGTATCTGGCTCACCATGTTTTTTCTCAGTGGCTTTGGTGTGGACTGGCTCCCACAAAGTGATTGAATGTTTGTTATACAGATGTGGAAACACACACATAGGCATCCCCGTCTACACATTGATGTAGGTATATACTCACAGAATGTCCCAACACATTTTAATATTTATATTTACATTTGTATAAATATGTCTTTAGATATATGTAAACTGAAAAATCAGTGTTATCCATCTGTATAGACAGAGGTGTGATTATTTTCAACTTTTATGTGACATATTTGTGATCTTGTTTCCTTTGCTCAAAGCAACCCTTCCATATGTATGTCGTGGGCCAATGCGTCATTGTTTTTTTTTATCAACTCACAGTTGTGTCCTTACCCTGTTTACTCTCCTTCCAGCTTTCCCACTTCATCTGTCCAGGTAGGAGCACCTGTATACAGGTCCCTAGATTGGTGGCAGCAGCGTCACCTGAAAGCACATTAGAAACAGAACCTTGAGAGCACCACAAACCTTCTGAACCAGATTCTGCATTTGAACAAATCTCTAGCTGATTGCTCTGCATGTTAAAGTTTGAGAAGCATAGTCTACATTGTCACCATCTGCCCTCTGCCAATACCTTGGCCATTGCAGCTGTGTTAAAGTGAACGTACCCTACATATGTATAAGCACACTCTTCAGTTTCATCGACTTCAGTGTTAAAAACAAATCACTAGTGAAACTCATAATTCGTATCACAGATAAATCTGAGTATCATAACTCAGGAAATTTAGACACTGGTAGGACTTGAGTGGATTTGAGGTTAAACTAGACTAATTCTCCATACACAGCACGCTGCATGTTTCATGCTCCCCGCATTAGAGCTATGTTACAAACTAATGAAATGAATTTTTGTAAACAACAGATGACTGAATGTTCATTACTTCTGAACCATGCCATAGAAGCTAGTGTCTTTTGCCATTCAGACTTGTTCTGCTTCTTTGTTAAGGTAGAGCTGGATGGCATTGCGTTCTGGTGGCAGCATTTGATAAATGTTTCCATTTGCTAGTGGTTGTATGGAATTTCTTGTAGCAAGTTAGCAGTTCAAGTGCTTTAGGAAAATCATTAAGTAGAACCATCTACAAAGATGTCTGTGCTTCCTCTCTTTGTCCCTTCCCCCGCCCCCACCCCCATCCTTTAGAGAATTTGCCTCTCTGTCCACTCTACTCACTTTTTTAGGACCCTAGTGTCTTGAAAAACTCTACATTGGTATCAGAAGCTGGGAAATTAAATACAAGTGAGCTAGCTTTTTAGAGTTTTTAAGAGCTTTCATCTCCTTGAGCTTTTAAAACTCCTCTAGTATTATTATCCCTGTTCTACAGACAAAGAACCTGAAATTTGGACAGGAGAAGGGCTAACTGAAGTGGCACATGGGAGAGTTGACCTCATCATGACTTTGACTCTAAATACTTTACTCTTTCCCATTTAACTTGGTGTCTCTCAGAAAAAGCTCCCTATTCTCAAGGGCTATTTACATCTTTATGTGAAATGAAATTACTTGTTGCTTCCTCTGAGTCATTTTGTGTTTTCACCTTTAGTTTTAATTGTAGATTTCAAGGTTTTGTGAAGAATGTCTCGCGTTAGAGACCAAATGGAACTGAGAGTTCAGAGCAAGAGGCTCTTCCCCAAGTCTCAGCCATAATACCACCTGGGTGGGCTCCATCATACCACCTGGGTGGGCTCGCTGTGGCCTGCGGAGGCCCGCCTCCATCCCACATGGAGAGGAAAGGAGCTAAACACTGGGAGGGATGAGGGGTGAGGGCACAGTCTTAGAGGGTGTGCTTGCGTGCACACCCTGGAAATGGGATGTTTGAAGTTTTACCCACTTTTTCATACCTTTCATGACCCACTTGGCCTTTTAGAACCAAGAAAATGGCAAGGACTGGTATACTTGTCACGTAGTAATGACTGTTCCCTATTTAAAAGCTGAAATGCAGAATGTTAATCTCAGAATATCCCAATAGATTGGACTTCCCAATATAAAGAATTTTGTAAAAATTATATATTTAATTTAGCAATATTCAGAGCATAGCACTATGTTGCAAAAATATTTTCCATTCTCTTATATTTTGTGTTCTCAGTGCATTTTCAATAGCTGTATAAATATCATCAGATAAAGGGATTTCATTGAAAGAGCCCACATATCATTACATCATCAGGTGATACAGTTGTAAGCACTCACAAGGAAACATTTTATTACAGTTCTGAAAGCCTGAAAGCTGTCCTGCTATTGAGCAACTGATATAATGTTATCCTGCTGAACATATGATGTTAATGAACATGACCTTCAACTATAGTACAGACTCCAAGAACCATATTTACTTGTAATAACTTCCTTTCTGGGGAAAAAACATGTTTTTACTGTTCTATCTCTACTTTTCCAACAATGTAATTGCTATATCAGTTTAATTTTATTTTCTCAAGCTACCTCAAATGAGATTGAGAGTGAATGAAATGGACACATAAATATATAGGAAGGTAAATAGAATATGCTAGATACATAGAAAAATAAAGATCAAAGCACATATCACTCATATATAGAAACACAATCAAATTAGCTAACAATGTAACCATCTATAAAGGAGATTCACAGTGGAATACAAAATAATGTTTTCATAAACCTTCATTACAAAAGTAATATAGATGCAGTATTATAAATTTGTTCAGTAGCTTGTTCATAGAAAAAATTGGGTCTGTGTGGACATAGAACATTCCATTCCAAGTGACAGCAACTGTTACATAATGTAGCTACAGTTTAGTTGCTGCTTAAAATAAGTTCATAGCATTGTTATTAACTTCTGTAGTACAGTAATTTTAAGTAAAACAGACCTACTGGATTGCTTTAATTGACTTCAAAATTCTTCATGCTATTATGTAGTATATACAATCTCTTATTTTTCACACTAAATCCTACATGTTTTTTACAGATTATTTGGTAATAAAATTAATGATTTTATTTGAGCACAGATGTGTAGGAAATGAAGAAGATGCAAGATTCATGACTACGTAAAACTTGTATCTATTATATAAAACCTAGAGGTACTGAAATTTTCCTCTCACATATTAAATATAAGAGTAAGTCAAATATAGACAAATATGTGTCAGAAAACAAGGCACGTGGCTATTTAGTTAGAAAAGACTTCAGATGGTAAATATTTTGTAAAGGAAAACATGTTTTCCTGCCCAGTGGGAACTGAGCATTTTGCCCTGTAATTTGTGTAGCAGTTGAATTGAGAACAGTTTCTCACTTTCTGGTTCGCTTGAGGCCTTTCTCCTCCCCACTTTCCACCAGCCAAGGTTTCTCTTTGTGTTGTAGTTATCCTTTCTTTGAGTTCCTTTGAAATGTTTAGGTGGTTAAAAATTTCACACATTGCAGTATATTCAAAATAAAACTTAAAACGATTTATTTTTATATCCCTACAGAAGAAGGATGGGAGGGAGAAAGACCTCTTTATCAAAGGCGTATGTGCTATGATTGACTCTATTCTCTGTCTGCTCTTTAGATTATTCCAATAAGATAAGTGTTTCCTAGATGTCTTCTTAAGAGGTTTATTGTACCTAATTTCTCTCAAAATATCCTTTTGAATATTAATTTGGAATATGATCAGTTCTTCATTCGAACAAAAAAAGAAATAATTGGAATTGAAAGCAATACTTAGTAATTTAGACTATATATTTGTGATTCATCAGGTAGGAAAACAAAACGAATCACCTAACCTTCCTCTGCACACTCACTAACATTTGTTTTCAGGTTTTCATAGCAGAGTATAATGGAAGAATTGTCATTAGAGATATTCCATAATTGTCAAGGGTCTTACAGTAGGAAATTTCACCTACAGTTTTTTTCCATGCAACTGTAGAACTTGGTATTCTTGTTAGGGCACTTAAATAAATGTGTGAGATGCCTTTTCACTCATATATTCATTTACGCACTAGTTCTTAAACAATTTTAGGATCTCTAGTCTATGCTAGAAATTATATAAAGTCTTATCAGTACAAAATTGAACTACATAAATCCTTATTCACTTTCTCAGTAGATTTTGAAACAAATTATTATAAATAAAGGAAGTAATAAATACATATTAAGCATTATAGAAGCACAGGATATAGTGTGACCAACAAAACATATATAGAGTTTCCAACTGGACATTGTACAGTCTACTTAACTGTGAATAAAATAAGGGCAGTGAGGAAAGGATGTGTTCCTTTGAGGAAGCTGAAGCTTGCCTTGAGTTCATATAAGGAAAAGTACTCATGTGTACTATTGTTCAGGGAGTTTTTTTTTAATTTCTAGGTGATAATGAACATATTTACAACAACCCACATTATTTATTTGAAGACCTCTGATTAGAGGGAATCTCTGTTCCTTGAGTAGTAGGTAATAGTGTCAGCCTGATTTTGATGACTCTAATCAACAGAAAGTTCTTTGTTATGAATCAAAATCTTGCCCCTTCTTAGGATGTTCCCCTCCAGCCATTTTTCAGGTAGTTATGTCCCACCAGAGCTTGCTATCTTCTTGAACTTGCTCAGTTTTTTCGACATGAGGAATTGATCGGAGTCCATTCATGATTGAGGTTAATCTTCTCCAGTCAAATTTATAAAGTGTGTAGTGAACACAATACTCAAGCATGATTGACTGGCATGGGGTAGAGTGTCCACAAGCTTTAATTCTTTATCCAATCCAAGATAAAAATAAATCACAGCACTATTGTAGACTTCTATCGAGTTCATAATCAACTAAAATCCCTAAGTTGTGTTTTGTTGGCTACATCTGCTGTTAATATGTATCTTTTCAATACTAAGCCTAACACTTGTCCAACCAGTTAAATAAAGTCCATTGTCATAGCTTGTTTAGTTCACTTTATGCCCAGATCTTGTCAAACAAATCCCATTCTTCTCAAATACCTTTTTATTTTTATATTCTATCTGTAAGCAAACCCACTTTTATTTGAATTTTCAAGGAATATGTTATTTCTTCCCAGATAGTATATTTTAGACCTTTTAATTGAAGGGTTAATATATTGCTGAAGAAAAATAGGTAATGTGATCTATAGAAATCTCAGGACTTACAAACTTGGAAAGATTTGGTATTATAATGTTTCAGTGTTTCCGGGTGTTTTGAGGTTCAGTAGAAAACCTCAGTCATACTTTGCCCAAAGCAAGTCTTAAATTTTTAATTATTGTAATAAATCCAGGCATATTTAATCCATATATTTCATGATTCATTTACACTTCAATCACTACGTTGTTGTTTTTGAAGAACTATTTGATGTTCATAAGCCCTTTGAGCCTTTAAAATATGCTTATAAAACTCAATCCCTCCCCATACACACACACACATTATTTGAAAATAGATCATTATATTTTGCCCAGGGTAAAAAAAAAAAAAATCAAATTCTTATACTTGGGGTGTGGCTTTAACCTTTATATTGCACTTGGCTACGTATCGTACTCAGCTAAAAATTATCCCTATCTGAATTCTTTGTTTAAAAAACACATTAAGGTTTAAATATTTTCAATAACTATTTCAGAGATTCATTTGGCTAACTAAGCTGACAAAGTGATTATCTAAAGGTGCAGAAGAGATTTTATAAGCCCTGCATTTCCTTCTATTTGTTGACTTTCATGGAGAAACGTTGCAAATGCCCATCCTTAGTCCTTGTGCCTTTTCTGATATTTAGAGCAAAATATCCAACTGCCTACTGTACTTCACTTGGATCCTCAAACTCAGTATGTCCAAATAAAGAATTCTTTTACTTCCATCATTGGTACTCCCCCACAATCACCATCACCTTCCAAAAATATCCTTTGCTCCTTTGCATATTTCTAGTCCTGTAAATGCTCTTAACCATCTATGCAGTTACCTACTTGAAAACTCGGCAGAACTATGAGATGGGGGAGGAAAGTTCCTACTTCTCATTCTAGATGTCATCTTCATTTTGAAATCTTAGGATTTCTGTCTTCTAAATATTTGTATGATCTGCCCATTTTTTTTCACCTCTACTGCCACGACTTGAGTTCAAACTCTCATGTCTGAATTATCTTAACAGAATTCAACACACTAAATCGTACTGAATAGCACCAATAACTATCTTCCCTTCCCTTGAGATTCATCAAACATATACCCATAACAGTACCTAAGGTACCTTCTAGATGAATATTATTTTCTAGAAGAACAAAGTTATCACAGAGCTATTATTAGCTTCCTCTCTTCCCACCCTCTTCTATCCAAGCATTAAAAAATATCATTAATTCAGAAGGTTGAGGATTATGAGAATTTTAACCAAACTGTGCTTTAAAAGGATCTTGCTCCAATCCGAGCTAGATATTTGAAATATGAAAATTTTCAACAGATCACATTGCACGGCCAGCTGAAAAGACACAGTTTGGTGGTGGCCATTAGCTTGAACACATTCCCTTTGGGAGAGTATTGCTGTCTTATTAGCTGCCATCTTTAAGACGTATAGAGTATGCCACAAGTAATAACATTTGAGACTCTAAGTCTTCCTGAATTGGTTATTTTTTTTCTTTCACAACTGATGAGAAAGATAGGATATCTTAACACCAAGAAGACCAAGAGGAGGAGAGCACACTGAGAAGAAAGTTTAACAAAGGAGCAGAGAGCACCCATACTGCGGGGAAAGAGGCTGAACTATATAGAGAGAAAAGTGACATTTACTTAAAAAACCTGAATTAAGTCCTGCTAAGTACTTAATTTTACTAGATAGTAGTGTATGTAGTCAATTGATCTAAAGTCTTTAAATGGCCCAGTCTGCATAATCAGAATTTTAGAATTTGCTTTAGCCATTTCTAGGCAATGATTAAACTCATAAGTGAGAATGCATATCACTTTTAAAAATTATTTAAGTATGATGTCATAATAATTCACAATTCTACCTGGGTCTACTTCTGGGCTATGGCAATTATAGCTAATTTTGAAGTGAACAGATATAGGTATTGGATGCCCAGGTTAGTGGGCCAAAGTCTACATTTGACGATGAGAAAGATGAAAACAATTTTAGAACTTGTCTATTACACAAAACTTGTTGATATAACATTAATCTTTCTTAATAGTCATGAAAATTTCAACTGGAGTTTTTGAAAATATTCACTTAAAGATTCGAATTTATAGCCTTTTTAGATATATAGATACATTAATGAAATTTCCCAGGACACAGAAGATTATTTCTCATTAACCTCTGACTTTTATAAAAATGGAAATCCAAAAATGATTCTTAAAGTGATAGATTAACTTGTGCATTTCAGTCATTGTTTACCAGTTTCTTGCCTTTGACATCATTGAAACAAGGTAAACTGATCTAAAAATTGGAGTGGAGTAAAAGATAAACTCAAATTGTATTTTATCTACTTTATAGGAATTATTTTCAGAGTAGAAACATGAAAATGTGTGCTTATCTTTAAAAAATAATGGCAATTTGAAGTAATTCTTTATGTTATTGGCATTTATCATTATAAGTTTATTTGCTTCTCACGCTAGTATCAAGTCTCAGTGTAGGTTATATAATATACTTTTTGATACCATCGGGAAAAGTACCATTTTTTTTTTACCTCCACAACACCAGTGGGGAAAAAATAGTGTTCTCCCAATTGCATAATATAGTACTGGAGTTATGTGGCAGGAGAAAAAATTTTTCAGTGGCATAAACCATTTAAATCACATAATGCCATTGAGAGCAACAGACTGCAGGTGGTGCTTCACACTGCTGCCGCCAACAAAACTATCAGAAATCTGACGGTCATGGCTGAAAATCGGTGATCACAGCTCTGACCTTCAGGAACCGTAGGTTCAGAAGCTAGCTCTGGCCACTGACATTACTGTCCTCATGCTGCATACTGTTGCCCCAGAGATCCCCAGGACCAGTCACTGGGAAATCTGTGGGGGAACCCCTGATGGCATCTTCACCCTGGAAGCCACTTGACTAATATGGGACTATCCCCCAACCTCACCACCCAGAGGTGGATGAGGAAAGATTCACTATTTTGGCGTTCATACCTGGAGTCCTGATCTAGTTGGATCACTCCTTAAAAGTTCTGTCTTCCCGAAGCCAAGGATGCCCGAAGGCACTGCACTTTGCTGTTTTAAATCTGGCTCACCACAGGCATCACTGAATCTTAGAGGCAGTGCTGTCTCCTCTCTCACCCTGGATTCACCCAGAGATTTGGAGAACAACACATGTTAGAGATTCTTGGCCAGTCCCTCTGGGAAACAGAAAGAAAGAGCACTGGGTGGACTGACAGCTAAGGGGCCTCTGCTCCTAGTAATACATCCCAGTAATTATTTATTGATGGAATACATAAATTAATCTACATGTTACAAATAAGTAAGTTAGTTTGCAAGATTAGTTGATTTAAGAATACATGAAAATATATAAACTATAATCCCTTATGTGGAATTTTTAATTTCATTATAGACCTTAAGACAAGTACATGCTTCAGATGCCACTCGTCTTGCTTCTAATTAAAGTCACAATAATATTTATCATTCAAATCATGATATTTTGAAAACGACGTGAGACACTACTAGCAGTTGCATTGGAAAATGGATGTACACCAGGACTTTTCCCCCACACGGAGATGTGTGGTCACAGATAGAGACAGGAGAAGTGACTCGCTTGGGGAATAAGTGACTGGAGGAAAGATTAAACATTTTGTTTGGAGTCCAGTGCTTTTACCTTCAGAGTAGAATCACACTGTCCCCTAAACACATTTAATGAAATGTGTCATGGGAGACAGCACTTTTGTTATAATCGGAGGGAAAAAATGACTATTTTTGTTACAGTTGCACTTGTTTTAACCTGCTTTTCTATTCCACTTTATTTTCATATCTGTATTCTTTACTCCTTCGTTGTGAATACCTTAAATACCTTTTTTTTTTTAAGTATGGTAAAAAAAAAAAAAAATGTTGGAAGGTAGAGTCTTAATCTCCTCCCCAAAATTCTGAATCAGTCTTTGAAAGTGGGGCCCAGGAGCTTACTTTTTTAAACAATCATCTTTAGCCATTCTTATGCCATAAAATTGAAGAACCAACACGCTTGGAAAACTGCATTGTATGGAAAAGTGTTTCAGCTTTGTTTCCAGGCAGAACTTGATGTGAGCTTCAGCTCTACCCTACCCTGGCTGTTTTAGTCTTCGACAAGTTAACCAGTCGGAGCTTCAGACTGCGCCTCTGTGAAACTGCCATGAAACTGTCTATGGCTGCCACAGGGATGACGCCATCTGTAAACGAAGCTCAGGCCACTGGTAAATATTACTTGCCTGCCCCCCAACTCCTTTTGTTTCCTTGAGAAGGGAGAAGCAGCTCATCGATTTTCACCTCTGTCTCCTCCCTTCAGCCATTGGCACCCCCAACCAAGCGTGCACACTCAGCACAATACTACTGAAGTACTTTGCACAGAGCAGGTGCTGATAAAGAGTAGCTTTGGGGAGAAAGGAATGCTTTTGGTTGGGTGGAAAGTTCTCCTTGTTGTTCTTACTTAACTGTAACTCATTTGTACAGTCAAATACAGTCAATTCTTGTTATTTCTGGTAGTTATGTTCTTCTTTAAAGTCTCCAGGAACTCTGATTTACAGAATACTGAACCACTGCTCCTAGGGGAAATACAGAATTAGGTTCCTGTGAACCTCTTAGTCACAATATTTTCATCAACCGATCAATACGTAACCTAGTTTTATGTGCGTTTCTGTTTAAAGACATCTCATTTAATATATATTGTTGATTTATTAGCATTGAACTTACAGCCAACAGTAATATAACTCATGCCTGGAGGGAGCTGACCTAACATGCGTTTTCTGTATAAGGCACATCACAGCCTTCTCTTACCTGGGAAAACTAGACAGTACTTCAGCACTAAGTTTGGGGTCCATTTTAAACAGTGAAGCCACCAAGGAATAAATACAAAACAGATAAATGTAGCACTCAGTAAACCTCAGAGGACATGTGTTTACCATGTGAGCTGAAATAAGGAGGCAGAGTGTCACCTCGTTTGACCTCATCTGGGCACGTGCACAGTCAGCGACTCAGATTTTTTGCTGCTTTGCCCATGTTCCCTAAAAACCACAAAAGCGCTGTGAGTTTTGGTTTGGGGGGCTAGAAATAATTTGCAGAGAGTAGGCAAAGTCACAAATCCAGAATACGAGTAATGAGGTTCGGCTGCAGGTTGTTGTCCTCGATCTGATATGCAGCTGGATTACCCAAGCAGATCCCAAGTGGTGAATCTAAAGTGGAGAACAACCGACCACAAGAAATACAGATTAAAAGTGACTTTTTGCATCATTTTCCCACCAGCCATCTGAGTGATAAGGTCCTCTGTATCCTCCCTCACATTGTGTGCTGTCACTATTTTAGTCATTCCAATAGATTTGTAATGATATCTCACTGAGATTTTGATTTGTATCACTCATGGTAAGAGTTTGGCAGTTACTTAAACAGTTAAAGATACGACCACCATATAACCCAGCAGTTGCACCCTTGAGTATTTATTTCAAGGAAATGAAAATTTTGGTTCACAAAAGAAACTGTACACAATGTTCATGGTGTCTGCATTCCTAATGGCCAAAAACTGGAAATAACCCAGTGTCCCACAGGGAGCGAACCGTTAAAATGTGGCATAGCCTACCATGAATTGCTACCAAGCGAGAGAGACAGACTATTGATACATACAGCCTGAGTGAATCTTCAGAAAGTTATGTTGAGTGAATAAAAAAGCCAATGTTAAAAGGTTACATATTGTATGATTCCATTTCTATAAATTCTTGAAATGGGAAAATTATAGAAATAGAAAACAGATCGGTGGTTGCCATGGGTTAAAAGGGAGTAGTAGGGGACAGGACAGGGGTGGGTGTGCCACACAGGGCATCATGAGAGATCCTGAGGGTGATGGAGACAGTCTGTACCTTGACTATTGATGTCACTATCCTGGTGGTGACCTTGCACCATAGTTCTGGGAGACGTTACCAATGGACGGAAACTGGATAAAAGGCTCTTAGGACCTCCGTGTTATTTCTTATAGTTATGTAAACCTGTGATTACCTCAAAGTAAGATGCTTAATGAAAAATAATGGAAGAGAAATACTTTCTTAGGCAAACTAACAAAACATGCCTTTTCATTTTCCAAAGTGCCAACTGAATTTTTAAACTGATTCTTGTTCATCAAGTCATTTAACAAGCTCTTATCTTTAAAGAGACTAAGGAGAGATTACTTACGTGTTAGTTCATATGATAAAAGGTTTTTAAAGATGAATCGTTAAAATATACATAACACATACACTTTACTGAAACAATAAAGCTGTGATAGCGATAATACTGAAGATCTGCCATGTGTTTACCCAGTGGACTAAATCAAATACAAGTCACTTAATTTTATTTCAAAAAAATTTTTACATGAGGTAAAATATGTACAATAAAGTGGACAACATTAATGTAACTGGCTCTTTTCAAATGAGGAAACTGAGGCTCAACTTATATGTGAAGGTATGGATGACATTGCTAAATACTGAAAAATTGATTTAGACTAAATTGACTATTGGTAACACTTTGGGACCACAAAGACAAGAGCAGATGTGCAGAACCATGATGTGACATTATTGATGGTTCAGTTCCTGTGCAAGTCAGAATGTCCAGGTCACAACAAAGTCCTAATATGACAAAACCAGTCTGTCTTACATCCTCTCTCTCTATATATGACTTTTCAACGTATAAGGAAGGGGCTGACGATAATTATGTAGAATATGTAAAGTAAGATTTTCTAAAAGGGAGGAGAATGAATTTCCTCATATTAGGTCCTATATTAATTTTCTAAGGCTGCCTTGACAAAGAACCATAAACTAAGTGGTTTAAACAACAAATTTATTGTCTCATGGTTCTGGGGACTGAAAGTCTGAGATCAAGGCGTTCCTTCTGAGGGTCATGAGGGAGAACCTATTGCATGGCTCCTCCCTTAGCTTCTGGTAATTGGCTGGCAATTTTTGGCATCCCTTAAGTTTGAAGAAGCATCACCCCGATTTCTGCCTTCATCTTCACATGGTGTTCTCCCTACAGGCAAGTCTATGTCCAAATTTTCCCTTCTTATGAGCATACTAGTCATATTGGAGTAGGGGTCCATGATGTATAACCACATTGTAACTAGTTAAACCTGTAACAATCCTGTTTCCAGATACTGTCACATTCTGCGGTACTAGAGGTTAGGACTTCAACATATGAAATTTAGGAGGGCGCAGTTCAACCCATAACAGATTCCTTCTCACATTCTTATCCAATGGATGTGATAAAGTTGTCAGTAGGTTATCAGATAAGTTATGTCCAAGGTAAGCAGTCATTTCAATATATTTTGGCCTTATTTTATCTAAATCAAGAGAATTAAAGGTAAAACTCAGAATATGCTATATTTGTAAAATGTTTATGATCAATCCTGAATCTTTTTCTTGCATTAATAATAGAAGAAAATCAAACATTTTCTAAAAGTTATGCTATTTCCTTTCTAAATGTTTTAAAAGTAGCAATGCCAATTTTTTCAACTCTTTTTAGGTAGTGGAGGTAGATTTGCTTGACCAAAATTAATAGATTGTTCAATCTGAAATAAGTTTTATACACATACTCTAATTCAAACTGAAAGTCATTACAATAGAAATATTATTAGAATCACCCCAAAATATTTATTTTAGGAAGGCCAAATATTTTAAGAAATAAAAACAAATATCAAAATGTTTATTAATGGTCACTGCCTTTCATTATGAGCAGTTGTTTGAATGTGTACATATTAAGATTTATGGGAAGGTTATATGCCTATACTCAGGCTGACTTCTCTTCATGCTATACAGAGCAGTGATAAATTGGAAAAAAAAATTCCAAGTCAGTTGTTTAGACCAATGAGTTGCTTGACTGTAGGGTTTTTTCCCCCACTTTTGAAGCAGATATGCTGACATCCTGTATACGTATCCTGAGATGATTATTCAAAGTGCACATTAATGTCACACCCAGCATGCTCAAACCCCTTCTGGCCTTGGTTTTTGCCCCATCACTTGTGTGCACATCAAAGGCGTCCTGTAACGGGAGCAATGGAACTTTGGTACCTAGGGAAGATGAATGAGCGTTTCTGCAGAACACTGCCGTGTAGCCACGAGCAGACTAAAAATGGGTGGGCGGCTTCAAATGTAAGTAGGGGGAAAAACAAATTCTAAGAAATCAGAGGGCTTGGTACCCATTTGGAAAGACGAGAGCTATTTTTAGGTGTGAAGAGGATGTGGCGGTTACCACGAAGCCTAGAGCCATGTCGATCCAAATGCAGCCTTTTCGATGTCAGAATGCACTTACACATTACTGTTCTCCTGAAATATGGGTAGGTAAAAGTCATTATTTTCCATTTTTAATTCAAAAATGACTTTTGAATATAAATTGAAGGTATCATATATTATTAGATAGATAGAGAAAAATGGTTTCACAATTTCATTGATATGAATACTAAATATGCAAAATATTTTTAAAAACTTTCCTAAGAGAATTTTGTGTTTTAAAGGTTGGGAGTGGCAAACTCCTAAATGTCAGTCTCACAGACAGAGTGGAGGTGGAATTATTTTGTTTTGTGTCTTAACAGTTTCTGAATATTTCAGCAACTCATAGATACCCATTTTCCACAGATGAGATTCTAGAGCTGTTGACTTCAGTGAGTTATTTTCTCGAAAATACCACACAATCAACTTAAGGAATTCTATACCATGAATACAGGACTAGTCCCATAGTCTGGGAGCCACATTCCTAAACTGGCTCCCCAGACCTTCAACTCCTCCTCTTCTCCCATTCACTAATCAGTTAAGGTCCTAGCCTTACAGGTTCGTTTTAAGCAAGTTTCAGTTGAATAGTTAAGAAATAAGAGATATTTTCATATATTTCTAGATTAAAAGGGAAGTAATTAAAGATACGAGAGAAGATAATTTGATAATTTAGTATAATGAGACAGACCTAGATTTGAAATTGCAAATCTTGCTGAGCCTTCGTTTCCTGGTCATCTGTAAAATGTGAATAATGCTGCTCATCTCTCTAGTTGTTGTGGAAATTAAATGGCATTATACGTGAAGTGTTTGGTGAATGCTACCAGCAGATCTGAATTGGTACAAAATACAAATTTTGGTACTATTATGACTAAATATGTGATTATTATAGTTAGTTAATGATACCACTTATAATTAAAATCGCAAATGAGCTCTTCACAAAGTACAAGTTAAAAGTTACAGAAAAGCCACAAAAAAGTGACAGTAACAGTTTACTCAACTAACGTTGTTCTCATCTTCAACTGAAGATGACCCCTGATGGCAGAAAATGGTGAATCAAATTTGAGCTCTCCCTTGACCATAGCTTTCATCGAGGGTGATCATTTCTCTTGGTAGTCGCTTCACTTTTGAAGACAGATGGTCAATGTAGTCAGTAATTTTATTAACTGCGCATGTAGCAACCAGCACTTTGTCAAACTTCCTATCCTCTTTATTACCAAAGAATTGGAAGTAAAAAATTCTTTTTTCTTTTTTGTATTCTCACTTTTTGTTTAATGTCTTACCCAAAAGAGATAGAGACCCACCCCCGCCCAATTTAATAAGAAAATGCAGAAAAAAAACAAACCATAGTTATTATAGAGACTAGGCTGACTCTCAAAGTTTATACTCTGAGAAGATTGCATCTCTTTTAGTAAAAATGTCTAACTCAGGCCTTACTTTCTCTATGTGATCTATAGCATAAAGAGTCATCATCCATTATTACTTATAAAACGTATCTTCTCTCTCCTCCATGACGACTTTTTTAAGACTGAGCTTTGATAAGCCTTCTCTGCTGACCCCAGTGTTTGCAGACACTATAGCTCACACTGTTCAGCTCAGTGGGTGTCTCCCCCCCCCCAACCATTTTCTTTTTGGCTCTTCATTGTGAAGAGATATGTAAACCCATCAATCCTAAAGAATCCCTTCCACACTCCTCATAGGAATATTGACCTGGAATACAGGACTTTGGAAACTAGATTGTCATTCACTTAAAGCTGTTGCTGGTTTCACATTCATTCCACTAGACACAGAGAATTATCTGAATCCCTGTGCTGCCACAGCAAAAGGAGAGTGTGAAAAGACCACAGGTCAAATATATTAAATATATTTCATTTGAGAAAAGACATTGAAAGGGAAATATTTTTGACACATGATTTTGATTCCCCAGATTATAACTTTCCCGAGAAAGCTGATAGATGTTTATTTTATAGTAAAACTATGTAGATTGAAAAGTATGAGGACTGAAAAGAAGTAAGGAGAAAAACTTTTCAGAATTAAAATTGAGAAGCAAGCCAAAAAAGAAAAAAAAATTCTGCTGAAGAAAAATGACATTAATGATAATTTAACATAGAAAAAAGCAAGGAAGAAACCTGTCGCTAACCAGAAGGTAGCGAGTGACGTGATGCCAACAATGGGTGACAACCAGCGTTTGAGAGTGGAGCGCATGGCGTCTGTTTCCAGGCCCTCACAGTAGCTGTTTTACTTTTCTCAGGCTTTAAAAGTCTGCACAGGCTTCCTCTTCTAATGTATCTATCCATCTGGGTGTTTTTCTTTAACCTTTCAAAACACTCACTTAAATAAACAAATCCCTAAACTCTAGGACAGCGGCAATATGGGGACACTATTCCTAAACAATTTTATTGTTACTCTTATTTACCTTTAAACATTGCCTTTAATCTGCTTTGCTCCATCTTGTATCATTTCTTTGCTTGCTGAATGAAGAATAAGTTCTTAGAGAACATGTGTACACACTGTTGGAGGATGAGAAAGTTTGTCTAACCACTGTTTTACTGACTGAAAATTCCTGATTAGAGAGGCTCTGGTTTGACGAAATCTATAGAACAGTCTAATTCACTATCTCTCAATTTTAGGTTGTATATTAAATGAGATTCCCACCTTGAAAATAAACTGGATAAAAATAAAAGATTAGACTCATCATATACCAACCAAAGATTTTGATGTTTGGCATTTGAACATTTTTTTTGGTAACTAAATCACTCTGTCATTTTAGAGAAAATGATACCGTCTCTTCTAAATTAAAAATCAGGTTTTCACATGTTTTTCATTTTTTTAAAGAATACTTTTGTAAAGTTAACGCCAGTTTGTCATGATACAAGACTTTGATACTTTTATTTTTCTGGCTCACCTCTTATAATTTGGCCTGTTGACTAAGAGGCACCATTATCTAACTATGTGCCTTTGTTTACCGTCATAAAAAAACAGTCCTGGTTTATCAACCACTTTGACAGTCTTTCCTGGAACATTCTCTAAAAAGTGCAAAGTGTTGTCATTTGCATTTTCTACTATTGGTGCGAGGTGATGTGTCCAGGTATTGAGTTTACGGTGGTAATATGAACTAAGTTCTTTTCTAAACTCAAGGGAGACACTCAATCACGAAGTGGCACAGAGTGACTCCAGTGGAATAAAACAGAGTTATCAGGATACTCTGTCTGGGGCATTATAATGACCCCGTTGGTGACAGCTTGTCTACTGCCTGGTGGTATTAATAAACTTTTTCTGGAGGAATTGTTGTGCTGGCTTTGCTCTCATGTGATCTGCCAAGGCATATGCTCTGTAAAATCGAGTCACTTCACATTTTACTATGGACAAAGGTCCCTTGGAAAATGGTACCTGGCAGTTTCACTGTACCAGTACTTAGTTTTTGTTCTCAAGAGGAATCTTTAATCATTTAAAAATAGATATTTGCCTGCACCATCTTAAGAAAACCAGAAGTAGCTCATTTTCACATTTTAGCTTAATTGCGGCCCTTTTATTCTCACGTCACTACTCATAAAGCATATACGTTAATAGTGATAGTACTAAAATATATCTTCAGGATACAGTTAATAATATTGGTAGTGAGTTCACATACTTCATGCTCAGTAGACAAATCTGAGAAGTGGTGAGTAAGGGATTGGGAATGTAGGAGGGATTTTCGGGATCTAGGCATTCAAGTGGGCCTCTGTTTGCATGGAGTCAAAGTAAATTTCATTTGATTCAGAAGTAAGTGACCCAATTCAATCTTATCTGAGGTTCAAAACAGCTTATTTCATTTGTTTTTGACAAGTGTACATTTTGTTATCCTATAAGGTTAATGAGAGGAAGTCAAAGTTATAATGAGAACTACAAAAGGAAAATACCACAATAAAGTATGTTATTTTTTTTGTGGTGATTTGACCTAAAGAAAAAGCACTTAGGTTCTTAATTTTCAGAAAAGCCATGCTTAATAAGGTGCACAGTAGTAGTTGTGAAAAAAGCTAATCTCTGAAGACTTTATGCATATTTTTTTAAATATTAGATTGGTGGATTTATATAATCTACCCTGCACGAATACATTTAAGTTCTCAAACAATCTGAAAAATATCTCTGAATATTGAAATCCTATCTATGTGCCATTATTCAAATAGAAAGAGAGAAACTCATTAGTTTAGCTTAATTAGCTCACTTATTTAGTTAAGTGACCAAAAAGCTTACTATGACTCGTGGATGTGGTTAATTTAAAAACCAATGGATCAGTGAGCAATGTCTGTCCAGATAAACCTAGGAGCCCAGTTCACAAGCAGCTGCCATGTGAAAGGAGCAATACCTGAAAGCCAGCAGAAGGCGACCTTTTCCTGGGTCTAGAGTATAAGTGGGGGAAACCCAACAGAGCTAATGGGACAAAATAAAGGTCCTAAAGAAGATTCACTGGAACTATAGCTTTCTGCCTCGGACTGGCTGCCTCTGGGTGGAAAGACTTTTTAGTATTTTCACAAAGTTATATAATAAGAAAAAGAAGGAAAAACAGTATATAAATCTGTCCAAATCTGCAGAGAGAAACATTAGCTTTATGTATTCCTCTTTCCTCATATCTTATTTCTCGTTCATTATTCTGCTAAAAAGCCCAACTGTTTACAAGCTGCCGGTGGAGAATTGTAGCTGCTTCAGCACTAGCAGGATAACAAGACGGAAGAAGAGCAAGATGGGGAATCTCGTCGAACACACTTCCTTGGCGTACCTCAAAAAGATCCCCTTTGTTTGGACAAAAATTAGCTATGATTTCTTGATACTCTTCATACAACTCCTTATATCCCTTATACAGTTTCCTGATATGTAAGAGAGAATTGTTCCAAAATATGTTCCTCCATGATGCTCGAAAATAGACCAGCCTTTCACCTGCTAGAATGAGGAAATGTATGAGGGGATGGTAAAGTGGAGTATATTTTAATAAAAGAAATGAAGATATAAATGTATATGTGACACATTCTGTACTTACAGCAGGTTTTAATATTAAATCGAAGACCTAATAAAGGAGAGTAAAGGTGAGCAAAGAAGTAAGTCAACTTGTACAATGCTTGAAAGAAAAATAGAAGAGGTATAAATCGCCAATCATCAAGTCAGCTGTTCAGCATCATATTAATTTGGAAATTTTTTTAAAAAAATCTAATTTTACTTGAGCCATGTAATTCCAAGGATTAACTAGATATATCAAGTGTTTTTTAAATAAACTTATTGGCTTCTTTCAAGAAAGCAAAATCCACTTGAACATTTAACATCTTTATGTGCTCCTTCTTACTTTGGTTTATATTAATAGAGTATTGGAGCAGACTTCAAAGTTGTTACAAGGCAAATCAAAGCAAAGTCACCTGAAAAAGAGTCTGTGCCATAAAGTCAATAATTAAAGCAAAGCAAACCAAAACTAAACCTCTAAAAGAAGATTCTTCCAGTTGACTTGCCATTTCTTACAACCACTTTTATTTCCAAGCTACATTTTGCTATGAACCAAAAGCCATAATTTTTAACCAATTTGTTTTTATCATTTGGCATATTCATTACAATAATAATTTTCAGGTCCAAAATATAGCTCCTTAAATTTGGGTTTTCATTAATATATATACATGTGTATGTGTATACATACATATACATATACACACATACATATATATCTGAACTATCATATATATTTGAACTAAGTGATAATATCTATTTTTATATAATATATACATTATATATATTTGTATATATTTGAACTGCCATATATGTTTGAACTAAGTGATAATACATATTTTATATATTTTATACATATTTAAACTGTCAGTTAAACATAACAAAATCACATCATTTATGAGTAATAATGTTGCAACATTTAATCCCAACTTGATATCTTAATACAGTTCTTATATTTTGAAAAGAAAGTGTGACGGTTACTTTCCATCAATTTTCACTTCCAAATCCATTCACATGATGGGAGCCACCTTAAAGCTGCATGTATTGCACACTGCAGGATGTGGATAGAAACAAATCTTGCCACACACGTGGAGAAGACGGACATCGCAAGAAGCGATTGCTCAGCAGCAGATGTCAGACAAGCCGTTCATTTCCTGCCTCAAGTGAATCTGGTTTAAAAGCACATACGCATTCACAAAAAAAGACAGTGAGTTAGAAATATATTCCCTTATATTTGATGGCATTAGCTAATTAGATGATTTAAAAGTCTGGTAGTACACAAATATTTTAGGAGGTACCTCCTGGGGGTAATTAGTAAATGATTACTGGGCACTTATTGTGGATCACGTGTAATACAGAAAAACTGGGATAAAATGCTACCATTTGATAGAGTGTACAAAATTATAAAAAGTTCGAATAGTATGTTATGTAAACTACTTAATGTTTGTAAACAGTTTAAGAATAACAGCAGAACTTCTTCCACCTATGTTTAGCTCACTGTAAAAATTTATACAGAAAACAAACAACAACAACAAAAAATAGCCACAAACATGAGAGGAACAGAAAACAAGTACACACAAATATTTTATGCATAAGGTTAGGCACAGTCTGGGGAGTTCTGAGAGTACTGGGAAAAGCGAATACCTGCCCGAGGGTTTGAAAATTTTAACAAACTTTTTGTACAAATGCCTTTATTAACTGGGCAGCACCCATTTTCAGCTAGGAAGACACAACACGGGGAAACCGCAGTCTCACCATGGCTTTGTGCTGAGACACATGTTTTCAGTGTGGGGAACTGCCAAAGTAATATGCAGAGTATTTTGACAGAGAAGTCTGAAGCGAACGGTGCGTCGTACCTACAGAATCATAAGGGGCCAAGATGATCATGGCGAAAATGGACAGAATGCAGGTACAGGCAGGGTGTACCTGTTAGTGACAGTGTAAACAGGTACAGGAAGCAAAAGACAGCGAGAGAACAAAGGAAGCAGCGAGCAGTATGGTGTCTGCTCCTCCCATCAGCAGCCGGGCCAGGCTCTCGCAGGAGCTTCCTCAAGCTGTTTTTGTTGTCGTTGTTGTTATTGTTACCAGTTTCTTATGTCAAAACCCCCACACCAACAGCTGTGGTGAATGTTAACTGCTGTGGTGAATGTGCAACTTCTCCAATGGAAATGGTCACTCAGACTGCCAGCCATAGTTATAGTTCTCATCTGTTAATTCAGAGGAGAAGGTGACAGACTGGATTCACAGATGTGAACACTCAGGTCATTCTGGCCTGAGACAAGGCTTGGTATTCCTGTAAGCCTACCCAGTAGGTCCATGAGAAGGCTCACTTCTGCCTTAGAAGGTAGTCCATTAATTCTTCAACGGATTCCACTTTTAGGCTGATGTTCAGTCAAGCCTCGCGCTAGGCATTTATGAGCATGAGTTCCCTATGTAGGTGTTTCTGAAGTCCCCAAGACAGGTCAGACGCTTATTTTAGTGACGGTTATCTAAGGCTCTAAGACACAGTCGGATCCCCAACCCTCCTGTGCATATTCAAACCATAACACCAAAGGGAAGTGGGCTTTTGAAAGGTAGACTTAGTTGAGATTTTTCTTTATTTTCAGGTAATTTTTCTCTCTTGATACCAAGAATAGATAAATGAATTAATTGGGCAAAGATAGTAAGCCAAAGGAAATAAAATTATGCACTAAACAAGGCAGAATTATGATATGCAGTGCTAGATCACACGTGTGAAAATCCATAGCTTAATGGAGCTTAAGCATTTCATTAATTTTGTAGTGAATTACATTTTTGTCATGTAAACGGTTTACTACAGATCCTCTAGGAAAGAAATACGCAGCTAGTGCATATTCTAAGAGTTAGAAATATTTACTGGAGCCCTCTCTCTGTCCTTTGCTTTTACTTAGAAGTATATGTACTTTGATGGAGATAAATATCAGAAATGTCAGATGTGACTATACAATAAATAAAATATAACAGAGTATGGTTTGGAAATATGTATAGAATTCCAGAACTGAGTCAGAGATTGTCCTCCACTTTTATAGAGTACTGTTCTCAGCGTTAAAGCAATATTTCTAACCCAGAACTGTCTTCCATAGGGTGGAAGGGGTCAGAGAGAGGATTTAGAAGAGAGAAACTTGTTCAAGGAAGTTCTGAAAAGTGAGGCCAATAACCCTGATCCAACTTCATCCTTGGACAGCTTTCTTCACATGTAGTGGAATTTTGACACGTCAGATCTTTGAAGTGTCTAGTTTTTGAGCACCAGTAGGTAAGGTCGCAGCTGGTTTTCACAGTTCTTTGACATCCATCTGCCAGTCTATACCCCAATGCACATTAAAAATTACATATATTTCCTGTAGGTAGTTGCATGGCTTGTCTTGGTGTGGTCTTTCTATTTCTGGAGCAATTTTAGTTAATAGTGAACAGGAGTATTTCTAATAGCTCTGGAGTTATTTATTATCTCATTTGTTAATACTAAAATAGCCAAAAAGTATCATTAATAGTCCCAGTAACACTGCTGTTCTACCTTTGCATAACCTATGTTGCACTCAGTTAATAAAAAGTACTCCAGTTTACTGACGTGTTTTCCAATTGTGCAATGTGTTGATAGATTACACTATTTTGCTTATACGTGCACAAACTTGGCTTTTCCTCTCTTTTGTTCTTTTTCACCCTGCCCTTTTTCTTCTTTGAAGTCATTGCCTTCTTAATCAAGCAAAGTCAGAATACTTAACATAAGTAGGGCATCACCATGGACGTGTGCTGGCTATTTACCATTCCTTAGGTCATCTCTGAAGGACAGAAAACGCTCCCTAACCCATCCAGTGCAACCCCCCTGGATGTGGGGAAGCAGGAATGGAACCCACAGCATGGGGTTCCATTCCTGCTTCCCCACATCCAGGGGGGTTGCACTTGTTTTATAGAAAATCTGCTTCCTTCCATAAAGTTTCTGGAAGTCGAGCAGCTTTACCAGAAGTGGAATCTGGGGGTCACTCCTTGGATATCCCACCTTTCTATTCATTTAACTAATTCATACTGTCTACCTGATATATACTGTGCAAAGAGCCAGGATGAAAAAACAAAAAACAAATCAGACATAACCCCTTTCTTCTAGGGGTTCACAGGCTGGTGACAGGCTCGTGGCACCAAGTCTAGTAGGTAGAATCTTACCTTTGAACCCTGCTTACCGGCTGTGTGACCGTGGACAAGCTACTTTATCTCTCTACACATCAGTTTTTGCCTTCGTAAAATGCAGGTGATGTCAGTAACTACCTTGTGTGTTTGTTGCAACAATGTGACACACTCACAGTCCGTGGCACATAATTGTCGTTCACCATGATGTGAGGCTTTGATGAGATGGGTGCAGTATAGTTGCTACAGAGGCCAGGGAGGGGTGTCCCCTCACTTAAAGACATTGAGAAGTGACCTCTGGTGGTTGCCTTGGAAGGTGAAGGTCTGGTCACAGAGTGAAGAATGAGGACCACCCACAAACACCTCCACCTCCTCTTGTTGAGAAGGAAACTGCTGGCCTCCTGAATTAAACTCTCCCCCAGCTGATGAAGTTAGGTGACCAGGGTCCCTTAGAGCACAGTATTATTGGTACCCCTGATGCATCAGAGTACACGTGTGATGCTTATACATTTTTTGTCGCCAGCTCCCACTTGCAGGTACCTTTGCTACCATTCAATCACATGTGATACCTGGGAAGATAAATTAACCTAGGAGAAGCAGGGAACAATAATGCAGTTTTTAAATCTGTCGCGGTTCTTCCCCCCTCTTCAAACTCGTCTTGACAACTGCATTTATTTCACATCGCAATTGTTACAGGTTAATAATATTGTTTTATCAGGAAACATTTATCTTGAGGAAGAAAGTTATCCTAATACAGCAGATAACTTATCCAAGGACACATAGAAAGGGGGCTGTGTCTTGAGGGCAATGCTAATGCCTGGCACGCTATAAAAACAAATGAAATCTGATTAACACTATTGGTGAGAAGAATAAGTCATAGTTTCTATGAAATATTATTTTCCTGATTGGAACCATTTCCATTTTTTTTGTCAGCTTGAAACATTGTATTAAAGGTGAGATGACTTTAAAATTGTGACAGATATCTCAAGTCCTATGATTATAAATGGTTGTTACAGGCTTGTAATCTTGAGAGTTTAGTCTAAAGTATTTTCTCCATACATTGAAAGAGAAACACACTAAAAAGATTTTAATTAAAGTTGTTCAAAAATATTTAATAGGAATTTTAAAGGTTGGCTCACTAAGTATTTTTGATAATGAATTTAATTTATAGAAGATATTTACTACAAATTTAGTGATGCCAAAAAAGCTTTCATATGCACAATATGTATTTTTGGAAGCATTATTAGTAATTATCCTGCTTTAATTCACAAAGGTTAGGCTATTTTCACCTCTATTTAAATATGTATTATTAAACCTATTATCTAAAAAATGGTAACAAACACTTTTTAAAGGAGAAAATAGACCAGAAATAGTTGGACAGTATTAACTGTGGAATAATTTCTTTTCAAAAAAAGTACATTTGTGTATAAAGTGAAAGCAGTTTAGGTCAGAAGTGAAGAAAGAATGTACATGAGCGTACTTTATTTTGAAACACACAGAGTATAAAAATCACTCATTTTTGTTTTTCTATAAAATTGCCTGCAGCATCTTGCAGCATCCTCAGAATGTGTTACACAACTCTGCAGCACCACAGCTAAGCAATTCAGAGGGCAGCATGAAGACTGGGATTACGCAAAAAGAAGCAGGCAGGTTGTTTACAGTGATGCAAGTGTGGTTTCAGTAATAAATCAACCCACTGATAATGCTAATAGCTTGTCTTTATGCAGGTCCTTTCTGTATGAAGCCCAGTGTGTTTCTAAAATATGATTCTGTTCATTCAAAATGCACCCCTGTGATTAAGAAGGGCTCAGGTTTAATTAACTCTATTTTATGGATGAGGAAACTCTGTGTCCTCAGTTGACAGGCAGATATCGCAACACGCTGAATTCAGTATCCTATCCTATTGCCTAGTTAGGCCTTGATAAGCATACAGTAGGTCTCAACCAATTATCAAAAAGATGACTGAAAAAGGACCAATGAGGAAGAACAGTAATTATAGGAACTGTACATTGCCATACCAGCCTCTCTTCTACTGAATTTCCAGTGCAATTTTCCAGTGCAAAAGTTGGAACTTTTGCATTGGAAAATCCCAAAGAATGTGAATTTTAAAACAAAACAAAGAACTAAGATGTCAGCAACCAGGTTGCTATAGATGTACCCAGGCTTTGATTTACATATATCAACAAGGCATAGTTATAGTGTATTGTCATAAAATTTAATTTTTAGTTTAGTCCTATGAGAGGTGATACCACTTGTTGAAAATTAGTCATTCAGTTTGTTAAGAGTTGCATCTTCAACTGGCTCTGAAGTTTCTTAAGAAAGTAAGAAGGGCATGAGATAAATTCAGAAGGGAAAAAAAGTGGGGGGAACCCTACCAGTTGGCTTCCTTTTTTCACTCTCGAGGAACGTGTATGCTATCCATTCAATAAATGCTCACTTTGTGTCAGGCGTTAAATAAGGATACACTGCATTGTGGCAAGACTCAGTGCTTTTGGTGTTGTTTAGTTTGTTTTGTTTTGTATTTCTTTTTTTTAACATACAGAATGGGATCCTCTCTGAAACTTCTGTTGAAAATTCACAATTTATGATTGTGACTATGAGCGCATGAAGTGGGGAAGAGTCATATTGGAAAAAAAAAAAAAGACCACTCCTTATACATATGAGAAGGTGAAGAAAGACCACTTTCAGCAGCAGGTAGCCCTCTCCCCCCAACCTCCAACTCATTTATTCATTCACTTTTATTCAACAAGTACTTACTGATTATCTCATACTTGTGAAACAGCATTCTTGGGCCTGAGGATACAGTGGCCACTGGCACAGACACATCTTTGATCTACGGACTTTGTTGTCTGATGTGTGAGGTGGCATTTCGCCGATATAATGATTCAGATACCCAGAAGCTTAGCAACTTTTCAATATCTGGAATGGCATATCCATTGTACACCTGATTTTAATAAATCAGTTTTTATAACAAGCTTAAGAGACCAAGTCTTCAGTGTATTAGGGAAATGCCCCAGAGAATGATGCCTGCATCCTATAGTCTCTTGTGAAAACAATCAATATGGCATTGGAAAAACTGAATTTACCAGTGAATACATGGTCACTCCCATTTTTAAGTGACCATCTTTCCACTCTGTAAAAAATGTAAAACTTGTCTATCGAATTTTCTGAGATCACGCCCTGTACATTTCTGTGTCATCTCAATATGATGGCATTCTTGGAGAAAGATGCTGATAATGCAAGAAAAAGTCACATTGGTGACCCCTTCCACCAAGGTTCCCACACTTTTCTCATTGCTGCATGTAGTACGACTGTTTGGAAAAGTCCTTTTAGGTCATTATAATAAGTATCCTGTTGTTAGGTGGCAGTTGGTTTGGAAACCTTATTTTCTGCAACAATTTTAGAGAAAAAAATAAAATCAGATTCAGGAGAGGAGTCGTTGAGCAGTCGGGATCTAATTAGGAAACAGAATCTGCTTGAAAATTTAAAATAGAGGGAGTTTAGGCTGGGGACTAAGAAAGCTACAGGTAAACAGGAACAGGGAGGCAACATAGAACTTGTTAAACAAGCAATGACCATCACCGCCAGGCTGGAAGGACAGAAGAATGTCATGCTAGTAGAGCCTGAGAGGTCCAGGCTTGCCCTGGAGCCATGGTGGACCTGCCAGGCAAGACCCAGAGCCACAGGTATAACATCACTACTGTCACATTGTCATTGGAAGTAGAGAGGAAGAGGGACGTATGCCCACTATTCTCTTTTAGCCCCAGGGCCAAACCCCAGATTGCACCAGACGCCCCTGGTTGGAAGTCAGGTGATATATGGGAATCCAGCCTGAGGGGCATCAGCCCACCTGTGATATCAGAAGAGCCCAGGAAAAGTGAGTGGTGGCCATGAGAGCAGACAAGCCCCGCACCTCATAGGAAAGTTGGGGAGAAAGACTCCTTGCGCTGGGACAGATCTCCACAGACAGCTGAGAACGATGACTGATTCAGTCTTAAAAAATAGGATTAAAATAAAAAACAGACTAAAATAGTCTGTTTGAAGAATAGGAAGTATTAACTAGAAAATGAAAAATATTAAATATAAAAATAAAAATATGGAAAGTTAATTGAAGAGTTCAGTAACTGAAAATAAGATGAAAATGCAAGAGCACGAGTTCTGTAGACTAAAAATAACATTACAAACTATAAATAAATTTTTTTAAAAAAACTAACAAATCGTTATGGGGAGAAATAAAAACATTTTGATGAGCAATACATATGTCGTTTCTGGATGGCAATGCTCCATATAATCAGTATATTTTTCTTCATATATGAATGCACATTAATACAAATCTGGAGTAAAATTCCAATAATGGTATTTTTTTTTTTTACTTTAACTTTTGTTTGAAGAACTTACATAAGTTTGTTTATGAATCAAAAGAGCTAAGTCATATTTATAAATATCAGAGTGATAAAGTATATTATATAAAATGTTAATAAAGGCCCCAATGCTATAGTCACTAAAATAGTCATATTTTCTTATAAGACTTAAGAGGTGAATCAGTGGAACCTAACAGGAAGACCAGTGCACATACCCACATATACATTGATATCTATAAAATTTAATATTTTATTATATCACATTACTATGAAGAGAAGTTTTATTCAATAAACAGTATTAAACATGATAGGAGATTATGATATACTTACAGGGAAATTCTCATATTAAATGAGAAAAAGCAGGATACCAAATTATATCTTTAAAATATATCAGTATATATATATAAACAAATATGCACATGAAAAGATAGTAAGAAAATATTTCAAATATATGAATAGTCTAATATTACTAAAGACTGGGCAGTTTGCTTTCTTCTGCTTTCCACATTCAGCCTAAGAGCATGTACTATTTTATGATTTAAATAGATTTGGGACAAATTCTTAGTAATAGGTAAAATATGTTGAGTGCTTAATATGATTTGACAGAGAGTGTTCTAAATCATTTGACATAAACAGACTGATTCAGTTATCTTAACACATTTACAAGGAACATATTCCCCTCAAAACAAAAGCCTAAAATGTATTGGGAGCATTGGGAAGGCCACACAATCATGGAGTGGCAGAGCCAGGATCTGGGCCCAGTGAGCTAACTCCAGATTTCACAAAGCCCTGGATTGTGCTGCCTCTATCAAGAAGATGGCAGGCTCAGCGAATGGAGGACCATTAGCTCTTAAAAAGTTCTGCAAATTACATATTCTCATCCTCGCCTATGAGAACTCAATTGGCTACGTAAAGTGGTTGAATAAGAGCTCATATTACTTTTCTGATTCAAAGTGAGTCTTTTTAAGCACCATTTATTCAACATTAGAGGTCAGTAATTTTTCCCAGTCCAGGTGCGCTGCTACAGCCTCCCACTTGTCCGTAAGCTCTCACGAGCTATCACCCTGGTTTCCTGAAAGTTGAGTGATTTGTGTGCTATAGGCTGTGAAATCAGAGACAGTCAGTTTCTATGGGAACCAGCTTCACTTAATCCAAAAGGGCAGCAAAGAGTAATTTGTAAATGTTACAGAGTGAAGAGAAAGTTAGCCACACAGCATATCCTCAGTTTGAAGCACACCATTTCTTCACTCTTTCAGAAATTTCTTTGAATCCTTTGTAGCTGCAGGAGTTGCAACATCTTTACCTCAATAAACTTTCTCCTTATCCATCTTTACAATATCTAAAACCAGGGAACAGTTTTCCCTCACAGAGTGCAGGTCAGTATACTCTCTAGTCTTCCTTATCTCCTGATAGTAATAGAGTAATAGAAGTGTAAAAGTAAATCAGCTGACTCATAAATGGAATTGGATGTGAAATTTTCAATATAGGGGACTATATAAATGTAAAAAACTCAAAACAAACAAACATGTTTATTACCTTAAGTACACACAAGATTATAGTTTAAGGTTTCCAGCAACCTTTGAGAATTGATTGCCTAGGTATAGAAAATTTTTCAAATCTGTTTTTATGTGATACATTTTATAATTGTTGAAAAGGACTCAGCAATTTTTCTACTTTAAGGTAAACCCATACCTAAACTATCAAATAGATGTACCTATTTCTTAAAACTTCCACTTTTTGTATACTAAAAACGTGCTCAGGAGGATACATGGATTCACCATGGAGCAGGTTGCCATGTATGCTGTTCTTCTGGAACTTTTCCCAAGGGATTTAATTACTAAAGTGCCCCAAGCATGTTAGCTTTTACATTATTGGTTTTGCAAATAGTAGCACTCTGGTTTAATAAACACGATGGTGCATTTAATTCATCATTTTAGAACTTCAAACAACAAAATCTATTTTTCCGGTCAAAGTTTACGCTGGTATTATATATTAAAAAAATATCCAATATCCTGTTCAGTAACTGCACAAAGTTGGGCACACATTAAACAATCATAGAAATCAATAAATACTAAAGGAATGATCGTGTTAGAAGGTTAAGAAATTTTACTTAAAAAAAATAAATAAAGATTGTAAATTTAAGAAATCTATCCCAGAGCTTTTAAATTCTGATATTCATATTGACTTATCATGCAGGAAACTCAAATTATGTTCATCATGGCTAATTTTAGATTTTAAAAATTTTTTGCATTTACTTTAGTGGATTCTTATTTTATGGCATTTGTATTCCTAGGTCGTATATATTTTTAATTAACAATGTTATCTAAGTACCTTTAACATGGTCTATGGCTATCCTTCCAATTATCTCTTTACAGCCATTATCAGCTTTTAAAATTTTCTTTGATGTCAATTTGAAAAGTGACGGTACATTCAGGGTTAACTATGACTTCAGCCATTTTGATTATACACTTTGCCTTTTGACCTTCTGGAGATCATATGACTCTTATTTAAGACCTTTGCATAATTACCTATCTAATTTTCTTATCTCCCTCTTCCTTTATATACTTTTCTTTCCTTAAAGTTCCTGAGTTAGGATATAGCTGAGGCCATCGCCAAAGTCATGATGACCTTGTTAGGACTCTCCCTAGAGTCTTTACAAAATAACCAATTAATGACTTGTTGCTTTGTCTCAGTGTCAAGTCATTCCTGAAATTATCGTTAGGCCTTTTTTGTGCTTTAATGAAATGTTAATTAACTTGACCAACTTTTCCTTTTAATCTCTGAGCCAGTGGTTCTAAAAACACTATTCTCTGACATCTGGGAGTCTCTGAGATTTTCAAGGGTCCTTGAGTTCAAAAATATTTTCATAATAGCAACATATTCTTTTCCTTTTCACTCATGATGAGAAACAGTGGTAGGTTGCTGGTTTGTCCCTTAGCCTGTATTAAACTTTACTAGGAGACACTGAGTTTACTTAAGGTTCTCCTGGAGAAAGTAGTAAAAGTTATGAATTTTATTAAATATCTGCTATGAACACATCTTTTTAATAGTGTATAACAAAATGAGAAGAATGCATAAAGCATTTATGCTGCATTTGAAATAGGATGGTACTATAAAGGAAAAAGTCTTGTGTCACTTGTGTGCTAAACTAGCTGCATTTTTTAATGGAAAACCATTTTCACTTTAAAAAAATGACCGATAGACAAAATATATCAGTAGACATTTTCTCAAAAAATTAATAAAAAGAATCTGTTACTTCAAGAAAACACTAGCAGTATTTGGTGCCAATGAAAAAAAATTGAGCTTCCTAGTAAAACTTAGAATGTTGGAAAATTTGTATCTGCCACCATGAGCTTGACAAAAATCCAATAAAGAATTTTCTCATGAAATTGGTAATAATAATAGTTAATGTGATTTTTTTTCAATGTGTGTAAGAATTTCGAAGATCTACATACCTCAGTGAAACAGTATTTTCCAAATGACCCAATGCTCGATGGTATAAAATCACACATGAGTGAAAGATCAATTCTCAAAGTATAAGACAACCAAAGAATTTTAATGTAACAGGTATTATTTCATACTTCATGTAGTTACTAATTTTTAAGAAACTAGTCTAGTCTGGATATTGGTTCAAAGAAGAATATCCCCAATTATCTGAAAAGTTTTCTATTAAAATATTTCTCCCTTTTCCAAACATATCCTTATGAGGTTGGATTTTCTTCATACACTTAAAAACATATCCCAACAGACTGAATGTAGAAGCAAATATGAGACTTCAGCTGTCCTCATTAAGCTTTCAAGAGATTTACAAAATTAAAGAGACATTAAAGAGATTTGCAAAATGTAAAGTAATGCAGCACTTCTCACTGAATTTTTTTGGGGGTGGTAATATTAGTTTGTATAATTGAGTACATTTTTATGTTAGCATGTAATTGAATTATTGTTATTTGTAATTGAATTAATGAATACATGTCTTAAGCCTTGATTTCAAGTTTTAATATGGTAAATATCAATAGATATAAGCCATATAAGTAGAAATTTAATAATTCCTAAGTGCGTAGAGAGCTCCTGAAACTAAAGATTTGTGAACTGCCACTGTAAGCATTGGTTTCCTTAAGTCTGATTTCTGGGATTTCTGTTTCTGAACACATTCATTCCTGTGTGAGCTCACCTAACTCTTTGGTTTTAAACACTGTCTCTAATCTGATAACTCACAAATCCATATATCCAAGCCTGGCTTCACCCTCTAACTCCAGACTTATGTCTGTTACTGCCAATGAGAATTTCCACTTGGAAATCCAATAGGCATCTCAAAATTAATATTGTCCAAATCCTAATTCCTGGCATTTCACTGTAAACCTGTTTTTTTACTAGTCTTTCCTATTGCAGTCCCTGGCAACTCTAGTCTTCCAATCGCTCAGACAAAAACTCTATCTTCACCCTTGACTCCTGTCTTCCCTCAGACTGTCTCTCCAACTCAGTAGTCAGTCTCATTGGCTCTACCTTCAAGTTGCTTCGCAGATCTGACCAGTTCTCACTACCTTGCTGCTACCACCCTGGTCTGAGACAGCATCATCTCCTGCGCAGATTATTTCAGTGTATCTCTAAACTAACCCACGTTTCTACAGGCTTGCCTCCTCATTCATTCAGGATAGGCTAGGTTACACTACAACAGCAAACATGGCCAAAAGTCTGGAGTTCATTCATTCCATCTCTTTCTCCCTCTCTCTCTCTCTGTATAAATACGTAATAAATACGAAACATATTAAATATATGTAAATATGCATAATTTATAGATCTCAATGAGAAGACATAAAATATATATTTATATTTATGTTTACATATGTAAAATATATAATCCATGACAGCTCAGCTGGGAATCCATGTGTCCTCGTGCAAGCTGCTGGAGCACTCATAGTCTCACAAGTTACTAGTCTCCATGAAAAAGAAAAAGAGATCTCTAGTGGCTTTCACAACAGCAATTAAAGTCTCCAGCACAGAAGCGACAGGCATGACCTCTGCTCGCAAATCACTGGGTAGAACTAGTCACATGATGCTACCCAGCCACATGGAAGCCAGGATGAGCCATCCTTGCATGTGCGAAGAGGGCAGAGAGCCATAAATATTTGGTGAACAGCACGAGAATAACAAGTTCCCATTTTAAACTCAAGAAAGGAAAGATGAATGGTGCTTTGACCATAAACCAGTAACTTTTAACTGGTTTTAAGTCCCAATAAGTCAATCCATCGTGAACAGTGTGTTTTCTTGTCCCAAGAAATGCTTTATCTTTTCAATGTATAGTTTATAAACAATGATAAAACAGTATATTCCTTAAAATGTGTAGGATTATATAAATGGAGCTGAAAACAACTGGGAAAAAAAAGCATATCATTTTTTAGAATTTATAGAGTTAAGATTTTGCAGTTATGTGGTAATTATATGATACCTCAATCTTTCACAGAATTCATGCTTAATTATATATATTTCATGCTTCATATATATATTTTAATATATTTATATGCATCGTGATTAAGGAATGCATACCACAGAATTCACCCACTATATCTACACAGTTTGGTGATTTTTAGTAAATGTATACAGCTGGGCCGCTGTCAGCACAACCCAGTTTTAGAAACTTCTATGACCTTACGAAATTTCACATGACCTCTTAAAGTGATTCTCTCTCCTACCCTGAGCCCTGGGCCATCATTGATGTGCTCTCTGTCTCTAAAATATTGATTTTTCTAGGAAGTTAGAATTCCTGACATCCCCGAAGCATATATAAACAAAACAATGGAGCCCTAAAATTTATAAACATTTATCTCAAAAGATCAGTCCATAGTTGTTCTCAATATTAACTGGGGGCAAAATAAGGAGAAATGGGTTTACCCAGGTGGAATTTTAGTTAAATATAAAAAGAACTACCTAACCCCTAGGGAAATATTCTAGAGCATTCTATAATTAAGAAAATTTCATGGGAAAAAAGGTCATTTATATTTCAAGAAAGGCTGAAAAATTTTCATGTCTGAAATCAGAGTTCTTGTCAACTTTGTATATCCAAGATCATTTTTTTCATGCAGATAAGAGAAATCTTGCCGGGTAAGAAAATAGCTTCCATGCATCCATCGCTGAATCCATAGGTGCTGTCACACAGAATCTTAGCAAGATTAATTCCCAAATAATGAAATAAATGACTGACGTTAATGGTGTTCACTTTTGGTTACCCTAAAACATCTCCCATATGATTCTGACTACATCGCCTGAAAATAATTTCTTTACAGTAAAAAAAATCTTTGAACTTCAGATAAAGATTGGTTATCTGTTAATTAGTCTCTCCTCTTAAAGTTGTATTTTCACATAAGTATAAATAATAGATATCCACAGGAAATGTGAATTGTTCTCATCATCTGGTAATATACTTTAGAGAACATAGAATCAGAGAGAGAAATTAAAGAGTGAAAAAAGTGCTGAGTTCTTCAAAATTAACTTAGTGTAATCTCGAAGACTGTGGTCAATTAATGATGTTTGTAAAAAAATTTTATTTAAAATGAGGACAAGGATAGGGCCGAAGTGTTTGAGGAGTGTTAATTGACTGATTATTATTTTCATTATTATAAATTTTATGGCATCTACTTTATTTTAGTAGATTTTTTTATTATTCTCTCTCTATTTTTATCTTTTTCTATCTTCAAATGAGGCCAAAAATGAGACCATTTTTAGAAAATATAACAATTTCCAATCAGGCAACTGTGCAGCCGGCAAGATGGTTAAACTTTTCATCATATGACCGCAGTCAAAGAGTCCACAGAAACAACGTTCGGCGTGTGTGAGATATTGAATGAAGACATTCAACTATGACTGAAGAGTCATCTTTCTGAAAGCTGACACATTCATGGTGAGCTAGTGCCAAGGGAAATGCAAGCAGAACTATAGCCTGGAAATACTTAAACATATTATTTGAATTCTCAGAAGTATCATTTTTACTTAAAGTAAACATTGGCATGCAAAGCCAATAGTCTGAGTAATCCGGTCTTGAAGTGTAACTTTATTTGTTATGGGGATTTGCTCAGGGAAGAGAAGGGGAAAAAATAAACCCAACCCTTCTCCTTCTAGTGCAGAGAGAAAATAGTTGTTTCTGCAACACTGGAGACATTATTCGAGGCCATGTAAGTGACACTGCTTCAAGCTACTTTTAACAATTCACAACTAAAATTTGATTTAATTATTTTTAGTATTATGTTCCATTGGCACAAGCACCAGCATGATATTGTCTCTTTATTAGCAGATGGATACAAAGCTCTACCAGTGAGAATATCTGGCTACAACCAAGTAGCTGGGTCAGAGTCACCCTGAACTCACAGCAAGAAGCTCTCTTAATTCTCTGATAACCCTCTTCTCCTAAAGAAGGTAGAGTTAATAAGCAGGCATTTATAATCCAGGTGTCATCAACTTGGGATCCATGATTTTTATGGTCCTCCGTCATTGTAACTGTGAATGTGTATATATCTTTACTGTCCTGGAGTGAAGTGTTCATAACATTAATATGCTCCACAGGGGGATATATGACCCAAAGTCTCTTATATAAGAAGCAGTTGTATTGCACACCCCTACCCTTCTTCTGACTGGAGTCCTCCCCATTTCACAGCTCCCTGTTGCCTGTGGGGACAATGCTAATTGCACCCTTCAGCACTTGTCTTCCATCTCCAGGTTCTCCTCCACTCCATTAGACATCTGGGCTGCCCCATTGTAATGAGAACAGCTGGACATCGAGGTTTGTTTTTCCATAATGCATGTGCTATAAAGCATCCCAGAAAATTCTCTTCATTTATTTTTACAAACGATTCTTTTAACAACTCTTAAAGCTTATTTTATCTTAAAATTTCCAAATTTGGAACAATCGCTCTTAAATTTGCTACCTGGATATCTTACCAACTCTATTCTTTGCCAGTCTCTTTGAGGGTTTCTCTTTAACTTTCAGTCTCCAAAGTATCTCAGAGTTTAGTCTTTAGCCATCTTCTCTTTTCTGTCTGTAGTTTGTCTCTGCATATGTCCTCCAGACTCATGATTTTAAGTATCTTTTATATGATGGTGAATCTTAAAATTAGACTTCTAGCCCAGACATCTACCCTAAACTTCAGAATTAAAATCTAGTTGCCTATTTATATATCATCTCTTAGATGTCTAATAAGACCTCAAACTTAAACCTACTGTCCCTAGTATGTAGTGACTCTATTCTTTTAGTTTCTCTAGCCAAACACTTTTGACTCATTGTTGGTGAATCTCTTTCTCTCATCTGGATTCAATCTATTAACAAATCATGGTAGCTCTGCCTTCAAAATACATCCCAAATCTGACCCCTCTTCAACACCTCCACCACCAATAGCCTGGTTCAGCTTCTGTCATTTCTTGCCTGGATTGTTTCAGTAATTTCCTAACTAGTCTCTCTGCTTCCATTCTTGTCCTCTTCAATTTAATTTCAACAAAGCAGCCGAAGTGTAAGTCGCAAATCTTGTTTAAAACCTCAGTGACTTCCCATCACTCTCAGTATAAAAGCAAAGTCACCTGCCGGACCTGTGATGGCCCTCCCCTCACTCCTCTGACCTCACCTCCTACTACCCTCACCTTCACTCACATTTTCAACAATTTTTTTTAATGTAACTAAAATGGGCAAACTTTTTATGCTTTTTAAATATGATATTCTAAAGATAGAATATAAATGTAAAGATCTGACGCTAGAATACAGTTCCCTGAATTCAAAGAGGCATTTGTTCACACACTATTTAACAAGCATTTCCATAAAATGTATTTCAGCATTTTATGTCAACTGCAGAAGCAGATTAGAGCTGGTGAATGCCAATAAGGTGGAAAGAACTCTAACAGTAGAACCTCTGGAAATGGCTCATTCTCATTATGCATGTTACTATTGGCATTTAGCTCTTGAGAGTAACCCAGCCACACAGATCATGGACACTTTTGCATGGACAGAGCTCACAAATTAATAGATGGAATAAAACAAGCCCTCTGAGCTCTCATTTTATCACATGGCCTCCATTAGTGGAGCGTGACTTGGACAGCTTGGGCTGCTCTAAAAAAACACCATAGACTAGGTGGCTTAGAAACAACAAAATTTATTTCTCACGGTTCTAAAATCTGGAAGTCCAAGATCAGAGGGCCACTATGTTTGAGGTTTGGTGACCACCCTCTCCCAGGCACAGACCTCCAACTTCTCATTGTATCGTCACATGGTGGAGAGCTGAATGAGAAAGCCGGCTCTCTTGTGACTCTTATTAGGGCACTAATCCTATCCACAAGGTCCCCACCCTCATCTATCCTAATTTTCTCCTAAAGACCCCACCTTCTCATACCATCACATGGATGGGAGTAGAGTTTCAATCTGTGAATTTGGGGGGAAAACAAACATTAGAGAATACCTTCTTCTGATATTGTGCATTAGTAATCTTGTCTAACATGTTTATTTTGTCACTACCAGCATTGAAATAAATATGAAACATTTTTAGTATTGACTTTAGATGAGAGGCACAATGACAGAGTAGCCAGAATCAAAAAATCTAGATTGATCCCAACTGCAACTTGCTGTGTGGTATAAAGAAAGTTCCTTTCCTCCCAATTTCCTCATCTGTTCACTATTATAAAAATGGAAAATGTACATAATAATGCTTTGTAAACAATAAATCACTGTACAAATGCTAGGCATAATTGAATCAATTTTATTGCATGTTTTCTTAAAAGCCAGATATTTTTAAAAACCTGGTTACATATCAAATTGAGTTATTAAACATTAATTATAATATTCTAGACATACTGTCATATACTTTCATTTCATACACTTGCTCTTGTCAACCACAAAAAGACCCTGTATTCCAATCCCTGAACTACTGCCCTAGAAACAGTTTTCAAACAGGAAAACAGGTAAGTAAAACAGGTCTTGTTTTTTGGTGAATTGAAGGTTATTTGTGATAGGGTATTTTCCTTTAATCTACTCACAAGTTATCTATTCAATAATTCATTAGACATTGTTTGCCAGAAATTGACATAAAGCTTACCAGTTCGTCTTCTCTTCTTGTAAAACTTTGTGTTGGTCACTTTCTAGCTTTTTGGCACTTTTTACATTGCCCAATATTTCTTAAAGATTATTCTGCAAATACACTTGCAAGTTTTTAAAATACATTTAATTTTATTTTTAAAAAGGAAGGCATTTTTTTATTTGAGCTTTTAATCTAGTATTAGTACAGGATAGGCTAATAGCTATTACTAACAACTCACCAAAATCAGTGGCCGAACATAATTCACATTTGTTTCTCACTCATGAAAATTCCAATGAGAATGTGTACTGTCAGGCGACTTTACTGGAGTCTTTCCTCGAAAGGTGCCTTGGGGACCCAGCTCCTTTCAACCTGTGGATCTTTTGTGTCTTTGAGATCTCTAAAGTTCTGTTGGATTCTTTGCCTCTGGCTTGTGGCCAAGAGAACAAGAGAAAGCCAACCCAGGATTGTGCAGGAGAATTTTGGAGCCTACACTCAAACACCTGGCCTACAGACCTTAACAGCTAGAAGTAGATGCGTGGCTGGGAAATGTAGTCTTTCTGTATGTCAGGAGCAGAAATGAAATGGTTGTGCACATTTAACATGGTCTCAGTCATAATGTCTTCCTTGTAACGTTTTTCTGCCTTTTCAGATTAAATACCAGTTTTCCGATGAAGAAAAGTGTAATAATAGAAATTGAATGGTTACATGTTCGCAAACCTGTTATGACTCTTCCTTCAATCAGATGTTTTGAAATAAGTTCTTTGAGTTGACATTTTCACATTTGAGTTTCAGTTTATTCTAGGTATTACCCTTTCTGATTCAATTCTTATAAGGTTTAGCCTTTGTATCAAAGGGTGCAAAGGGTGTGTGTCCTTTTTATGTCTTACACATGTGCACTTGTGAGAACTGGGTTCTCTGTGCAGCCACAAGGTTCCTGTCAGCTTCTTTTCATTTTTGTTCCTTACTCCTCTCACCACACAGACAGTCTCAAGATCATTCTCACTGCCACACTGCAAACTATACTTTTCTTGTGTTCAGATTCTAGTCTGTAGTAGCAAATGCTTTGCTTTCCTTTACCCGCTGGTCTTTCCTGGTCCTGAAAGGTCATACTATCCCGTGGCTGTAAGTCACATGACTACTAACTGTAAACACACCATACATGCATACCACTTGTCACACCATCCATACACCCAGCGTTGCCAAGTGTGATCCCTCAGTGCTGGAAAGTTCTGCAGAAGGCCTTCTTCATCCTCCATGGAGAGAAAAGCATGTCTCTTGAAAATGCAATAGGTCCTTTGATATGCTGACTTGCGTTTATGTCCCTGAGGTTTCCTTATGCATTCCCGGGACTTCAAAGTTAGAGATGGCCTTTGGGCAATGTAGTTACATAGAATGCGATTCACTGAGGCGGAGAAGTTGCTCCTTACTAAGCAATACGTCATCACCCTCAGTATATACTTGTGAGATATTTTGAGGCCCTTTCCTTATTGGAAAGTTATAAATATACTTTTATTCTGTACTCTTTTAATAGCAGAAACATTGGTTAAAAGTATTGTATGCCCTAAAAATTAGTCATAAAGCTGAGAGTGGTAGGATTTCAATGGCTGGTTTTAAATTGAGCTGTTACTCAGAAGTAGAGCAACAGCACTGAAATGTCTGGGTTCCTTTGTTTTCCCAGGTGTTAGCAATCCCTTCAGGCTTAACTGGCTCTGTGTTTACTTCATCCTCTGGTTCATTAATAATGACAGTAAATAAAACCCAACCTAGGAAGCTAGCTCTTTTAATCTGACAAGTACTCAAGAAACAGTCACACCTCGAAATGAAGAAATACCTGCTGCCAGATCTCCCTCAATTTCCCATCTAATAACCAAGCTATTTAGCAATAAAGTTATTTTTATTTAAATGTTTGGGAAGAGAGTTGGCAAAGAAGCCCACACTCCCTAATCTCCTGCAGCCCAAGTGGAACTTTTCTGAAAAAGATGACTCTGAGATGGTTTTTCTGCTTGCCGCTTGGTCTTTGGATGTCAACTCATTTTACCTTTATTTTGTTTAATCATCTGTTTTAATACAAGATGTATATTTTAGAAAAAAAGTAGAAAAATTAGAAAATTACCCACAATTTCACCATCCTGAGAAAACTAAGGTGATCGATTCAGTATGTTATAAAATTTTTCTGCACATATTATTCCAAATACATATTTCCGTCATCTCCCATGTCATCAAGAAATTTGACATTTCTTTTCTCCTTGTTGTATTATTTTCTTTATGGTCTTACTAAATATATATGAGTATCTACATAATATATTAGTTTGCTTTTGTTTGTATTTAAACTTCATAAAGATGATGTTATGGACTGAATTGTCCTCCAAAATTTATAAGTTAAAATCCTACCCCCAATGTGACTGTTTCTGAAAATAGAGTCTTTTAGGAGATAGTTATGATTAAATGAGGTCATAAAGTTAGGGCCCAAATTTAGTAGGACTATGACCTTGTAAGAAGAAGAAAGAGGAATCTCTCTGCCGTGTGAGGACAGGAAGAGATTTCTCATAGGGGCCAGTTCAGCCAGCAGCTCGATGTTGGACTTCCCGGCCTCCAGAATTGTGCAAAACTACATTTCACTGGATTGTCTTGTCAAAAATATTGATTTATAATACCTCTTTGTATATTAAGCATAGATCATTTATCTGGCATATTTGACTAAGTAAAAATTAAGAGTTTTTGTATCGCAAAAGATACCATAACAAAGTCAGTAGAGATACAGTTTTGGAAAAAAAGGTTTGCAAAGCAAAAGTTACAAAGAAAGTTATGACATATATATTTAAAGAGCACTCATAATTTGACCTAAAAAAGATAATGTGATAAAGATATGAACATAAATTCTTGAGAGCAAATCTGTATGTACAGAAAAAATATGAAAAGAGACTCAAGTTTACTATTAATCAGATAAATGGAAATTGATGTAACTAATATTATATACCAAATTGTTTAGGAAAAAATAGATAACATTGGATAGCATATAGATAAAAATTGCCTGCTCATACATAATAGTGTAAATAAATGTGATTACAGTCATTTACAGGAAAATCCAGCAAGATCTATTACATTTTTTAAAAAATTAACATATATATTTGTTGTGGGCTTATTGCATCCCCCCCCAAAATATATTGAAGTCCTAACCCCTGTGAATTGTACTTTATTTGTAAATAGGGTCTTTGTAGATGCAATTAAGATGTAAATTAAGATCAGAGTAGAGAGATAGACCTTTAATCCAATATGACTGGTGTCTTTACAAGAGAGGAGGAGGCACAGAGGCAGATACACAAAACACCATATGAGGTTGGAGGCCGAGATCATAATACCACAACTGTAGACGAAGGGGCACCAGAGTTTTACAGCCACCACCAAAAAGTTAGAGGAGGCAGGAGAGGGTTCTGCCTAGAGTCTCAGAGGGAGCATGGCCATGATTACACCTTGATTACAGACTTCCAGCCTTCAGCACTGTGAGAGAGCAAATTCCTCATCTCTGGTGCTTTGTTCCAGCAGCTTCAGGACACCAGTACAGTGTTTGAGTTGGAAATCCTCCCTGTGGAGTATCTCCCACAAAAAATTACAAGCATTTAATTATATATGGACAAGGATGTTTATAGCAACCTTGATAGAAACAGTGAAACGAATAAATGGACAGACAGACAGACAGAGGGAAGGGGAAGAAAGGGGGAAGGAGGAAGAGAAGAAAGAACCCAAGAGGAATAAATAATGACGAATATATATCCTGAAATATCATGCATTCATAGTAGAATAAATCATAACTATATGAGTTGAGTTGAAAGGATTTGTGCAGTGTATTTTAGTGAGAGAAGCCACGAGGCAGAAAACCATGCATACTCTGACACCATTTTCATAAAATAAAACACTCTGCAAACGTACGAGTGTGCACTTTCCTAGAAATTCTGAAGCTCCTCCAGTTCCCCAGCCCAGGGCAGTGCCCCTTGGGTCGTGGCGATCCCCTCTGTCAGAGAGCAGTAAAGGCTCTGTGGTGGCAGGATTTGGTTCTGGTCTGGCTTGTCTTAAACTTCCAGCCAGACAGAGCAATTGGAACGATGCCGTCTGTGGCTAGAGAACAAGCTCCCAGTAGCAGTATCCTTCTCGTTTGTGGGCCCAAACCCGAGGACAACCCTCATTCTTCTGTAATCAGAGATGCCAACAGGGTCAACAGAGATATCTCCATTCATTTCCCCTGACAACAGTCACGTTCTGAGGGCGCTCAATTTCTGCTTGCACATAATAAATGCTCAATAAATATTTATTGAAGTAAGTAATATGACTTGATCTATACAAACCATAGCAGACATTCCCTAAAAATCTCTGGCATGTGGATGAATTTATTTTATAGACACACAATAAATATTCAGCAAATACTTATTGAGATAAATAAAGCAGAAAGCAATCTCACTTCAAATTTGAGACACTGCTTAAAAACCTGTGGTATGTGGATGCCTCACATAGTTTCAGTGTTAGTGAAGATTTCAGCAGTTTTTCTTTTTTTGTCATTTCTTTCATTTTTTTGTGGAAAGGAAAGTGTCTGCTCATACATAATCATCTCCCATCAAAATATCTCACCTTTACTATACTGAACCCCTTAAGAATGACATGTACTTTGTCTGGAAATATAACAAGTCTGTCTTATTCTTTCTGACCTTCATTGTTTTCCTACAATAACATGAGTTGCATTTTTTTAATCTCGCTATTTCTCAATCAAAAACTGCATTCTGAAGTTATAGAAATATTTCTGAAAGTTTTAAGACTGATTATCATACCAGAGATTATTTTCTAATGCCCTCTGGGGCACAGCTGCATAAAAGGCTACTTTGGGCTCATAAACAGCCACCTTTCCTCATGCCACCCTCCAAGCCATACCCAGTAGAGCCTCTTGGAATATCTAGTTTTCAGTCTTACTGAGGAGCAGATTGAAGAGCATTGCGGCTGATCTGACAATTTTAGCTAAAAAAAATCATCTTAACCCATATGTTTTGATGAAGTTTTAATTCTGTTCAATTTGGTGATAGGCGAAATAATTGAAGTACAGTTGTCTGTAACGCCAAATGGCACTTACTTCATCGATATTGTTATATAGTGTTATATCGTCATCTCCCAGATTGCTGAGCTTTGTTGTAGACCTGTTAGGGGCGGGACAAAGGGATGTGTACTTTTAATAATCTCTTTTGGGTCTTATGTACACTGAAGTTTGAAGGTCATTGCCCAACGCTGCATAAAACCCAGAGTTGAAGATATGATATTTGCTAAATAAATACTTGAGTAAAAAAAGTATATGGGCAGCCTTACTTCTTAATTTTAATTTATAATAGTGGGTATGTGATTAGAAGCAAATTTAGGGATTGGGAAAATAATTTCTTAAATATTCACTTATTATTATGAATATACAATGCAAATTTTCCAGGTGAATTTATGCTCTCTCCTAATAATCTGTTTTGGAAGGAAACATGAAATGGGAAATAGAATTAGAATATGATTTTGCTCATGCAGAACCACAGAAAATAATAGAATTTAGAACAATCTCATAATCTTTATCAAACATTATCTGAATTATTTTTATTTTCTCTTGAATCATATCTTTTCTTTCTAGCACCCTTCCAGTTTTACTTAATGACAGTTCTTATTTAACCAAAACCTTGATTTTTAATGCTGTCATAATTCTGGAGGAAAAAATTGTAAATATAAATGTCTAAAATATGACTAATACATTTCTCTTACATAAATTAGACATAAAGCCAGCATTATAGATCGGTTCCAGATTTATCTTGATATATTTAGAATACCCAAAACAAAGACAATGTATATGTATTGTTTTTAATCTGTGTGAGTGTGTGTGTATGAACACTTTCGTAGGAATGATATATAGACTATTAAGCTCAGCACAGCGATATGTGTTACAACATCTAGAATGTAATCAAAATAGAATATAATCTATGTAGTTTCAAAATATGTAATGAACATGCACTGTGTTCCATTGGGTAGTGAGAGATACTGAAAATTAATTTATATTTTAAAAATAGTGTGGTAAGTACTACAATGGAGATTAGCAAACAGAGGAAGATGAAAGGATGGCAGAGGCACTAATAAAACCAAAATTCTTAGATCTAAACTCACTTCAAGACAGACATGGAGCACTGACCTCAATGAGAATAGCAGTGCTGGGTACGACTGTGTGAGTGGGGTGGTGCCAGCCAGGTCAAGCAAACTCGGTAACTGCAAGTTATGTTTTCCTAACTTTGAACATGATCTTTCTTTTAAAGATTCACAGTAACGAGTCAGCCGCCCATCTGTTCAACCAAACTAAACAGCATAGTGTAAATAGGTCAGAAAGTGTCCGGTGGGGCCTCTGAGTTGTTAAAGAAAATTGGGAGAAACTGTTTTGTCCCCTTAAGGTAGTTTTTGTCACAATTTCCAGTAATTGAAATTTTCTATGGTTGTTAAAGAACCGTTAAAAAGCTGTTTCTTCATCAATTAGGATCTTGCTGCCAGATTGTATGACATTTTGTGAACTAGCTTTAATTTGTTATACATTGTTCCCAGAAGGTGAGATGAGATTACAGGGACTTGTATGTTAGTTGAAAGATGTATTTTACACTTACTTCTCATGGTACCTTTCTAGTAATTCAAATATAACGGCATGATCTTGATTAGTTAATCTTTCCACATCAGTATTTTTCAGATGGTACTTCATGAAATTTTCACTACAATTAAAAATGCAATTAAAATGGATTATCTAAATCAAAGTCAATCTTTAATTACTGCATGCTATCTAGATCCTTACTTCACGATAGAACAGATAAAATTCGAACAATTGCAGTGCTAATGCCTTCATTATTAAAAACATCATAATACCAGCCTTTTGAGGCTCATCTCATTTCCTATCAGTTCCTTAGGTTGTCACTGAGAAGTTTGCTTGCTTTAATGACCATGCTGGCTTAGTCCCGAGCAGGTCTATATAGGCCTCTAAGAAAAAAATAAATGATACAAAGTTCATCTAATTAATCTCAGTCCTTTTGTGGAAAGAGAATGCGTGCCTCAGTACTGAACTTGTCCTAGCTATTTTTTACTTTTCTTGTCCATTGTTATTTATTACAAAAACACTTCAGAAAAAAAAAAAATGCTTGTTAAATTTACTCACTATCACATCAAATATTTACTTTTTAAGTTCTGCAGTGTTTTCTAAACTGTGTTGATTTCCGTGCAGCATTTCATGTTCTGCCTTCTAACTTTTTCAGTAGTGTTATTATTGTTTAGTGATGTGAAAATTAATGAATTTGAAAAATCAAAGGGTCCTAGGTCCAATATTCAATACCACGTATTTGTTAGGTAACAGTGGGAAAGTTTCCTAAACTGCGTGAGCCTTGATTTTCTCATCTGTAATATGAGAATGACAGAAGTACATATCTTGAGGCATTGTTGTAAAACTAAGAAATGATTTATATAAAGTTCCTGTTGCATAGTATGCACTCAGTAAATTAAGTAGCTATTTTTATTATATTATAAATATTTCCCAAGTTACCACACAACCTTTTTGACTGTCAAGATAACATCTTAACCTAGGAGTCTATAAATATTTTACAATAAAAAAAATCTTAATTGATGGAATGTCAAACTGAATGTGTTGGTGTTTTTCCAATCTCTCGATATTTGTGTATATAATAATGTTTACCTACTATTTGAAAGCATCTCACCAATATCTGATTTTAAGTACATGTAATTCGAAAATATCTTTATGAAACACTTCATAGGATATGGCATTACATCAATCTTTTTATAAAGTCAGTTAGACCAAAATAGCCTTTATCTTCTGGCAGCTTAAACTCCAGCAAAACATTGTATAGACTGAGGTATTAAGGGATCAAAATAAATAGTCAACAAATTAGTTAAATATTGTCATTGCACTTAATAAACACCAAATGCTTTTAAAGAGCCAAAGGATTATTTCTAAACCTGTGTGTTGTTGGAAGCCCTAACTCTTCCATGATACAGAGAAAACTTACTTAGTAACAGAAATTCTGAAACATCCTGGTACATTGAAGGCAGGAAAATGTGGTAACCTGTGGATGACATAAGTGAGTGAAAAACTAAACAAAAAAGTATAAACTACCATAAAGATTGCTGAAGGCATTGGTCTGGTACTGTGTGGTGCTGTGAACAACATAGCAATCAGAGGCGAAGATATTAATGCAGCAAAGAGCAGGCTAGACATGGAGAAAAAAGTGTTGACAGTGAAGACAAAACAATGATGAGGATTTATTAGCACTAAAATTACCAGTCTACAAAATGGCAATTTCGGTCCAAGTTTAAGATGCCTGTGATTTCATAACTAGTTTTCTCTAGAATGAGTTGTTAACATTTGTCTTCTTCACATTGCAATTCTCTAGAGACAGCTTCAACTTGAGTTAAAGAAATAAGTTTGTCATCATTCTTGTTCCTTTTATTGTGGAAGAAAAACAGATTCTCCAAGGATTACTGCCTTTTGTATCATGATGAAGCTTAAAAAACAAAACTAAACAAAACGAAAAAAACGCTCTTTCAAAATGTCTTACAGATTGACATTTTAGCTCTCATGCTTTCCTTGGAGATTAAATATTATAAAAATCCAATAGCCAGATATATTTTATAATGTCACTAAATGCTATATAAATACCAAGTTCGATGTTGGGTCTTTTGAGTTCACGGAGGAAGCCAGAGGCAGTGCTCTTTTGCAAGAAACAGCAGCAAATACTCAGTAAGATGGTGCCAGCCACGGAGCCTCTGGGTACAAGAGTAACATGTGATACCTAAAATTAAAAAGGACTATACATTGGAAATATCAGCAGCATTCATGAAGAAAAACCTTACAAAATAACTCCTTTCAGTTTGAATCAATTTAAAATATATACGTTTTAAAAATGAAAAAATGCATGAGGAATAGTTAATGCATATATTTTTATCTCTAATTTTAGGGATAATGTAATAATAATGTGCTGCTCATGTGATAGGAGTCACACTCCTGATTTCTAAAATGAAAATGAAAATGTGTACTATTTAGAATGACCCAAATATTGTTGATCATTTTTTTCTCTGGTTAGCTTTAATAGTCTGACTTTCTTTTCACTCTGTAATCTACCATATCTTAGGTGAGTCAGTGTTTCTGGAAGAATCTTCTTCGATATAGGCCTCTAAGAAAAAAATAAATGATACAAAGAAATATCCCTATTCCTAGATAGGGAGATTTTTCCATTAATAGGGTTTTATTGGGAAAAGGTTACATAGTCAAACATTCTCAATAAATAATTATTTCATTAGAATTCACATGCTTTTTCATCGGGACTTCTTGGAGACTTCAGTAGGTGAAGAGAAACTGAATTCTCCCAAGCCTGCTGTTGTATTGTACTTTATTAGCATTCACAGACATAGAACATAAAACCAAAACAAAACCCCCCCAAAAATGAATTCTTAATTTATGTAAACCTTTCTACTTAGGATGCTTAAGCTGTAAGCATTATGAATTATGCGTATAAATCAGATTAGAAGAGACTTAAAGACGGACTGAGCCTTTTAGAACCAGAGCCCTCTTTCTGCATCTGCTAGCGAATGCCTCCTAACTTCCCAAATTTGGGTTCAATTCAGTGGTTCTCCTTATCTATTTGGATGGTCATGTTTAGCTTTTTTCATAAAGAGAAAAAGGACTTTTGTTTCCTTGCATGCTTGTTACAGGAGAGTCAGAATTTTATGTAATAAAGATTAAATGTAGCTGAATCTTGGGTGGCCTCCTCTAGTCGTTATTGGTGCATTGCTGCCCACTTGGCCAGGGTGTGTGTGTGTTTGCTCAGAATAAGGGTCAGGTGCCGTCCAACATCCCATGGTCAACTAACACAGCCAAGACTCATCACAGACACACAGACATTTTGGAAGATGTGGTCAATCCTTTCTTCCTAATTAAGCTAAAAAAGAAAAACAAGATGAGAGATTTTTCTAAAGCAATTAGAATATAAATTTTTTAATTAAAAATATAGAATCAAATATATCTAAAAAGTAAACGCTTTCTCTTAAGATAAGCATGCCTGTCTTGGTCTGGGTGTACGCCACCATTTTTAAAGCTTCGATTGTGAGTGGCACTGGCCATAGATATTGAATTTCTAAGCCCGTATTTTTCGGTGATGATTACAGGTGTGTCATTTTAAGGAGATAACTGTTTCTCAGAACTTGTTGCTAATGGTCTTTCAGCTTATATTGCACGTGCTCTCACTGCAGCTTTATTTTCTAGCATCTATCCTACAATTCCTGAGACCACTTTAAACCCCATTTAAAAACTTATTTGTCCCTTAAAATACCACCCACCTTGGTTTCAGAACATTCTGCCCTGACTTTGCTATTGCCCCCAATATCCCTACTCTTCTTTTCAGCACCAGGAATGCTGAATTTCATTTCTGATCAGTTCCTTCCTAACCTGTTTCATTTGCCACAAGCATATTGATTTGAGGGGGAAAAGGGATCTACTTTTCAGTAAAGTTCAACTTCTCCATCATTTATGCTAAGACAACACTAGAAACTGGTCTCAACATTCACCTTGGTATTATACGATTCTGCTCCCTGCAGAACATCCCTGCCATGGACTTCCTCATAAATAGGGTGACCGTAAAATGTATTGTCCAAATGGGAAAACTTTTGAGAATGAAAGAGGGTACTGGTGATGACTATGTCTGGACAATAGCCGTAGGCCAGGACCATCCTAGGCACACTGGCACACATCATTACCCTGCTTTAAGTGCATGGGTATGAAGGCCCATGAACACTCAGTATAAACTCATGTTTTAAATAGAGACGCATGGTAAGCTCACATTGAGGGGATTTAAGTAGGAACAAATTGTATTTACTTCACTCTTTCATTGCTCCCTAACTAGGCTTCCTGTTGTAGGTCTGTGCTCATGCTTCATTTCCATCATACCTGTGTAGCTGTCCAGCACCCATGTGCTGATTTTAGAACATATGTCATAGACTAGAATGCACACATGGTTTCCAAAATTCCAAATGGGATTTAAGTAGAAGGACTATTGTTGAGGGTTTTAGGGGACATGGCAGGTCTTATTACAACTTGTGAGTTTATTTATATCCATGAGAGTTGCCACATATTGGCCTTCTCTGAATTAGTAGTGTATTATCTCCTCGTGATTTGGAAAGAGGTGCCTGGGAACTAAACTTACCATAGCGAAGAGCGTTATCAACATTTTCAGTTTCGTAGCTATTACCAACACAGAAGAAGTAAGACAATCTACTCTCAGATGCTATATTTTACTAGTAAGAATAAGGTATTTCATTTGCTTCCCAAACAGCCCTCCATACATCACAGCTCATCACCATATCAGCAGTTGTTCTATTTTAAATGTGGTGTGCCTGAGGCGACATGATGCATATTGCATCTAGATTGAATCTAGAAAGAAAAACTTTAATCCTCTTGTAGGTATCTTTCTGATAACAAAAACCTTTGTCTCAAATTTTCTGTATCTCCATGAAAGATTTTTTTTTTGCTACAATTGTGAGATATGAAATCTGATACATCAGATCAGATGGATCTTTGGCAGAGATAAAACCACAAAATTGTATGCCTAAATAAATGAACTCAAGAGAGGGAGGATATATGAACAATCATATGTTTGTACTCAGCCTAAAGCCACCCCAGTTTATGTGCTTGATTCAAAAAATCTGAATATAGCACAAGAGAGTGACTGGAACAGTTTGTGTTCTGGTCAAGTATGTCACCTGTCCGTTTTCACTGTTATGGTTTTACTCTCATAGGTTGGGGATGAGTGTGAAGTTGCTGTTATCTAGGTGTTATTCTGAATTCAGATTTCAGGCTTATGCTAATTATTAGAAAATCAAAAGAGCACTTACAATACAATAATCATACAATACAATAATTCCAATGGAACTGGTTGGCGCTATCCAGATCAAGGCCAACTGCAGTTTCAGCATTAGTAAAACATTCCCACAGAGTACCGAATATCAGCCCCAGCGTTCAAAGGAGACAGACACTCTCCATGCTTCATTTTCTGTCTGTATGGGCGTTGGTGTATTTCTGAAGGCATTAATGTTTTCACATATCCAGATATAGCCTTTAATGAAACATCGTTTTTCTCAGTATCACCATTTTTCAAGCAAAATGTAAAATCCCTTAAAACTCTTCTTCTTCATATATTTTACTGTTTTACACACTGCCTGAAATCGAGTATATGAATGTGCCAGTGTTCTCCATTTGAAATCTTGGGTGTAATATCTGAGTATGAGAAGAAAAGGGGAAATGAAAAATTACGATTGTGCATTGAAGAGAGCAGATAAGGATGTGGGAGAACACTGAAGGAACTTTTTTCATTCCACATTAAGTGCAAAGTAAAATTGATTGTCTCTTTAATCTAGATGCCCTCATGAAAAGTACTTGGATCGGATCTTTAGAAAAACAATATTTAATCCTCTAAGAAAAATCAATGTTTTAAAGGCCCATCAAATAAATACCTAGTTTGCTAATGTGACTTGTCTAGATTCTGGATCCTCTTTTTTATCTACACATTTGTCCAGGGAATCTCACCAGGTCCATGGCTTTAAATGGCATCATCCTGTTGTTGACGCCCAGAACTATATCTCCCCAGATTCTACCCCGATCAGTAGTGTTTATCGGTAACTGTCTTCATGGAAGTGCCTAATGGGCTTCACAAATTTAACATGAAAAGTGGAGCTTTCCATATTATTAAGAGGGAAATAGCATCCATCTGGATGCCCCAGCGATGCCTGTGAGATCACTTAGATTTCTCCTTCTGTCTCTCACTCACCCTTCTTCCCCAATCCTTCGTCCACTTTTGAGTTTACCTGTAAAGCGTATCCTGAAACCAGCTTCCTTCTCAATCTGTTCCACATCTACTCAAAACCACTCTTGTCACCTCTCCTGTTGGACCACGGCAGCCTCCTGACCGGTCTGTCTAATGTTCCTGTAATTTTCTACTGTCTAGTTAGCAGCAAGGATACACTTCTTAAAAAAAAAAAAAATTGTGCCTCCTAATAAAATGAGAGGAGAAAGACCTACTTATTGAGGAAAATAGAGACATCGTGTTAAAACATTGGCGATTATTCCTAACTTTATGTTAAGGTCCATTGAAATTATTTTAGAGAACAGAGTAAATGTGTTGATAAATTAAATGTATGTATGGTAGATAGATTATAAATGGATGACTTTATAGTCGATAAAACTGCCAAAAGAAGTAAATTGATGTAATAAGGCAAAAACATGATGGAACTTTGAGAGATATGTGACTGTCGAGAAATAGGATATGAAATGTTATTACATGTTGTCAGGGATTAGTTATAATTACTATGAAGATTCAGTTTTATTTTTACTCTAAGTATGGAAACTGTGATGATGGATATTTTTCAAAATCGTCTTTGGTGCTCACTTTGCTTTACTTCTATGGTGTTCAGTTTACCGCCAGATCCTGTAGAAATAACCAAGTGTTTATCACTGTGGCATACACCCATTTAGAATAAACACTCATGGGGCAATGATCTGCCCAGGAGAGGGATACCTAACCATGACCGTTTCTTTCTTGTTAGTGCAGGCTTTTCTTCTCGTGGCAAACGATAAGTGGATTAATCTGAAGGAGCTGCTCCTCAGATTTTTTTATACTAGACCATAGGAAAGTCTACATTTAAAAAATATGCAAATGGAGTGTAGTGAGAATTCAGAAATACAGTAGCTTTCTAAATTTTAAAACAGTAGATAAAAAGAAAATGTTATTAGTCTGATATTTTCATTTATTTCTTATAAATTTTCCAAGAGAAATAAACATAATGAAAAATATATAATTGCATATGTATGCATTTATATATAAACATACATATGTCCATAATTTGCAGGTACATGCTCACACTCACATACCTATTCCTGTACATACACCTACATAGATTTATTTTGTTTTCAAGTCCCTAGCTGTTATGGATTGAAATATGACACCCCCACACATCCATGTTGAAAGCTTAACTCCTAGTACCTCAAAATGTGACCGTGTTTGGTGGTTGAGTCTTTATAGAGACAGTCGAGTTAAAATGGGGTCATTGGGCGGGCCCCCATCTAACATGACTGGTGCCCTTATAAGAGGAAATTTGGACACAGAGACATGCACAGAAGAGACAATGCGAAGAGATAGAGGGGGAAGAACGCCGTCTACGAGCCAAAGAAGGAGGCTTGAGACCCATCCTCCCTCACTGCCATTGGAAGAAGAAACCAACCCTGCCCACACCTTGATCTGGGGCGTCCAGCCTCCAGGACTTGGAGACAATAAATTTCTGTTATTTAAACCTTCCAGCCTGTGGTACTTGATTACAGCATCTGTAGCAATGCACTAGCCTAGGTAAGGTTCTATGGAATGTAAACTAAAAGTTTTGTATGTGCAAGTAATCTAGATTTCTCTTATTAAATTCAAATTGATTTGCTACTGAAATGCAAAATATAGTTGGAAAGGCTTCCCACTCCACATCCATTCCATTTCATCCTGTAATGGAGAAGGAAGGAAAACACAAATTTTAAATATTTTTGATGCACATTGGATCTTAAGCTTTTTATCAAAATAAAGACTCTAACACATTTAATTTACTTTGGACACAGACTATAAAAGAAATAATTATACTAGAATATCTGGCATTACACTCAGATGCAAAAGTTCAAATTCACTAGTTGTAAATATTTAAAATAAAGCTCCCATAGGTATATGCACATGTATGCATGTTGATCATTATTTATTTATTTCCTATTAAGTGTTTGCACATGAATAAAAAAACTGCAGTATAGATGAAACAAGTATATATATTTATTTTTATATATACTTTATATATTTATATGTACTTATTTATCTATAATGTTATAGCTATCAATTTTTCTCCATCTATTCATCAATCTATCATCCTATCATTGATCTTATTCTATATATAACCTGAGTGAGTGTCATAATAATTGATTTCTGTGTTATTTGGACTACTGCTTTCCTCTCTGATTTCAGAAAAGGAATGTTTTATAAACACTATTGAACTGTTGATTTACTTTTGCTTTGAGAAAAATCTCTTCTTCGGTGCTCTTACCAGATGAGCATCCCTCTTATCATGTCATCGTCTACTTGATATTTCTTACTGTGGGGCTCATAGATATTTTAAGCATAGGATATACAAAAGTGAGCTTACAGACACCTCCACATGCCCGCCTTTCTTCACCAACCATCCAGAAATCTAAAGACCAAGCTTAACTCTACATCTGTTTGGTCGCCATGTCCACTAGAGTTACCTTTCAAAGAAATTCACTTATCTCCATGTCCCTAACCAATCTCAGCCTCTAATCCAAGTTCAGCATCACCCCTTTTTTTTTGTTTTGGATTATTGTACATTTTCTCCTAAATGACCCACTGATTTTCTCTTCATTCTTCTGATCTGTTCTCTGTATGTTAGTCAAGTGATCTTTTCAAAATTAATAGCTGATCATGAAACACCCCGATTCCTGTTGCTTTGAGAATAAATGTATTCATGCTATCACATTCCTCTGGGCCCGGTGTGGTCTGGCTCCTTTCTCATCACCAGACTCACGTCACCATACTTCCCTTGCTCTTCTTACATTAGCCTTTTGATAGGAACTTAAATGTACCATGTTCTTCCCTTCCTCTGCATGGGCTCTTCCCAAGGCACAGAATAATTTTTGTTCTTCTCCCTGTCTAATAGACTGCCACTCATCGGTAAATTTTGGATCAGTTATCACTTCTTCAGAGAAGCCGTCTCAACCTTCTTGAGTAGACCAAATTCTTCTATTTTAAGCTTTTGTGTTACCATGGATTCATATATTATACCACATAACAAAATTGGTACTTCATATTTACTCATGTCATTATTTTATGAATATCTGCTTCCCACCAGAGTCTAAGCCTCCAGATTTAAGAGACAGTGCATGTTTTCTCTTAATAATTGATTTATCTGCACCCACTATTGGGTGTTTGTGCAATGAATAAATGAACATATAACACTTTTAGAGATTTTAACCTTTTCTAAATTTGAAGAGAAGCATTAGCATCAACTTTAAGGAATAATTCTTTAACTTATGAATTGAGGGGGGGAATACAAATTGCAAATGATCCAGGAGAATACACAGGTATAACAAAAATAGAACTCCGTTTACAAAAGTTGGTCACATATTTGAAAATAAAAATTTATAGATCAGTTGTTAAGTGCTTCTTAAATTGAGAAAAATCATTTTGAGGCAAATATCTAGTGATTAAAATTTATACTATTTTATAGACCCACCTCTGTGCACATAAAACAAGCTAATTTCACCAGCTTTATCCTATGAAATTATTAAATTGTTGATACCTAACGTTGGCTTGAAGAAAAAAAAGTATTAAAACAAGCAAAAAGCCACATATATTTTTCACTGAATATACTTTTAATAGTTCCCTCCACTAGAACCAGAGCTTCTTAGTGGAATGACACTTTTCTATTCAGTGTGTGTTACCAACATCAGATCAAAGACTCTTCATTATAGAAAGTGGGCTTTTCAAGACATTATGGGGCCTAAAATCTGATAATACTCAGTGACAGTGAGAACATACAGAATATAGCTTTGCTGTGTACTGCTGATAGGAGAATAAATTTGTCTAGTATTTCTGGAGAGAAATTGATCATACCAAAAGCCTTTAAAGTTGGAATATGATAAGACCCATGAATTCCACTTCTAGGAATAAATATCTGAAGGATATTTCAGAAACTAAGCAAAATTACAAGTACACTAGTTTTCAGTTGTAATGGCATACTTTTCTAAACTTTCCTGTGGCAAGCAACTGTTCATGTAAATTATATCTGTATTATTGAATACTGACCAGCTATTAAAAATACCCGACTGTAAACTTGCAACTCTGTAGATGTCTTCTATGCATTACAAATGTCACAGGATCAAAAAATATTCTTGACTCTGTTCTTACAATTCTATTCTTCCTCTAGTTTTTATCATTTCTGTAACACTGCCATACTTCCAGATGCTGAAGCTAAATATGTATAGCCGCATTGTCTAATACATCGTCTAACCACCAGGGACTATTAAGCCCTTGATATGCGGCTTGTCTGAATTAAGATGTCTTGTAAATGTAAATATGTAATATGTATACATACGTATATGGTACCTAAAAATCAAGCTCAAACTCCATTTCTGTTTTGTGTGTGTGTGTGTATATATACACACCTACAATGTATATACATATATATGTGTATATTATTTCAAACATATATATGTATATGCACATATGTGTATATATAGATATATACATACAATTTGGCTTTAAAAAAGGAAATCCTGCTGTATGTCACAATATGGATGAACATGGAGGACATTATGCTAAGTGAAATAAGCCAGACATAGAAAGACAAATACTGTATGATTCCACTTATATGAGAAATCTAGAGTAGTCAGACACATAGGAACAGAGAATAGAATGGTGGTTGCCAGGAGCTGGGGAGAGAAAGTGGGGATGCTACGATGAATAGTGCTAGGGATCTGCTGTGCATTGTTGTCCCTCTAGTTAACAATACTGTACTGTACACCTAAAAATCCGTGAAAAGGGTAAAGTGCATGTTAAATGTCTTATCACAGCAACAACAAAAATAAGTCATAACTTGTGTCTTCAAATTGTAATCCATTGATTTGGCATATTGCCCAATGGATTCCATGAAATAGGTCATCACACAATAATGACTAATAGAGGTAATTTGATTTGATTCTTTCTCTACTTGCAACATGCTCATTTTGGATATTACCCATTAAATCCAGATATTATTGTGTTGTAGAAACGTATTATATCTAATGGGTCAGACCAAGTTCAGTTAGTATCAGTAATGGTCGTTTCACAGTTAGCCATGACTATGAGAAAGAAGTTATTTTAAAAGAGTGTGTTATCATTGGAAAATATATGGTGCCTCCTCGATAGCCCTAAGAGAAGTATCTAAAAGTCTACACAAAAAGAATGGAATAGTGGACTGGAACTTGGGCATTTTGAACTCAAAATGGAAACTGAAATTCTTTACCTCAAATAAACTAGTGTTCCCAAACTCATAACGTCAAATAATTTTTCACCTGAGAAGTAACAGTGAATATTCATTTAAAAATAAAGACAGACTTTAAGCAGGTAGGATTTAATTAACCAAACTGGAACATAGCCAGACCTCTTTAGCTAACATCTCTGCTCATTAATAGATAACATTATTCTCGCCCTGCTAAACCCAATGTCAGGAGCAGAAAACATCCCCGCTTCCCTTCTTCATTAGTAAATACCCCAAATTAAATAGGATTTCAAAATGCACCCATTTCAAGTAAAAAAAAAACGTGTTTCTCTGTAAAAGAGGGGTAGCCACTTTTTCATTGTTAAACCGTCACCACTGGGAAGAATTCATGTAACTGCAATATTGTCATACTTTAAAATACGAAATCGAGCAATTTGATGAATAATGCATACTACAGTGGACCTGTCATGTGTGGTCTCACTAGTTCCTGTCCCTTTCCTTTCTTTTCCAAGTTATGCCCCATTTTTTAAGGAACCACTTCTCCCCTGGTCCTTCAAATAATGTAGATAAAATGGGAACTGCATCCCAGCCCACAGTGATAACACAGCACGACCCCAGGATGTACAACCCCAGGCTCTTTACCAGGATATTTCAAACTGCATGAAGCAGATAAGCAACCTTTTTCTTTTAATGGGGAATTTGGGGATCAGTGCTCCCCACCCTCAGATGCTGATTACCTCCATTTTATCAACCAAGTAACTGAACAAAGGGAAATTTACTTGTCTAATGTTCCAGTTATCTATATGTGACGAACTAACCCCAAATGTGGTTGCTTAAGACAATAATTTATTATTTCATGCTGTTCTGCATGTTAACCTGGATCAGCTGAGTGATTCTTTACTGTGTTTGTATAGCTAGACTTAGAGTCATCTAAAACCCCCACTGGGATGGACGAAAATGTTGGTTACTTTACTCACATATCTGGCACCTCAGCTGGGATGGCTAGAACACCGGGGGCCTTCACAAACTCACCTCTCTCTCTTCTGTGCTGCTTTCTATTTGGCTACTCTGAGGCTTTCACATAGCATGGACATCTCAGGGTAATGGGATATGTCAAAGAGTGCCTAATCCTCCAAAGAAAACATCCGAAGAATTCCAGGTGGAGGCTGCAAGACTTTTACGACTTAGTCTGGGAAGTCACTTCTATGCATTTTATTGCTCAAAATGTGAGTCTCAGAGACACTCCGGATTCAGGAAAGGTGACTAGTGAGGATGTGCACATGAGAAGCGTGGTTAATTAAGAATCTGTCTCTGGAATTGCTGGGTCATAAGGTAGTTCATTTTATAATTTTTTTGAGGAGCCTTCATACTGTTTTCTACAGGGGCTGCACCAATTTGTATTCCCACAAATAATGCAGGAAGGTGTTCTTTTCTCCACATCCTCACCAACACTGTGTTTTGTTGATTTACTGATGATAGCCATTCTGACAGGTATGAGGCGATATCTCATTGTGGTTTTAATTTGCATTTTCCTGATGATTAGTGATGTGAGTATCTTTTCATATGTCTGTTGGCCACCTGTATGTGCTCTTTGAATTAATGTCTATTGAGTTCCTTTTATATATATAGATAAATATATAGATAAATATATATATATTTGGATATTGAGTTCCATATATACATAGCATGGATATTAACTCCTTCCTTATCACATGTATCATTGGCAAATATGTTCTCTCAGTTGGTAGGTTGTCTTATCCACTTCTGGTTATTTATCCAAAGAAGTCTGAAGCGGCGATTTGAAAAGGTATATGCACCTGTATATTTATTGCAGCATTATTTACAATAGCCAAAATTCGGAAGCAACCTAAGTGCTCATCAATAGATGACTGGGTAAAAAAGAGGTGGTACATAAATACAATGGGCTATTATTCGGCCATAAAAAAAGAATGAAATCTTACTATTTGCGACAACATGAATGAAACGAGAATGTATTATGCTAAGTGAAATAAGTCAGATAGAGGAAGACAGTTACCATATAATTTCACTTACATACGGAATCTAAAGAACAAAATAAGTGGACTAACAAAACAGAAACAGACTTGTAGATACAGAGAACAAACTGATGGTTGCTATGTGGGAGGAGGGTTGGGTAACTGAATGAAAAAGGGGAAGGCTAATTAAGAAGTACAAATTGGTAGTTATAAAACTGATAGGAATATGAAGTGCAGCATAGGGAATATAGTCAGTAATATTGTAATAACTATGTATGGTACCAAGTGGGCACTAGACCTATCAGGGGGATCACTTCATAAATTATATAAAAGTCTAACTACTATACTGCACACCCAAAACTAATATAAAGTAATACTGAAAGTCAACTGTAATTGAAAAATTAAAAAATAATAATAAATACATTTAAAAAAAATAATCCATCTTTGAAGATTAGTTTCCACAGAAAACAATGGAATAAGAATTTAAACCTGGTTATCCAGGCATCAGAAATCATTGTTTAATAGCTGTGGTACATTGCCTTTCATTTTAGTATCATATATATCTTAGTATTGCCAGTACCAAATATTGTGATTGGAACATAACACATGCTCAGTGGGTGTTTATAAATTAAATAAGCAGATGTTGGTTTATACCTTCTATTTGTCTTTGGCTGTAGTGTATGGAGTCTTCATTGTGAGATCAGTGTAATAACAAGAATTCCAAAGTCATCACGGTATTCAAATCACCATATTTTGTGTTCTAGGGAATGATAAGATTTTATGTTCCTTGAAATAAATAGCTGGGTCTTATTCTTCTTGGGTTTCTCCAAAGTGAGTAGTGGAGTATTATTTATTTAGCATGTGCTTGATAAATATGAAGGATTTTAGAAAGATACAAAAGAAATTCTAAACCAGGATCCTACAGGCAGGGATATCTGGGCATTTCCTTGATTTAGGCATCCAGGCCATTAAAGGAGAGCTCAAGTTGTCAGGAATGGGATTCAGCAGCACCAGATATTAGCATACCTGATCACTTTTTCTACTGTGCATATATTTTTGAAACACAGTTTAGCTACCTATCTAGCAGTTAGCTGGAGAGACGCTATGAGACACAACAAGTATTTGCTGTACTAGTATACCATGTATGATATGGCACCCAAATCCTAAACACCTATACTGGCCGGGAACCTTTCTATTCATCTTAGAGTAAGCTAGAGGGAATTGTAGCTATGTTATTTTCTTCCAAAGATTAACTAAAAAAGACTACCACCTATCCTAATTATCACTATAAAATATTTATGGACATAAAACATGTAGATATGCCTTGAGGACTTTATTATGAAGGAAATGTAATGGCATTTAATAGACACACATAGCAACATTATATTGACTGCCTACAGCAATAAGAAAAAACTGTACTGAAAAATTCCCATTTTTCTAATTATTACCTCTATGTACAGACTGCGATTGCATTTAGACTACTTTCCAAACTGAGGTTTCATACTAGAGGGATACATAAAATCCTGATTTGCTCTCTCCTTTCTTTTTAATATCTGAATTTTTTCCCTAATGATTTTTAAAAAACATTAGCTAACAAGGACAAATTTGGGGGCAGTTCCTCTGTAACCTTAGCATAGCCCAGTGCAGTTAAATATCTTCTGGTTTCTCAGGCAGCCTACTGAGCAGCCCATGAAAATACAGAATTTCTGCACCTGTGAACGTGAGGATCTTCCTCATGATGTTGGCAAGAAACATAGGGTTTATATTTTCAAAATACCAGGAACAGTGGGTGCCTGTCACATAATTAACCCTTAATAAATGCTGGAAGTTTATGGTTATCATCTATGTCATTAAAATCATGTCTTTAGCAAGATGTAGATTTTTTTTAGTACAACTCTAAATTGTTGTTTTGTTTTTAAGTCGCGGTATCTTCAACATAAAACATCGTATCAGTTACAGGTACACAACATAATGATTTGATGTCTGTACTAATTTGTTTGAGTCAGGCATAGTAGTATTATCAATTCTACTTTCCTTCTGAAAGTGCTGTGTTTAACGTAGCCCACCAAATTAGGTTTTGATTAAATACACAAAGATGATACCCCATAAGCTTCCATTTTCCAAAATGTAAAAAAATATAGTTTCAATTATTGTCATTTTTTGTTGGCACTGTTGTCCGGAAATGAGCTTTCTCTCTAAAGCACACTGGCTTGACATACAAAAAAATAATAATCATAAATAGTTTTTGATGGGTCTTTGCAAAATATAGCCAGCTATTGATTTAAAATCCTGCTTAGCCACAACAGAATACTCTGTAATCAATTACATTGGGGGTTTAACCAATAGAAGACAAGAGGAAGCTGAGTTAATGACTTTTTTTCAACTGGCAAAATGATATTCCTGGGGGAGAAATGTAATCCCCAGGCTGTCAGTGATTTCCAGGTGTCGCTGCCCACTAGCTACCAAGGCGAGCATCCCACTGCAGAGCCAACAAGCTCCTCTGGACCTCCACTGATGTCTCCAAAATAAAAGACCAATGCGACCCATTTTTCTTCTCTTCCAAATACTACTGCTCTTCCTATTTCCATGGTAACCAACTCCTGCTGGCATGATCAAGAAAAAACTGATTTGGGATTTTAATTAATTGCTTAGAAATGGAAATGTAACAGGGACTGGCAGTTCAACTGAGCACATTTTGCAAAGTGAATAAAAATAGAGTTTCTGAAATACTTGAAATTGTTTCAGTGGCTGTAGCAGTTCTTTTACAAGACACCTTAATTTATTCCATTCTCGAAAATAAATCTGCCAAATGTACTAAGCCATTTTGTCAACACAAATCATTTTGGCAAATACTTTAATCCTCCTTCTAAACAAAATGCATTGTAATTTAAAAAATCTAACCCATTGGTGTGAACCCACTGGATCCCATCAGAAAAGACTCCTTAGATATTAGTAGATTATGTTTAAAAGAGCTGTCATCTCCTGTTTGTGAAGGAGAGCCCCAATTCTTGTTGCCTGCTTGGGAGGAAATTCCTTGAACCTCACCCACCCTAGCAGTGGTCCTTACCATCTGTGGCAAGAAAAGCTGTAAAGTCACTTCTTTGCAAAGAGATTAAGAGCTTGGGCTCTGGAGCCAGACTGAATAAGTTCAGATCTGGGCTCCTTGACTTACTATCTCTATTACCTGCAGTAAGTTTCTCAACGAATCAGTCAGAGCCTTGGGTTCCTCATCAGCAAAGTGAATAACCACTTACAAGGCTACTCTGAGGATTATACACATTAATAAATAAAAATATCCTAGTGCGTTGCCTAGGAGAGAGTAAAGATTTAACATACGTAAGCTGTTATTAATATTGGTATCTTAGTCTATATGTAAACTCTATTTTGGATTTTCTATCATTTTTGACTTTAAATATTCTCTCTAGAGCCATAGCACACCCATAATTGTTTAAAAATTTGTTTGCCATGATGAGGTATGAGCTGTCTTTTCTTTAGAGAACTATTAATTCCTGCTATAAGCTACACAAAACAATTCCATCTGGCATCAAATATATGATTTTTAAAGATTTCAAAGTAAAATTCTCTCCATAAATAAATGGTGTAATACTAAGGTATTTCTGGAGTAAGTACGACTCTTGCTTAATTTGCAAGTGATTTAATTATATAGACACTAAATTCCCATAGATACAAAGAAAATAATAATAGTAATTAAATAAATAATATTTATCACTGTCAGTTGATGAAATAAATTGACCGAATGCTCTTATGAATATAGAATTGCTATAGTTCATACATGTATTAACATTTTTTAAAGAGAGCCAGAGAAAAGAAATAGCAATTAAGGGGATCATGTTATAAACTATATAAATGTCTAACCAATGTACTTCATACTTGAAACCAACAAAATAAAATTTATAAAAAGATAATATGTTCAAAATTATTTGGAAGATCAATTCCAATTAAATACAACCTTCCCTACTTGTTAGCTAAAGAACCATGGTCAAGACTCCTGAGTATCAATTAGTCCATCTATTACTATTATAATCATTAAATAATTAATAAGGACAAGTTTATATGAAGCTAGGTACTGTAAGGAAAAAATGGGGACGAACATGTGCTCACCATTAAAAGAAACCTAGGACATTTTGGCTTTGGAAGAAATATTCACAAATATTACGGACAGCGGAACCAAGAGGTACAAAATGGCTAAGTGTTAAATGTGAGTTGGTTAAGGAATTAACACCATCACCCAGGGATTGGCTTCATCCTTCCAGCCATATCTCAGACTAAATTCCATTTCTTAGGGAGCATTTATCTGACCTCAGAGATCAGGGAAATCCCTTTGCCATATGTTCCCACAGCATCTTGTATGTACAACTCTGTAACATTCATCATGCATGTAATTGATTGTCTAATGTAGATCCTTCTTGTTGAATTGTCTCCATGAAGCTAGAGAAAATCTAGTTCATTTTTGCATCTTCAGTGTAGTAACTGGAAGAGAGTAGGGTATAATAAATTTTTGTGTAAAATTGAAATTGAGTGATTAACCAGTCTAAGTTTGTATTAGAATGTAGATATGACTACTAGTTATGTAGTATCTTCTTGGATGATGAGCTCTGTGTATCTCAGCTTCTGAAATAGAGGCCGGTGCAGAATAGGCACTTAAGATACTTAGTAAATGAATGAACATGAGATGTATGAAAATGTTGCCAATATTAGAAAATTTAACCCCAGGCCAAGGTGAGAAGTAATGCATTGTAGCTTAGATAAAGGTAAATTTCTTATTTTCTTCTATCAATACTGCACATAGGCCCTTATTCATAAATATGTGGGTTGAGGAATATTCTAGGAAATTCATAGTAGAATGGAAATCATGTTACCGTTATGAATGTCCCCTAAGAAATATCTTTTCCCATATATAAAATAATAGAATTGAGCAGTTATATTATTGACTTGTACTATTAGCTTTGCCTCCCACCATGCAATGTAGGAATTGGTGAGAATGGGAAATCTCCAGATAATTTTGGCACTGAGGAAGACATAAAACTCCCCCGGATCGTAGCAATGATGGGCCTTCTAAACTCAATTTCTTAAAAACATACCTTTTGATAAAAGGGATGTATGTGGTATATATTCTCCCTCTGGTTACCATTTTTAAGAAGCTTTACTGTGATATAATTGCCATACAATAAACTGCCCACGTTTAAAGTATAAAATTTTACGTCCTAACATATATATACACCCACAAAAACCATCATCAAAATCAAGATAATGAATATGTCCATCACCCAAAATGTTTTCTCACTCATGCCTGTTTGTAATCTCTCCTTGTACTCCCTGTCCCTCATCCCCAGGTAACTACTGATTTGTTTTCTGTCATTACAGGTTAGTTTGCATTTTCTTTCATGCAGTATAATTATTTTGATACTCTTCCATGTTTCATGTATCAATAGTTCCCTTCTCTTTTATTGCTAATATTCAACTGTAAAAATATGTCCCAATTTGTTTATACATTCACCTATTGATGAACATTTCAGTCATTTCAAGTTTGGGCTACTACAAATGAAGCTGCTATAAATATTCATGTACTAGTCTTTTTTTGGACATATGCTTGCCTTTTAGGTAAATACCTATAACTGGAATGGCTGGGTTATATCATAAGTCTATGTCTTATGTTTTTAAGAAACTGCCAAACTGTTTACCAAGGTAGTTATACCATTTTTCTAAATCTTTACATTTAAAATCACATATTTTACTTTAAAAAGTGTTTTTCCAAAATCACTGTGTCCAATTTCTAATGTTACTTAGTCCGTCAGGCAACAAAGGAAGCTAAAAATGCATTTCAATTAACCATATAATTAAATTTTTAAAAAAATTCCCAAAGTTTGATGGAGCACTTCCAAATTATTGGAGAGATAGCTGTTTTAATTTCTTTGAATTGTCTAATCACAATTATCTACTTCATTCTGCATGTTTAGGCCCCCTCCAATGTTGAATTACGTAGAAGCACTCGGTGAGTGAATTTTGTCACTAGTCAAACAAACACAGTAGATCAGAATTGAATTATTTAACTTAATAAGTTAACAATAGATGAGGTTTATCATATTTTAACTGCAGCACATTAAGGTAAACTGAGTAAGAGTTTTAAAGGACCAAGTGATTGGTTGTAGTTAATACCTTGTCATCTAGCAGTTTCACCTCTAAGGTCAAGAGGTAAAGAAAGTAACTCAGGAAGAATTTCAAAGCAAATCTCCAAAACACACTATGAGAATAAATGTCAACAATAAAAGGCCCACTGAAATTCAGGAAGACTCAGATCAGAACCCACCACAAGCCCCAACCTCTTGTCAACAGAGAAAATATGAAATTAAGAAGCTCCAAGTTGAATTGGCCTATAAGGCTGTGGTGCTGAGTCATCTCACTTGCAAAACAGGCTTGTTGACTTTCAGGAGTCCAGTTCAAGTAGTTCGTTTTCATCTTTTTCTTCTTTTTTTTTTTTGGTGTCACTGCCAAAAAGTGAGCAATAATAACGTCAATAGATGTTGCATCTTGAAAGCAAGGAAGCTTCTCTTCAGAGAATGCCTCCCTACCAAAGTGAAGAAAAACCCAAATGGTACACCAGGATTTTTGTACGTGTTTCTATTGCCCATTAAAGAAGAACAAAACAAAATGAAACAGAGCCTTTTGACTCCTGAGGTGAAGGAAGACAGTTCCTGGAAAGAACAAGCAGTCACATTCCCAGCATCACCTGTGTGGACACTGCTCAATGCAGAACAGAATGCTACAGGCTAGGAGCACAGGACGCACGCACACTGTGCTCGTGCTCCGCTGTTTCATTCCCCTTGGCAGGAGCCAATGCGTATCATGACACTACGCGATAATGCAGTTAAACAAGCAACTCACAGAAAACGTGGACGAGGCGAACGAGACTTGTCCGCCTATAAAGTATCCTGGAAGATGACATCTGCGGGGTCAATATTCTTAATAGCAGTCCTTTTTATATTTTCAAAGTGTTATGGTTAACAAATCAATTTTCCAAGCACACCTAGAACTTTAAAAAAGAAAATGTGATACGTCCTTTTATATAAAATACTCATGATAGAAAACCTTTGAATAGAAACATCAATAGTTGGTAAGTGACAAATATTAAAGAAATCGAATCTCACCAATAAGCTGATGGTTACAACAAAAACTTAAAAAGTAGGCGATGACTAGAAATGACAACAAAAGCCTTTGAAATCATGAAACTATTTTTAGGATATACTCCTTGTTAAATACTATTTTTAGGATATACTCCTTGTTAAATACATAATCGGTGACCTAGGATTAAGTACACATAACAGTGAATTTGTATGTGCGTATGCATATATACCCACCCATATTACACACTGACTCCTACTTCGGTTTTAACACATGGTTTGCCCTAGTCCATTAGGAGGTAGATAATGTTATAGCTGTGAGGATTAATGATGTGTTTTCATTGTGCTGACCTCCCTTCTATCCTGACATAACTTACAGTTTCACTGTTTTTTGATCTGATAAATCTTAAGATTTCCGAACTTTATTTACCTTTTCTGTTTGTTTTTCTGGAGGGTTTTCAACCTACTCGGGGCCATTGTCTTTCACGGGAAGTATGCGCGCGCGCGCGCGCGCGTGTGTGTGTGTGTGTGTGTGTGTGTGTGTGTGTGTGCGCGCGCGCGCGCGTGCGCAGGTAGAACATGGGCGTCAGGGCAGAGGGGATGTGGAGAGGGAACTAATCATTTTTAATGCTTCTGCATGCCAGGCTCTGTGACAAACTGGGCATAATTACTCAAATACCTATCTGCTCATCAAATTTTATATAAAAATGCTTAAAAGCACAGTTTTCTCTTTCTAGAGTTACCATTGGACTTGATCTCTGTTTGCCTGGTGCAATAGAATGAGCCTAAATGTAGCTTCAGAACTGAAATACTAAGACTACTCTAATATATTCCTCTTAAAAATCACACGTTTTCCACCAAAAAAAAGATCCTGTTTGAAATGAAGACATTTTCTTTGCTATGATTTTTTTATGTCATTTTTAGCCCATAAACTATATTTTAAAAATCAGAAGGAGGGAGTGTTCATTTTAGATGACTTTGATCATACCGTGAAAGGACACTGGCCAGTTCAAAATTGGTTCAGTAGCAAGGGTTTGGGTGGTATGCGTATGTGTTTCTCAGCCTCCATTTGCATCCTTCATTCATTTCATCTGTTTCTGCTCTTTGCGTTGACTCGCCATAAAACAAATGCTTGATAAAGCTGAGGTCAGTGAAGGTGACCGCTGAGTGGACTGTGTCAGGAGAAATCTCGGATTTCCATCCCACACCATTCCTAGCACTCTGGCCATTCACTTGCAGTAGAACTTTCCAATTTATGCAGACTTAACTATTACACTATGGACTACTGACTCCACAGTTTAGCATTAATTTTAAAGTGGAATACCCTGTGACATTGCTTTCAACAGTCTGTATTATCTGACGTTATCTTTGAGTCTTCAAGTTTAAAAAATAGTGAAAACTTGGCTCTATCTGGAGTTAATAACTAAAAATTCAATATATTCCTAAGGATAGAAATGTATCCGTCTCCCTGAGAAAGATGAAACTAATTTAAGAACTTCCCACATATTGAGACCAGTTCGCAGAAACTTACCAGCTGCTTCTTTATGTAAGATAGGATCTTGTGATTCAGTGTATGAACTGAATGCCAATTAAAACATTGCATACCTTGAGGGCATGAATATGAAGCAAACGAGAATGACTGAGGGGAAGGTCAAAATAAACGTAGCAAAAGGAAAGCTGTGTCTGATAAAGAATAACCTGCATTATCTTCTAAGAACAACCACCAGCTTCCTGAAAATTGTTGTGTAAATACGGTAGTTGAGCTCTTTTTCGACTCTCAAGTTTCAGTGATAGTCGACTCCCGAATATAAGCAAAATTTCTTAGGAAACAAACTACCTTCTCTGTTCCTACTGGGACAATTCGTCTAAGTGTCTTGGTTCCAGAAAGAAATGAGACTCAGAGCCCATTGGGTAGGCAAGAGTCGAGGGGTTTAGAATGTCCTGTTTCTAACTGGAGTGAGAGGGGTTCGTATTCTCGTTGAGTTGTCACTAGCCACAGACTGCGCTGGCATACTTAAAACAAAGTAGATGTGTCTACAGTCCATCTTTCCTGAAATAATTATAAATTTATATGATCCTTTATAGTTATATTTATGTTTTTTTTAATGAAGCGCATGAACTTTTGGAAAATAACCACAAATACTTAAGCAATCAGATCTTTGTTAATGCAGCTGAAAACAGTGGGTGGGCCTTTTTTTTTTTTCCAGGTGAGAAAAAACAGGCTGAGAAGTGAACACCTCAGATTGCTTCTTTTTCTTTGAGGCTTTTATCCTCAGGGCTGAGTTCTCTTGGCTGGGCATACCTGTTGATCACGCTGCTTAACTGTACTTATTCCAGACAGCTTTTTGGCTCACAGTGTTGTTTCATGGGCTTCATAAATCATACAAATTATTACCGCAATAGAAAACTATAATTACCCGCAAACACTGACATGCCAAAATGTGTATTAATTAGATAAGGTAATAAATACTTTACTGCACATAGCTATAATTATTACCTCAAAAGTGACATATATACATATGCCATCTTGATATTCTGCAGCAAATGATTTGGTGTAACAGAATTGTTATCTAATTTGATTAATTAGTTAATACTTGTGCAAGGTGTTTCCAATATGAGAAATGACATAGAATTGTTACATTTCAAACTTAATATTATGATCAGATGAGTTCCAAACTGTAATTCACAGAGAGATTTTCTACCAGGATAATTTATTAAAGTTTATATTTCTTCTAAATTTGGTTTTTGTAGGAAGTCTTAAGAATGATGATTGCACCTAAAATTTTGCACATTCCATTTCTATAATAGTATAGGATAATTTATTCATTATTTGAAAAAATGAGGAAAACTTTCTGATAGAAACAGGCATAAAGTTTCAAGCTATATGCCTTTTATGCACCATTGTAGCCTGAAGTTTCAATATAGAAATCTATTCGAGTAGATTTGGAAGGACATCTTGACTAAGGAACACTCATCTAAATACTTAGTGCATGATACATTGTTCTTATCTGAATGATGTGCAAGTCCAGGCCTATAGGATAATATGAGATAGAAGACTACAACTATAGTCAAATGTCTGCTACACCTGAGTTTGTTCAGCCCAATCTATTGTTTTTCAATTCAATCTTTCAACATGTGCAGAAAAAAATGGGTCTTATTCCTAAGGTTCTAAATGTTGTATATAGTAATATCTCCATTCCATCTCAACTGATACACGTGACACATTACATTAAAATAAAAATCTTCAGGCTAAAGGACATTTTATGGAGGTGAGAGAGAAGGCAACTCAACTGCTATTTGATTAAACCTGCCCCCGAAACATCAACACTGGTAGCTTTCATTTAAGTAGAGAGGTTCTTAAGGAACCTTTAACATGAAGAAATGAAGTATAACCTATCCCATATTTTTCTGTTTAGATTGTTATCTCCATGAGTCATTTAAAAGTGAATTCAAAGACAATTGACTCATCTGTGCTCATTTCATTATTATTGAGAAATTATTAGGGAGTGTCATGCAAAAGGGAAATCGTGTTGAAGGTACACATAACACATTAGCTATTCCACCGAAGAGTTTTCTAAAAAATAATATAATGAAAAAGACTTTTTTCATAGAGGAGATTGAAGTAGTATAGTTGTGCAACAATTTTCTGTATCTACTCTACTTCTCAATATCTATCATTGCACCTAATGCATATTAGGCCTCCGATAAATATGTGTTGAATAAATTAATGCAATCAGATGGCATTTATCCTGGAAGAGCGGGATTAATTGACAATGTACTTTTTCTGGATTATGGTATCTGTATAACACCATGACTTTCGGAAAATGCTGCTAATTCATAATGGAAATTGGTGCTATAACATATTATGGAAAGAATGAGGAAGGAACCATTTATAGAAGATTTTACTCTAAACATTCAAAATTTAGTTGATATGGAATTAACTTATTCAAAAGATCTTTAGTACATTACAGAGAAGGCAAGATACTCTTAACAAAGAAATCGAAACTTTGTCAATGTTATAGCAGAATATTTTAGCATAATTATATATACTAAAAACTATAAATATTATAAAAGGTAGCATATATAAATACTAGCAGAAGGTATTCATTCCTCCATTTATCTGTGTCCGGAAAAAGTTTCAGCTTCAAAAAAAAAAAAAAAAAAAAAAAACTGAAGCAGAAGTATGCCACCCTCCTCATATCTGGACAACTGCGTTTTCTTGAGCTGAGCAGAGCAGGAGAAAAGGGGAGGAAAGGGTAAGGTAGCATGGTATGCTTGCTCTAAATAAAGTAGACTCCCCTTTTGGCATCACACATGCTAGAGTTACACCACTGTAAATCACTCCTGGAAATCTCAAAGCGGGGTTCAGTGCTCACCCTTTTCAGGACTCCTTTTTAGGAGTCTCTCTGGAAAAAATCATTTATCCAATCACTTCATCAACTACTTGCTCAACAGTTAGCCGTGAAATACCCTCTCTTTGCACAAAGTGCTGTGAGACACAAAAAAGGGCAGAATTCCTTCTCTTACCTCAAGATGAAGTCTCATTTTTCTGCAGTTAAGCCCAGTTGTTCAAAGCATGGCAGGACTTTAGTGAAGTTATGCATTAAATACAGATTTTCTTCCCTTCTCACTGAGAGGGATTACAATTTTCCTATTTAATAAGATCCACATAATTTAATATTAGGAATCAGCTGAGTTCTCAGGTCCTAATCAGACACCTGCCACAAGCTTCTTCATGTTATGTTAGATATTTATGGGATCTGTTCCAGATATAGCTTTAAAATTCATAGAACTCAAGTCACCCGACACATTTATTGTCAGGAAGTAGTTTAGGTACTGGCCAAAATTTGGGCTTATAAATGGCATAAAAACCTTTCTTATATGCTTAATATATAGGATTTAAGAAACTGTCATAGGTGGAATTTAGAAATCTAATGATAAAATCAGTGATTTCATCTGAATATAAACAGAGATTTCATCATTAAACACATATTAGTTGATCATCTAATGCTAGATATAATGCTAGACAACCAGTAATTAGTACAGAAGATGAGAAAAAGTACTTTTCTCAAATAGAATTGCCTATTTAAAATAGGCTTACACAATCAGTGTTTGTGTCACTCTGCCTCATAGTTAATTATTGAAACAATATTATCTTTAATTTAAGCAGATACTTAGTATGTGACTATTTTTGTTCATTGCCATATCCTCCACAACTACAATACTATCCAGCACATAGAAAATAATAAATATATGGAAATGAGTAATGAATTAAAAAATGAATGAATAAAAGGAAAGTCTTCCGACAATGGCAACTGCCTATAATCCTTTAAAAACTATAATATTCTATTGGGAACATCTTAAAAAAAAAACATTGTAATTATTTAAACTCCGCCTGATGATTATTGATATTGTGGTTCTTTATTTTTTTATGATTTTAACTCTAAATCATTACTTCATAATATGATAATTGGCAATTTCTGAAATGATTCGTGATTTCTGATTAAGTTTTTCTAATTTTTAGTTTTAGGGGTAAAAGCTGCAAGAGATGAACATAAAGAGGAGACATAGGTTGTCATTCAGTTTTATGTGAACTGAAAGGTTTATAGTGAAGAACTGTTGGATGCAATTTCAGTAAGCAAGGATTTTGTGGAGAGATTAGATCAGTTACAAATTGCTAAATCTGATGGCTTAGATAAAAATTTTACCAGAGGCTTTAAAAGAAGTAGAACATGTTTTGGGGAGAAGCAATTGCCTTCTTGAGAGTGCACATAGTCCGTGTTTTTCAAAGAAAATTAAATATGAAGAGATCGTTTAACTAGATCCCCAATTACAATGAAATGATTGCATTTTCAGCTAGAATGGGCAAATTATCTTCATTCTGTATTTAGGCTTATTCGTTTATGATCATCTCTCCTTCATACTTCAGTATATGGCATTTAGCAAAATACAAATATATATATTTTAAAACATTGTCTGGAGAAAAGTAAAGCGTATATCATTCCTTAGGAGAATCTGTACAAGATACTTTATAAATGGAAAGGCAGTGAACATATATGTGTGTGTGTGTGTGTGTGTGTGTGTGTGTGTGTGTGTGTGTGTATTTAGATACATGGATATAGGTAAATATCCAACCTTTTCTTCTTTTTTAAGTAACTACATGCTATGCTAAATTGCCAATATGCAAAAGCTGTAGCATATACAGGCCTAACATTTTTGTTTGATTTTTTTTTTCATTTCCTATTTCTTTAGCTTGGAAATAATCTTCAGGTGATCTTGACCTCTTACCTCACCCAATAAACTGTGCTGGGAAAAGTGGAATATATTTCTTTAGACCCCTGTGAATACTTCAGGCATTCACCTGCAATGTGTTTGGTTCAGAAGTTTTTCAAAATGTCAAAAATAATCACGTTTTGGGAAGACAGTCTCTTGAATTCAGCATGTACGTGTGTGCGTGCGTGCGTGCGTGTGTGTGTGTCTGTGTCTGGTGAATGGAGAAGCAGAAAGGAGATTGCAGTTAAAGTCCAAAATCAATTTCTTTCTGAAGAGTGGCCAGTGTTACACAACCATTTAATGTAAGCTGTCATTCAAATTAGGCAATTTGTCCTCAACTCGTAAGAGTGTCTTAAATCTTCCTGAAACTGGGCACAACTTTATATCACACCCTTGAGCTTTAGCTTTGGCAGCAAAAGTGCATATGTTGGCATGAAAAATGCCATTAACCTTTACTTACAGAATGCTTTTTAAAAACTACGTTAGTTATGAGGGACACTTTGGAACCCTTCATTTGGCAAACTAAAGGATCAAATGGGTTTTCTTATAATTAAAAACAACTGATTGAGACTATCAGAGAATTTCAATGGTGATTATAATCCAAGAAAGTATATTAAGTATATTAAAATCACTGAAAGGAGGCTCATCAGTGTCATTTTCTGACCGAAGCCCTTGAGCCAATAACTTAGAGCACTATTTTGCCACATTTATTTTTAAGATACTTACATAGCCTAATATGTAGCTTACTTACACACTTAGCACAAGCCATCTCTATGCACGTGGTCAAATTCAGAGATACAGCTGAGAAATTTAAATATCCTCCAATAAAAAGAATGTGAATTCATTTTAGAAAAACACTTAAGGCGTTTCACTATGTCCTTAACTCTTCTGAATTAAGGAGAAATGAGGTTAAGTCATACACTCACGCAGACCACACAGCACAATATCTATAGTTAATGGCAGTGGCAGTCCTGATAGTAAAGACATTAAAGCCAACTGCATTTTTTTTTTCAAGAATGTCTTTTCATCTTCAGCATTTGAAGTCATTCAGAGCTAATACTGGAATGGCAGGGAGAATAGACTTTAATTCTGGATGATCTGTTTTATTTTTGTTGGAATTACTGAATCCTCATGTGTAATTTTTTTCTAATGTGAAAAATCACTACTTAGGCTAAGATATGATGTCATCACCTCAGTTTGGGTTCTCCACAGGATTTAATTAGAAACTGAAGAAATTCGATCACTTAAATCATCAGTTCTTTCTATAGATCACTAGCATTCACTATGTCAGTGCCAAAATAGAAAATATGTAGAATTCATTATGAATATAATAATGGTTAAAAAAAAAAACAAAAAACAGCAAAAGAATCGTGCCTGTTTTTACAGGAGTGGCTAACTATCCCAGAGCTGCTTAAAGAACTCTTGGGTGGAAGGGGCTGATGGTAATCAGCCAAGGATGAATCTGAATGTTTTTAAATGCTCCCATTTCTGGTTTTGGTTGGTTGTTTTCTGTCATACAGAGCTTTCTAGTGCTGCCCTGGGACTGAGAGCCACACCAATAGACACAGGAAACCAGAGCTCAGATTATCAAGGGAAGGCCAAGGCTAACAAAGTTCACTGCGACGGGTCTGTCTGTAGTTATGGCAGAACCGATTAGGTCTAGAGCCAGGAGGGTGTCAGGGAGCCCATGTAAATACAGGCAAACAGGAATAAAACCAGGCGATCCAGTTACATACCCCAAATGAGCTGCTAGAGCATATAAGACAATCTCTGGCTTAGCCATGAAGCTTCTTAGATGCTTCCTGCTGAGACAAGAACCAATTGTAAGAATTGTCCTGCAATTGAGTGCAGGCAATCCCCATTACAGAGGTGTTAAGAGGATTAATCAAGCTTGACTAAGGGATGTGAGTCTATATTTAGTTGAGAAAATTGCAGGTCTCTCACTCCTCTTGCCTGTTTTGCAAAGGATGATCAGAAACAAGCTGATTTCACAAGTTAAATCTGCGGGGCTAAGGAAATGTTTTTGAAGAGACTTTGCAACATGGCTACTTCTCCCATTAAAGTCAAATAACACTCTGGAACAGCTCTGTAGTGAAAGTATATCTTCACTGCATGGAAATCAGCTGAGAAAATCCCCACGTGCAGACCATACTTCTGCTGCCCGAGTTGATAGGAGATTCTTAGTATGTAAAGGCTGAGCTGAGTTAGTCCCAGGGGGAAGCACACAGTCAGTTCAACTGTTGCCGTCTCAATACCCTTTCCAGTCGAGTTGCAAATAGGAAAAGTTTGGACTTTTGCAAAATCAGCAGGAGAGAGTCCCAGCTAAGGGTGAGGCAAATTGAAATTAAGATTATGAAAGAGCTGCCTTAAGCATCAATCATAAATGCTTTTAAAGAGAAGGTGTGAATAAGGAACATTGGAGGCTGGCGGAGGCTTCATCTGTGTCATTCATTTGGCAAGAGCTGTTGCTTTTTCCAAAATCAGGTCATGGGAGTTGGCAGTGGTGTCTCACATAGAATGAGGTTTTGGGGATACCGTGCCCTTAGAAATGGGCAGAATATTTATAGACGTGATAAGGATTAACACTGATCTGGGCTTTATAAATTACCTTTCATCAAAGAGCTCAACTATCTTTTGTAATAATGAGCTCTTCTTTTTTACTCACACCATCCTTGTGAAGCAAAGGAAGGTCTGCTATTATTACACTAGTTTTAAAGAGAGAAACATCAAAATCTAAGTGATTTCGTAATTTGCTCATGCTTACATAGTGAATCATAGGGCTAAACCAGACCCAACTGGATCACAGTTTGGTCTAGCTAAATGGAAGGATCTCAATTCTGAAAAAGAAAAGTGCCCCAGAATTAAAATGATGAGCTGTTTTCTAATCTCTGTGAGTGTAATCTAGGCCTCCATTTGTCTTTAAAGCGATATCTTTTTTTATTACATATAGCCGTAGCTCTCTACTTGAAAACATCTCCCTAAATTCTAATTATAATTGACCCATAACTTATATTAAATGTATGATGGCATTAATCGATGAATGTAAAAACCGGTAGGATAAAGTTTGGTGAGAAAGAGGATATTTATATAACCTCAAAGTATGCTACAAAGGGGAAAATAGTGATGACGAAATTGAGTGACCTGGTGGATACCATCTTAATCGAATGACTGAAATTAAACTCAATAATAGGGCAGACTAACCTCAAGTCTTGAGAAGGACACCATATCCCATGTATGGTATTCCTGCCTGCCCCCCTCAAAAAAGCATAATTTGAACCTTATCGTAAGGAAATATCAGATAAACTCAAATCAAATAATGTAATACAGAATAACTGACCGTTGTTCTTTAAAACTGTCAAAAGTCAAGAAAGACGAAAAGGACTAAGGAACTGTTCTACACTCAACTAGACTAATGTCTCAGGAAGCTAAAAGCAGCATGTGATCCCCGACTGGATTCTATTAAGAATTTCACTGGGGCAATTAAAGAATTTGAATACAGACTGTAACTTAAATAATAAATTGTTTTAATGTTATTTTTTTTTAATTTTAATAAATGTACAGTGGTTATCTTAGAGTAGAGAGTGTTCTTATTTTTAGGAAATCCATTCTAAAGTATTTCGGGATAAAAGGGCATGATGTCACCTTCATCTTTCTCTTAAATGGTTCACATAAATAAGGGAGAGGTGGAGGATGCTAGGGCAAATGGGGCAAAGTATAAATAATTAGTCGATCTAGGTGTTTATTTTTTGAATATCTCAGGTCTAGGAAATCTTCTGAGAAAGACTTGAGACGCTCTACAAATAATTACCAGCTCCCTGTTACACGTCAGTCACTGTTGTAGGCATGTCAGACCTTGCTGAGCCAACACACAGAGCTGCTCTTAGGGTTCAAAATGTTTACCTGTTTTTCAAAGGAGATCCTTATTATGGCTTTCTCCATTTAAACTAAAATATAAGGCAAGGCAGAGACCAGAGGTCTTTTTCTTGAAGCCAAAACCTTTATTTCTCAAATTCCAAAAGTAAACAAGTCACTGAATCAATAGCACACACAGATGTCTTTACTTTATGGCATGTCCGTCTCTTGACCCAGGCTCTCTCTGTCAAGTAGCAGTTTGTGTTTTATATTTTCTCTCCTTGCTAAGAAGGATTAGTTTGATTGTTAAAGTTTGTAAGTGCTGTTTGGCCATGGTTCCTATCACGTCCTCAATCTTGAGAGTGAGTTGTACTCGAGCCGAGGAAAGGAACATATACATTTATATTCCTCTCCTTTCTCAACTCTGCACATAATCTGAAATAATTTATAACGGCGATGGTTTCTGGATAATTCAAAAAATAATTGAAAATCTGGTGATGGCCAGAGGGAAGCAGGGTTGGGGGACTGGGAGAAAGGGGTGAAGGGTTAAAGAAGTACAAATTAGTAGCTGATGGATGGTCACGGGGATGGGGAGCACGGCACAGGGAATGCAGTCAAGAGTAAGGTGATGGCTACATGGAGAGCCAGAGGAGAGAAAGAGCAATCGGGGAATCGTTTTATAAACTATCTAAGTGTCTAACCAATGCACTGTATACTTGAAACTAATAATAAAATAAAATTTAATAAAAATAATTGAAAAGAACATTATTTCTTACCACAAATAAAAGCTATATAGTAAACACTATTTTTGTAAAGTTCACACACTGCATTGATCATAAATGGCCTTTATTCAAAGCCTCAATTTTGAAACTGTATCATTATAAATAGACATGATATAAAACTTTAGTTATTTGGTAACAAGTGAATACGTGAACCTGATAGTATTATTTGAAAATTATGTATTCAATATTCTGTAACTATTTAAATTAATTTCTAAATATATACGGGTGTATATATGTATATGTCATGGTTACTTATACAAAATTTCAATGAGGTGGTAAATGGCTTTTGGTGTAATATGAGAAGCCATATGATTTTTAAAACTGATTTCTCATATAAAACATCCACAACAATTATTGTAAATGTAGACAGTTTAGGTTCAATATCGTTCTGGCCCTACTTGCAACATTGACATATGTCTCTGCCAAAAGATTTATAATAATTAGTGTCAAAATTATATGCATAATAAAAATAAGAAAAAAAGAAAAAATCAAAAATAAAACAAAAATAAAGAAAAAGAAAATTATATGCATAATAATAATTAGTTATTATTCAGCAAATACTTATTGAGCAAATACTTATAAGTACCATGGACTTTCCTAAATGCAGGCGTTATAACAAAACGTATGTAATATGTCTATCACTCTCATGGGACTTAGAATTCAGTGAAATAATTTCTATCTATTTTTTTATTCAACAAGTACATTTAAAGTAATTAATATGAACTAATTATTCTAAGTCCTTATCAAGTTTAAAATTGTGATCTTCATAAAAAATTTTAGGAGACACGAGATATAACTACTTTCATTTTACAGATGTGTAAAGAGAGGTACAGAGAGATTAACTTCCCAAAGGTCAAATAGCTAGAAAGTAGAATCAAAATTTGACCCAGACATTCCAGGTCCAAAGTTCATCCTCTAATCATTACAGCATATTACCTCTTATGGTGACAATGATGGTCATCATTACTGGCATTATCACTGGCATTTATTAACAGCCAGGCCCCAAATGTTGTGCCGAGCACTTCATACGCCTTATCTCACTAATGAAGCATGTGCCTTGTACATAGTGTATGTTCAATAAATAGTTGCTTAATGAACGGATGAAAACAGTGTTACAAAAGTTCAGTTCGTTGCCCTCCATGATGCTGACACATTTTAACCTCACTCTTCTCGTTTTGACCTTCTAAAGCGTTTACTATATATGCCACATGATGTAGCATCCTTTATTATAGCATTATTATAAATTATTAAATGGTAATGTTACCCGGCCAGTATACTTTAAAGTTACTAAAGCGTAGTACTTTCAAGTACTTAAGATTATCTTACACATTCTTTTATTCTTAAATGTCTTCATGCAGAGTTTAGTCTACATTAAACAGATGCTTGCAGGCTGATGGAATTCTGGGTTCTGGATCATAATAGATTCTTAATTCCTGAATTCTTAATTCTCTAGTCCTTCGTAGAAAGTTGTGATCATAACTATCATCCTGCTAACCTGATAGAGTTAACTGCCCTCTCTGAATGAACACTTGGCTACCAGGAGAATTTCACTCACCTTGACTCACTACTGAGGCAGTCAGTCTTACTTCATATCTGATCTCTCTCGCGCTCTCTCTCTCTTTCTCTCTCTCTCTATCTCTCTCTCTCTCTTTCTCTCCCTCCCTCTTTCTCCCTCTCCTCCTTCCCTCCTCCCCTTCCTCTTTTTCCTTTTTCCTTCTCCTCCTTCCTTCCCTCTTTCCTTTCCTCTTTTAAATTCTGCTTTCCTTCTTCCCTGTTATTTAAGACTAAAAAAAAAACCTCCAGGGGGTGATAATCACATACAGGTTTTACAAGAAGCAACTGCCTTTAATCTCAAATTCCAGAAAAATTGGTCCAGTTGTCAATTCCAAAGGAAGAAAGTAGTGTTTCAGGGGACAGAATAGAAAGTGGAGTAAAAGTAAAGGACAGATACAATAGCTTTCCAACAACTCTGTTTTTTAGCCAGATAGCAGAGAAAGGAGGAGAAGGAGAAAATGTCCTGTCAAGGATGTAGATAGTATTGTTTGAAAGAGTATATTTCCTTTCCTTGTCTTATCCTCATCTCTCAGGCTATCACCTAATCCATGAGATCCATCATTTGGTTTTCTATTTCCAAAATATTACGAAGACATCAAAACATCTAGGAAAGCTAAACAGTGCATAAATGACCTTCTAATAATTGGACTGTCAAGTTATCTAATTCCACAGGTAGGAGAGGTGAGAATTATAAAGAGCTGAATTTTCTCTAATTGAGATATTATTCAGAAAAAAAAAAAAAAAAAGGAAGAGGACACTATAACCACTCAGTTAAGTTTGGATCTACAATGTGTGTCACGGTTTAGAAATTAAGTCGAATGGTTTGGCTCTGCAAAGCTATTGGTATTTAATAATGGTAATAATAATGAAATAGTACTTCACATTTTGCTATCTCATTTAATCTTCAGAGTAATAGTAAGAGGTAGGTACTACATTACTCTGATTTTACAGATGGGAAACCTAAGGCACAGAGAGGTAAAATGATTTGCCCAAGGTACCAACTAGTAAGTGGAAGGGTAGAAATCCCAGCAGTCTGACACAACTCTGCCAGCTTAATGCATACACCTCCTAAAACACACACATCTCAACCACACGTGCAATCATCATCATATACCATAATTATCATATACATCATATACTGTACATCACATGGTATAATCATTCATCATATGCCTGATATATTTGTCAGAAATACCTTTTCTGTTTTGTCCCCTGGAATACTACTTTCTTCCTTTGGAATTATTACTGATAAGTGATTCGAGGATTTTTGTCAGCTTTTATTCTCAGTTCATGGCCATTTTATTCTGTTAGATTTTAACAAGCCTCTTTTCATCTATTTTAATCAAAAAGAGAAGATACTAGAGGTCCACTTAACTTAAACTTTCTCTCTTTGCCTGCAGCTGTCCTGACAATTTGTCATGCAGGAATCACTGGGGAATTCTAGACTACCATCCTTCCTTCAAGGACTGGCAATGAAGTGAATGACTAAGGCAGCTAGGGAAGTTTTCTAGAGAAATCAGGGCCTTTGGCAGGTTTTGCTACTGTATAAGCTTTATTTTAGAGTTGAAATAAAGTCCTTTGCACATAAAAAAACTTGATAGTCAGATGCCAAGCATTCATTGAGTTCATGAGAAATAAATACAGTTGCCCCTTGAACATCGTGGGGTTTGGGGGCCCCCTACATAGTTGAAAATACACGTGTAACTTTTGACTCCCCCAAACCTTAACTACTAGTAGCCTGCTGTTGACCAGGGGCCTTACCGATAACACAATTACCACATATTTTGTATGTTTTATGTATTATATACTGTATTCTTACAGTAAAGTAAGCTAGAGAAAAAATGTTATGAAGAATATAACATAAACAAGAGAAAATACCTTTACTGTATTTATTGGGGAAAAAAATCCACATATAAATGCTAAAGCTACAATTTTAGACGAGTCTGAGACCCTGACCACAGGAGCTTTTGGGCTTGTTGGGGGATGGGTGAGCAGTCAGAGAGGGGCAGGGAAGAAGACACAAGAAAATAAATAGTAAAATTAAGTTCAATTAAATTAAATTACAGTTTTAAATGCAATTAAGAGTGAGGAGAGAGAAATTCCAGGGTATTATGGAATTAGAGGAGGAAGTTCTTAACTATGCTAAGATCCAAAAATTAGAAGATGGCTTTTTGTTACTCAACAAATTAATTTAAAATTCCATTCATATTGTATGTGAAACTTAATAATTGAGGACTGCTTATTTTTGAATAGGGTTTCTTGAATAGGTTATCGGGAATATTAGTTGAATAAATGTTTATTGAGAATCTATTGTTTTGAACTGGAATAGGCCACATTTCTGTCATCTCTCTTGGCTCTCAGGGTATAATCTACCCTATCACAATGATCAGAATTCACCATCTTTGGGAAAAAACTGTTGTAAATACTTGTAGATTATTGGAGTCTATATTTATTGAAACTTCTACCATTACAATAGTAGATATATGACTCATACATTATTAGTTATTGGTTGTGTAATAAATCTTATCTATCACATACAAAATATTGAAGGCTTTATCGAGTCAAATCTATCTGTTTCTTTCCACAGAAATAGGGAGTTACACCAAGGAGATCAATCCCAAATGATGGCAGGGAATTTTAATTCACAAGAGATATTTAGCTTAATTCTCAAGAATAAGCCATAATTTATTTAAATGATCTATGTCCACATCCAAATCCATTATTTACATCAGGCTTTCTCAGCCTTGGCATTATTGACATTTTGGGTTGGATAATATATTTTGGGGTACTGTCCTATGTATTGTGAGCTGTTCAGCAATATCTCTGTCCTGTACCCAGTAAATGCCAGTAGCAGTCTCCTGTACCTGAGATGTGACAAACAAAAATGTCTCCAGATATCGCCAAATATCTCCTGTGGGGTAAAATCCCCACCCTGGTTGAGAGCCACTGATCTATGTTAAATTGCATAAACTTCTAAGGAAGATACACTGATTATCCCATATTTTACAGATTTAAAAAATAGAATACCAACACAGGTGCCCAGTTAATTAAATGTCTATATGTTAATTTAAGAAAAAGTTCACGTCCTACTTCTATGTAGCTTCAAAGTTTCCTATAAATTTTCACTATAACAGAAGATTTATAGACACAGTTGTATAGACAATAGAGGTCTCATGCATTAAATTGGAAAGAAAACATATGGATCTGTGAAAGTGGTAGCATAAAAAATTTAGCACATTCTAATCAATATTCTTTACTTCACCAAAATTAAATACATTCAATCTGACCACATTTAATGAATCATCTCTTTATCAAAAATATTTATTGAACATCTCATATGCGAATCCGTGCTCTGTGTCTTAATGGGGACAAGATGCATAAATTACAATGCATAGTTTTAAGGAAAGGAAAATAGTTTTAGACAAAAGAAATTTGATGTGCTATCACAAGGCAGCACTTAGATTACCATTTGAATAATAAAACAATAGTTATAAATTTTAAAGAAGAAATATTTGAGTATTAGATAGTTTGAGAAGGTTTAGAAGAGGTGAGGTATAACTTGAGTTACCTATTGAATAATCAAAAGGTGTAGGTGGGAAGAAATCTCAGAAATAGTGATAGAGTGAACAAAGGGGCAACGAAATGAGAAAATTCTAGGGGAATATGGAGAATAGGTGAAAGTCTAGGGTAGAGTGGAGGATTAATACATGAGATTCATGAAAAATGATGTTGAAAGGCAGATGGAGTAGACTGCGGAGTGCTGAGTGACAAAGAATTTGTCTTTATCTTTTAGGATTAAGACTTCTGTAAAGGTTTTGGGGGAATAATATAACACAAAAAACATAGCCTTGCAGAAGATTAAACTTGTAAGTGTTGTGTAGAACCTTTTAGAGTGGGGGACTCTGAGGATATAAATGCCCTAGCAATCTAGAATATAACCTAGAAATAAGATTTTTAACTTGGAAAAGTAACAGCGAATTTAACTGTGGTCATTCAAAGAATGTATAATTAAGAGGATTTTAAGGCACTGTATGTTCTTTTCAGCAATTATTATCACATGGATGCTGATCCATTCACAACAGAACTGATTATGGTCACAAAATCGTGAAGATAGTCCTAGGGATCAGATTAGTAATAGTAGGTATGCAACCAGTTAATCTTCTCCTTTTCTTTTGAGTTTGCTGCCTTGATGTTTTTGTTTTTGTTTTGTTTTGTTTTGGATTTCAGTGGTGTGTCCTGAGGTGCTCTATATCTTGGCATACAGTGGAAGACCTTCTAAAAGCAACCTAAGTGTTATTAACTTAGCTATGCTTTTGGGAGCATGATTATTAAAGTTATTATCTATCCAAAGAACAGGGAAATGGCAGATTGAGAGTATTATCTGATTCAAAGAATCCACTACCATAAGTGACATAGCCTAAACTTAACTGAAAGGTTCCTGTAGATGAGCCTAAAGAAGCAAAATAATGTTCTTTATGCTCTGTATGGCTTGGTCACATTTTTTTGTAGATTATTCCTGTTCTTCCTCTCCCTCTCAAATTTGTTTCTCTGTACCCATTCTTTCATTTAAGGATAGGAAGAGGAATTAGATGGATTCAGGCTGTCAGTAATGAAACATCTAAACTCTGGTGAAGAGAGGTGTAGAATAGGTAATATGGGAATTTTTATTTCTAGGGCATTTGGGGGTCATCAGAGATGACACTAGACAGTGAATTTCCCAAAATTAGTGATATATTACAGTTAAAACCATGATGCAAGTGATGGTAATATTAGAATGTCTAGAATAACTTTCTACGTAGACTAAATTGGAGAAGACCCACATAGTTCCAGAAGCTCAGGAAAATCCCTCAGGCCACCCAAATAAATGTTCCATCTGCTTACTGGTGCTTGAAATTACACAGTAAGAGTTTCATTTCTTAGCCCCAAGCATTTGATTCCTGTTTAAATGCAAATCTCCTGGGAATGGCAATACTCAAAGTTGCTGCTATATCTCAGGGGAAAAAAATGAATTTCAGAGACTTTCTTTAAAGCAGATTTGGACAAGAAGAGAGTATGAGGCCGCTGGACCCTGGAAAGGAGTAGAATAGTACAACCTTAATGGATAGAGGCTGGCGAGAGATGAGAGAAAGGAATAAAAAAAAGAAGAAGAAGAAGAAGAAGAATGCAAAATGCAACAGAGAGCATAGAAAAAGACATAACTATCTTTTCGGGATGTGAGAGCTGATACTGCTGCTTGAGAATGTGCTTCCCTTACGAATTTATATCATCCTTGTCAAGGTGTTGCAGAACTCAGTGTCTGTAGGTCCCCGCAAACTTGTGACTAGGGTGAGGGTAGGGGTTATGAGCAAATTCTCCAGCCACCTCTGAGTTGGTGAAAAATGCTTTCTTTTGAAAGACTTAGTCTCATTTAGGTTGAAATCAATGGTAAAACATCTACAAGAAAGTAAATCGACCTTAGCATTGTTTTTAAAGAAAATTATAGTAACTTTTTAGCCTTAGTTTTACATTTTGCTGCTTTCCAAAACTCTCCGACAAAGCAAGAAAATATAACAACCGAGTTAAAGAAAATGCTTTTTAACTGCAAAAAAACAGAAAAAAACAAAAAAAACCCTCTTTCCATAATCATCTGTTTGTTCAGTTTGGACTTGTATAGTTCAGATTTGCTTAAATATATTAAAATTGATATGCTTTATTTATCTATCTTATTTAGATATAGTTCAGGAAAATCATGAGAATTGACAAAACGACAGCAAAAATGTTCACTTTATATTCCATAGTCTAGCCAAATTCTCATTTAATTGTCTCATTTTTTAAAATGATTTTTTTTAATGAAAGTTCACTTATCTCTTTTACACAGAAAAATGACCAGTTCAGGCAGGAGTTGGTGTCCTGTCATGTCAGTTTCAACAACTACATCTGAAAATTTGGAGAACCTTTAGTTTTTTTTCCCTTTATTTAAAAGGGCTAAAAGCAGAGCCAGAGAGGTTGAGTGATGCCCTCAAACACCCTCACTAAAGCAAGCCCTTGATGTGGCTTCTGAATTACCTACACAGCGAATATTCCACCACTTCATCTGGCCCATTGAAAATGGTAAATATACTTAAGATTGTAAATTTGGCGAGTTTCAAAACATCCGTATGTGTACACTGTTATAAAACTCAGAGGGAAACTAGTGACGATTCCTAGTTGGAACAATCAGAACAAAGAATGAAATTTCCAGTTTTTATTAACTGCCTAGGAAATTGAGGTCCAAAGAGGTCAAGTAGCAAAATTTTATACCACTAGTCCATAGTCAAATTGGAACTAGCACCATAAATTTCTTTTTGATCAACTCCGAAGTGTGGCCTCTTAAGATGCAAAACATTCAGAGAACAATGCGTTGATACAGAGATGGAGGTTGGTGAGGGACCAGAGTTCCGATCACAGGAAACCTTGGCTGGAGTTCATAGGTAAAGAGGTCTTGTAAGGAGGTGAGTGGGTAGCTGTGACCAAAAATGTCCTCTAAGTTGGTGAAATCATGGGGTTGCTTACAACAGACAGCTCCAGTAGTCATTCTCTCTACCCTAGAGGCATCGACTTGTCAGGAAGGAAAAATAATTTTTCTTTTACCCTTCTAGGTTCTTGGCTGAGACCTCCCTCTAATCAAAAAGCATACTAACAGGAGAAAAACAAACAAGTTTAATAACATTTATATCTCACGTACACATCAGAAATATCATGAAAACTGAGTGACTCACCAAAACGGCCCAAGCCACCACTCTACAGACCATCTCCAGCTAAAGATAAAAGGAAGCATTGGGGGTTGGGGAGTCAGCTCCGGGGGGCTTTCAGGAAAAGCACAGTAAACAGCAGTAAGGTTGTTGTGCGGACTTAAGTCTCTGCCTTCTCTGCCGACAAGAGTTTCTAGAGATTTAGTCATCTTTCACTTCCTGGTACAGAGAGGGAGACACTCTTACAAAATGAGATTTCCCTTATAAATGCACAGGTCTCATAGCACAGGGCAACTTCTACTTGGTTTTCAGAACCTTTTCTATGAAAAGCTGTTTTTAAAATAATCTGCTGTTTCTTAAACATAATCAACCTAAAATTAATTCTTATGCCAAAGAGACATATTTAAGGGTGGCAAATTCTGCTTCCCCTCCAGGTACAAAGAAGGTGAATCTCAGAAGGAGGACACTCAAGGGACACATTGCCATGAAGAGGGTTACCAAGAGGAAAGGTGAATCCCTCTTTTAAAATTTAGCCTCCAAGTGGCCCTGGCATCGGAGTGCTGAGGTGGCGAACTATTTGAAATACACCCAGCAGATAAGCCCTGAATTTGAATAGCACAATACTGAATTCAGGCCCTAATATTTCAATTAATGATATTAATAATATTGCACATAACTTGGAAGTGGAAAAAGTCACACAGAAATTTCCCGAGGAATGTGTATTAGACAAAATCCTTTAATCTTACATTCTAAAGCCAGGGCTTTAGAATTTAAAGTTATTTGCTTCCTCATTCTACAAAATGAATGGAGAACATTTCAACGAATGATAATGTGGAATTGATAAACATATAAATATTAGGTTTATAGTCTACTTACTCGGAAGAAAGATAGTGGAAATGCAAAACTATTGTTATTCAAAGGAAATAATATTTGCTTTAGTTCTAGATACTGATTTGTGGGTAGGAAACATCCATTTGCTTTTTTTTCTGTTCTTTCTCTAGCTTGGAAGTTAACATACCAATACAGTAAGTCACTCTTCAAAATTTACTCATTTCCACTTCAGCAACAAGTTCTTGAATTACGGAAATTCTATAAACTGGTCAATTTGTTCTCTGAACCAATTCTAAAATGAATTGGTTGGAAGCATGGAGGTAAAATATTCAAACTGTGAACTGAATCCAAAAATACTACAACAATCACTTTCATTTTGCCAGATTCAGCCAACCGCTCTTGATGACTTTATGCTTCTCCCTAGAAATTGTGACCAGCTGTGACTCTAATACATAACGATGAGAGTCGATAATTAGCTCTCTGATACAAATTACACCAGGTGCCTTGAATTTGTATTATTAAATACTGTGGATTGGGACTGAGGATGCATGTGGCATTCAGGAATCAGCTGGATCTGATACCTACCTACATCTACAACTGTCTTCTCTCTCATTTCTCTTGCGCTTCAGTCATTCTCCAAGCATCGTGTTGTCATTTCCAGATACACCATGCTTCCTTTGTTTTCTTGCCTGTGGCATTGCACCTGCCATTGACTCTGCTTGCCTAGAGTGCCCTTTAATTCCTACTAGTCCTTGAAAGTTTCCCCAGAGCATCTTCCCAGGGGAACCACCTTTGAGCAGACACTATAGAAGTTTATCTCCTGCCATAGTTCTGTCATAGCACTACTCACAATGTGTAGTAATTACACACCGCCCATTAGTGTGATGGTAAACTCTTAAGGTAACAGTGGGGCTCATTTAAATTTTTGAGCAAATTAATGAACGATTAATTTGAAATTTGCCAAATTTTAAATTTGTCTCACATATTGTAATGAACTCCATAATAAATTGACATGAAATTGTTAGATAAAAATATGCATCTTCTACAGGACTGTGAATCTGAACCCAATACTCGGATATAGAATGTGTAAATAATCACTGAATATAATTTCATATTTTATTAGCTATAACATCATCAGTACTACCAACAGTGGTATAGAAGATGAGCCCAATCCCCCTCCCACCCCCCGCCCCCACCACCACCATTCAGTTTTCCCTTTGGTAAATCCATATCTACAAATCATGTCTGGAAATGATTTTGATTTTTGACACTCTACCTCCATTAAAAACTTTTTGAACCAAAAACACCCATTCTTAAGAAGTACACATATGAAACTTTGCATCAAGCGAATTTCTGTGCAATTATTGAATACATTCATCCATTTAACTAACCATTTTTTTAAATCAAGTGTTCAAGGCACTGTACTAAGATGTGTAGGAATAAAATTGTGAATAAGACACATAGTGTTTTTTATCATGGAATTTACATATCAAAGAGCCAAATGTAAAGCCAGCACACTTTCAGAATATACTTGATAGCTATAAAGAGAAGTGAAAATGTTTGCCCAAACTAGGGAATGCTTTCACCTGCGAACTTGTCTAGCCAATTGTCTACCACTGAGCAGAGAAGTTAGGCAAGAATGGAGGCAGGAAGACAAGTTACACAGCTGTTTTAATAACTTGGGCAGGATGAGAATTACTGGACTCTTTATATATTTAGGAGATGGAATGAGAAGAATTAGATAAGTGTGTAAGTGAGAGAAATTAAGATGCAAGGATGACACCTGCATTTCTAATTGAGTAAACATTAGTGCTAGTCATTGAAATGGAAAAAAAATGAGGAAAAGGTTGTATAGTCAGTAGGGAGAGAGTTGCCGAATTCAGTTTCGCATATGTTAATCTCTTTGCCTGTGGGCATAGAGGTGTCCAAAGTCCAGCTGGATACAAGATCTAAAAGGTGTATCATTGGTAGTCACCACCTTATGGGAAATAATTGAAGCTAAAAGGTGAGTGTGATCTCCTGAGAAGATTGTATAGTCAAAGGGAAAAAAATGGCCTAAGATACAATCTGAAAAAATTGACACATAACATGTGAACAGAGGAATAGGGGCCCTTAAGCCAGAGAGATAACAGTGAAATTAGAAGATTATGATGTGAAGACAAACAAGAAGATACTGTATTTTAAGAAGTGGTGTTTGAGAGCTGTTTGATAAGTGCTAAAAACAATTCATTGGTTCTAACGACAGTATGGATGTTGATGTTGCTTAAAATTAATGGAACAGCAGAATTATTGGCGGCAAATAGATCTTACCACAAAGAGATTAAAATCTGCTAAGGAGAAAATACTTAAAGCTATTCACATCACTTTAAAGTGGAGATACACTAATATAATTAGCATTAATATGTTAGTAGGGGAAATCCTTTTTAATCATATATATGGGTGACAATGTAACCTTGTAGAAAAAGCACCAGGTTTGATTTCAAATCTCAGCTCTTCACATACTAGCCCACTGTGTTACTTTGGTGCATTATTATTTGAGAGCTTCGGTTTTCCCATTTATAAAATAGGTGGAATAATACCAGCTGTGTATGGATATTGGGGGGAAAGTATCTAAAAGCCCTAACATAATGCCTGGTAGAAGAATGTGAAAGAGTACAAATTGTTAGAGTAAATGGGTCTCGGGCAACAGCCTGAGTAAAGGGACTAAGAAAAGCAGATGGGAATTAGAAGGTTATTTGGAATATGGGGAACATGCTGGGTAAACAGAAATTATAGGGGAAGAAGGCTGGATGACCCTGGACGACTGGGATAAAGGTTTTAGATTTTATAAAGAAAGTAAGCGAATGCATAAAAGAACAGTAATACAGACTCATAAGGTTGAAAGCTCCTTCCCACTGGTTGTAAATCTCTTTAAAACCAGAAATTTTGAAGGATTTAGCAACAAAACCGTTATCTTGATCATCATCGTTACTGTCAATATCACCACAACTAATATTTCCTGAGTGTTTTCTGTGTACCAGGCAAAGAGCGAAGCCTTTTCATGCGTTATCTCATGCAATCCTCATCGCAATCCAACGATATATTACTGTTATCCTCATTCGAAAGATAAGGAAACTGAAGCTTAGAGCACATATTTCAGTCAAAGGGCACAGCATCAGTAAGGAGGAGACCCGGAATGAGGAAAATGCTATACCACGCTGCTTCAAGTGTTCAAAGACGATTGAGTTAAAAACCCATTACACAAATCAGATCCCTACCAATATTTTGAAAATCAAAGCTATTTTTATCTGTAAGAAATCTGAAACAGAGAAAGAAAATGCACCCTGGTAAGGAATTAAAAAAATAAATTAATAGTAGAACCAGGAAATGGCTGCCTACTCTTCTTCTGGGTGTTTTCTTGAAACCCAGATCTTTTTACTGCCCAGTAAATGGATAGTGAAGATACATATTTTACATGTATGATGTGGGAAATGTTATAGTTTGTATTATCTTTATAAGCACAGGAGGAATTCTAGTTATTTTTTTAACCCAGCATTGAACAATACTATTATTTTTAATAGGGCACGGCTCTTTCTAATGTTCCCTTTCATGTTATCTTATAGCTTTTGCCATTGAGTGAAAATTTATTTCTCCCTACTGCATCATTTCCCCATTCCTTACTTGCAATGCACTTGAATTTTACCTCATAGCCCCATTACCTTTCCATTTTTCTGGAGTCTGTCATTCTCTAATTCTGATTTTCTTATTCACTGAACCCAGACCCCATGGTCGATCACCTGAGCACATTTCACCCACAGCTGTAACTACATTGTGCCTACGCTTTGCCAACTGTCTGCATGGAAACTTCGCCTTCTGGATCAGTTGTACAATTTGTCTTTTATTCGTACAGTGGAACAAACACCCCTAGATTGAAGCATAAGAGTCAGTGGATGAAGCCACAAATTAATGATCTCTGCTCTCTACTGACCACATAATGCCAGACACCCAGGCTTTTATTTTTTTCCTTAACTGTCTGCTCAACTTTCTCTCCTCTGACTCCGTTACAATTCCAAAATGAATTCCAAAATGACAAGGCTCCTCTCACATCCTCAATCCAGTCTCTGCCTCTTTTGATCTTGGAAGTTATTTGCATGATAGTCCATCAAGAAAATTAAGGCCATTAAAAAAAAACGACTCCATTATTCCAGCCATTACGACATTGTTTACCTTTTCTGCTTTACCTCCCACTTGCCCAAGGTGTTTTTCTTCCTGCACTAGATCAGATCGTCCATCTTTACTCTATTCCACACCATTCTGTTTCCTTTGGATTCTTGCTCCATTAAATACGCCTCCCTGTCCTATATATATATATTTTTAAACAAACTTTTATTTTTGAATAAATTTAGATTTACATAAAAATTATAAAGATAGTACAGAGTGTTCTCATGTACCCCACACCAAGTGTCCTCTGTTATTACTATCCTACAGATTAGTATGGTACATTTGTCTCATTTAATGTAGCAATATTGATACATTTCATTAATTAAAATCCATAGTTTATTCAGGTTTCCTTAGTTTTTATCTAATGCTTTTTCTGTTCCACAATTCCATTCAAGATACCACATAGCATTTGGTCATTATTTCTCTATAACCTCCTCTAGTTGTGACAGTTTCTCAAGCTCCCTCAACATTGTAGGGAGTTTTTTGAGCCTTTTTTACTTTCTGGCACCACAGGATGTTCTAGACTCATTTTATGTATTTCATGCCTCACACCTAGAATCAGCCACTTCAACAAGCCCTAATTTCTTGCATTGGAGAACATCATTAGAAGCTAAGATTTAGGCACTAAGTATGCTTGTTGCTACTGGAGTGTCATTGTTTCCAGGCCCTCCAAACTGTCAGAACAAGGAAATATATGCATGTATGCTAACCCGTATATCTCATACACACACACAAATGTTTCTCTATGTAACCATGCTGAGCATATGTTTATTCTGATGTCCACAATCACGATCCATCACCTCGTGGGTTATTCTGGACTTCTCCTCTTGGTAATTTGTCATCTCCCAACCCAAGCATGAGTCATTGGCTTCCACCACACATATAATTGTTCAGTTACATTGTATCTATACCATGTTTTCAGAATTGTTAATCCATACCCCACTGGGAAAGAACTTTATCAACTGTACCTCTGTACAGTTCCTTTTGCAGGCTCCACTCACTCCCAAAGTTACGTGAGCCAGTACTTTCCCCACTTCCCCGTCAGTGAGGTTGTTCACACATTTCTAATTCAGTTAGAGGCTTTCGTGACATTCTCCATTTTATCCTAAGATTTCCTGACCTCTTGGATGATTTTTTAACTGGCATACATGAAGGTTCTCTTTTTCTGTTGTAAAGTTCTGTGAGTTTTGACAAATATATAGTATTATGTACTTGCCATTACAGTATCATACAAAACAGGTTCCCCACTCTAAAATATTCCCTGTGCATCATTGGTTCGTACCATCTCTATGGTTTTGGCTTTTTCAGGATAGCATATAAATAGAATCACACAGCCTTTTTCAGACTGGCTTCTTTCACTTAGAAATATGTCTTTACAATTCATCTGATATACCTCAGTTTGCTTAGCCTACCATAAATTAAAGGATATTTTGGTTGCTTCCAGTTTTTAGCAATTATGAATGAAGCTGCTATAAACATTTGCAGGCATATTTTTATGTGGACATATGTTTATATACCAGTTGGGCAAATACCCAGGAGCAGGATTGCTGGATCATATGGTAAGACTGTGTTTACCATTGTTAAAATTGTCAAATCTTTTCCAACATAGTTTTACCCCTTTGAATTCACATCAGCAATGAATGAGACTTCCTATGTTCTATATCCTTTCCAGCAATAGGTACTGACTTTTTTGGGGGGCGGTGAGGGAAGGGTTAGACATCCTAATAGGTATGTAGTGGTGTCTCATTGTTGCCAATACTTTATTAAAAATTTACATCTATATTTATAAGCGATATTGGTCTATTCTCTTTGTTAGCTTGGCTAGAGGTATATCAGAGATATATCAAAAAATTTTTTAATCGTATTTTTAAAAAATCTTTTCAAAGAATCAATTGCTATTTTTTAAATTTTCTCTTATTTTTTACATTCAATTTTATTGATTTTTGCTCTTATTATATCCTTCTTCTCCTTGCTTTAGGCTTAAATGGCTCTTCTAGTTCTGTCAGGTAGAAGCTAAGGTTATTGATATTTTAATCTTCCTTCTTTTCTTCTATAAATATTTAATGCCATAACTTTCCCTCTAAGCATTACTGTCTCTGCATTCCACAATTTTTTTTTTACTTAGCTCAAAATATTGTTAAATTTCTCTTGAGATTACTTCTTTGATCCATGATTATTTAGAAATGTGCTTTTTAAATTTTTAGGCATTTAAGGTTTTCCACCTGTTTTTCTGTTACTGATTTCTACTTTAATTCCATTGTAGCATGAGAACATATTTTACATAATCTTCTATTTTATTACCTTTATTAAGGAGTGCTATGCCCCAGTGCATGGTCTGTCTTGGTGAATGTTCCATATGAGTTTGAGAAGAATGTGTTTACTGCTTTTTGCATGGAGTCTTACATAAGTGTCAGTCGGATCAAATGATCGATAAGGCTGTTCAGATCATCTACATCCTTCCTGATTTTCCGCCTGCTTGATCTATCAATTATTGAAAGAAGAGAATTAAAGTTTCTGAATATAATGGCAGATTTGTTTATTTTTCTTGCAGTTCTGGTTAAGTGAGTACAAGTTTAAGATGACTATGTCTTCTTTAAAATTTGACTTTTATTACTTTATAATCTCCTTTATTTCTGATCGTCTTCTTTGTTCCAAAATCTGCTTTACCTACAATTAATATAGCTACTACAGCATCCTTTTGATTCTTGTTGGCATAAAATAACTTTGTCCTGCCCTTCATATTTAACCTGTCTTTATTATTTCAAGTCACTGGCTCTTTTTTTTTAATCCATTCTGACAAACTCTGTCTTGTAATTGGTATATTTAGACCATTCACATTTAAAGTCATTATTAATACAGCTAAATTAGCATCTACCATGTTTGTACCTGTTTTCTACTTGTTGCATTTATTCTTTCTCCCCCCACCCTCACTCTGTCTTCTCTGGTTTAATTGAGCATTGTATATAATTCTATTTTACCTCCTTTATTATGATATCAAATATACTTCTTTTAAAAATTTAGTGATGCTCTAGAGTTTACAATTTAGTGTTTTATCAAATCTAGGTCCACCTTCAAATAACACTATATCATTTCACAAGTAGTGCCAGCATCTTCTAAAAGACTATTGCAAGCTCCTCATTCCCATTCATTTTGCCATGCATTTCACTTACGTGCTATAGACACCTAATGTGTTGCTACCTATAACTAAATAATTATCTTTAGTTCAATCAAGAATAAGAAAAATAGATGATTTTATTTTGCCTTCATTTATTTATTTTCTGATGCTCTTCTTTCATTTATGTAGATCTAAGTTTCTTACCTAAATCATTTTCTTTTGCCTGAAGATCTTGGCTTTGTGTTCAATGTTGTGTCTCCATAGAGCCTATTGTTAGTGCTCGATATTTATTTGGGGGCTACTAAACACATCTGGTAAATGAGAAAAAATGTGTTATTTTCTATTTACAACTATCGTTATCTATCTATCCTCAACAGATTATAACTTCCACAAATAGAGAGACCATATATTTGTATATCTAAGTCACAGTGTCAAGCACAGTGTCTGACATTACTTAATAAATATCTGTTGCAATGAATGATTACTGCAATAGAAATATTAACAAGTGCGCATATGCAGACTAGCTTCTGAATAGCATATATATTTTTCAGTATTGCTTAGTGCATTATTATTATTACATTATTACATTAATATATCATTAATATCATTTTAATTTGCTGAATGTCCCTTATGGAGAAGAAGAGCTTGGGGTACCTGCCTCCAACTGGAGGCTTAGAAACTAAGAGTAAGCATGACTAGTAATAATTCTTTACATGTGCCTATTATTTGTAATTTTGTGAATACTTTCAGACACATTATTCCATTAAAGTCCCACAAGAGCCATTTGCTTTTATTCTCTTATAAGCATGCTAATCTTTAGGTGATATACTTCTTTTCCGCTGTAGGTTTCAGCCTTTATTGCCACATGGAAAAAAATTGATTGAAAAATTGGACCTGTGCAGGAGTTATGTGATTTCATAGCAATTAGGGAATTCTTGTTATAACAGGGGAGCACGATTAGCCCCACACAAATTATTCCTCCATTGAAAATAATATGTATAATTACTGCTGTAATTTTAAAATAAATTTAAAATTACAAATGAATTCTAGAATTTTGATAAAAAGTTATCTGGTGAGAATGTTGATAGGATTTGATATTCCCTGTAGGGCTTATGTATCTCATGGTTCTCTAGGGAATAAGAGGCATCATATTTGAACAAATTTAATAATCCATGATATAAATAAATACCTACAAAGCTAGTATTAAAATACATTTTATAGCAATTTCTAAATTATGAACTAGAAATACTAATCACTATTTTGTGTTGCTGGAGAGAGTTATATTTTCCTCACAATGAACAACTAGTGCTAAAAGACACTGTGATTTTTTTCTTTTTAATCTGGTAACTCTGTAGCCATTGTAAGGCAGTCTTGGTTGGAGATCGTGCTTCTCTGGTTGGCAGGGTCCTATCTGGTGGTACCCTAGATCCAGTCAAATCTAGGCTGAAGTAATCACCTTTTTTTCTGAAATACAAACAAACAAGGAGCTTTTTACTTTGTTATAGCTGCGAAACATATTAATGATGCTTCAGTATTGAAAACAGCGAATCCTGTAGATAATAGTCAAGAAATAACCCCAAAATTAAGCGGAGATTCAAAAGGTAACTAATCCTACGGTCAATATCCTTCTAACATGTTAACTTGAAGAGAAGAAGAAGAAGAAAAAAAAAAACTTGAGTAAACCCTAGAGATGATTGCAAATGAGGAGATTACGTACTCAAGACTAGAAAGTTAAAAACAGAAAAATTGCAGATGGATCTTGAGAGTTTAAGATGTAAAAGAAAATCAAGTGAATGAGATTTAATTTAGATAGACAAAATGCCTTTATTTAAGAAGAATAATGCCAACGGGATTTATAAATCAAGTGAATACCAATTAGAAGCCAAAATAGAAGGGAAAAACCACAAAAAAGTAGGGTTTTAATGTCAAAGAATGTAACTAAAGATTTATATTTTAGAAAAAGTCCACTCTGTTGCATAACCAAGTAGACAATTTTTAAAATAGGTTTTTATTCTTTATATAAAAGGTGAAACATTCACACTTAAAAAGAGGCATTCATTAAATAATATACTCACTCAGGGCCCAGAATAATTCAGCTTAGTTCAATAAACATGCATTAAAGGCTTACTGTGCGTCAGGCATTAGGGTAGGCACAGGCATTAAAAGATTAATAAAATGTGATAGAAATTAGATCAGAAATTGTCGGGATGGGGAGGAAGAGGTGAGAAGGAATTACAACGGAGCATGAGCAAACTTTTGGAGGCAATGGATCTGTTTATTCTCTTAACTGTGCTGACGGTTTTGTGGGTGCACACGTAAGTCGAAACTTACTGAATTGGATATTCTAAATGTGCAGTTTATTGTTGCCAAGGATGTCTAATTAATTAAGGATGTCATCTTAATGAAGCCATTAATTTTTAAAATATGTTTTAAGATAACTAATTATAATACTTAAAAAATGATCTATATAAAATTGATTATGCATTGACAATTGTTAGTCTCTTAATGGGTTTAATAGGGAAAAATCATCTCCTGAACTTAGTGCCATCTAGAAAACTGTTTTTTTTAAAGACCATGTGAAGAGCATTTTAATACATTGTGGTTTCAAAAGAAAAAAAAAAAGGCAACCATTGGTTTCAGATATTTCATAACTTATAGTAAGGCCATTAACATGTTTGTAAACACAGACTCTCAAACACAAACAAGTACAGCTCAGGGAAAGGCACACTGTCAGCTTGATCTGATGGCCATTTGAAAACATATGTAGCACAATATAGATAAAACATATGAATGATTTAAACACTTATTTATTCGAATGTTCTAACATTCAAATAAAGAGATACAGACAGAGAACACCAGCTTCTGTCTCCTTGTATCTCCTTTTCCTTAGAGAACCACCTATATATTTTTTGAAGTGTGATGTGATAGTCTCTTGATTTGTCGGCCTACACAATCCCTACCTAATAAATTGAACACTAATCTGGGTGTCTCTGTGAAGGTATTTTGTAAATGCAGTTGATGTTTATGGATCAGTTGACTTTAAGTGGGGCAGATTATTCTGGCTACCTGGGTGGGCCTGGTTAAATCAGGTAGAAGCCACAGAGCGGTACCCAGGCTCCCCTGAAGAAGAATGTGTTCGTCCCGCCTGTGGACAGCAGCTCAAACCCATGCCTGGAGGTCAGCGCCCCTCCTGATGGCCTGCTTCGTGGATTTCAGACTTGCCTAGGCAACCCCACAATATCAAAAACCAATTCCTTGCAATAAATCTTTTTTTAAGAAGAAAACAACACGCTTTTTAAAATTGTGGTTAACTATATATAATATAAAATTCACCATTTTAACTCTGTTGAAGTGAACAATTCACTGGCATTAAGCACTTTCACGTTGTACTACATTCTCCACCATCCTTTTTCAGAACTTTCTCATCCTTCCAAGCAGAAACTCTGTACCCATTAAATACTAACTCCCCATTTTCCACCTCTAACCCCTGCTAGCCTCTATTCTACATTCTATCTCTGTGAATTCTAGGTGTTGCATATAAGTGTAATCAGACAGTATTTGTCCTTTGGTGTCTGGCTTATTTCACCTAGTATAATGTAATATATCTTCAATTTGTATCTCTTACTCATTGTGCTTCTCTGATTGAACCCTGATAGATGATAGATATATAGATATAGATATATAGATGATAGATAGATAGATAGATAGATAGATAGATAGATAGATAGATAGATAGATAGATAGATATGAGGATAGAGATATGGAGATATAGAATACCTACATATAAAGTAATTCATTCAAAACTCAGCTTTCCCTGCCCAGCCATCGCATGACACTCTTTCTAGGCAAAATCAATGGCTCCCTCTTTGCCTCTCCATATTCCTTATACATATTCTGTTTTAGCAGTTGTTGGTTTACATATTCCTCTTCTCTATTTAGTTGTGAGTTTTTTAATCTTATCCATCCTGACCTCTCAACATTCTTATTAAAATTAATTAACTCAAATTTATGTTTTACGTGACTCAACACATCAATATCTTCTCTCTCATGAGGGATTTGACATTTATTTTTTTGCAAGGACAACTATCATTGTTTACAGGCTCTGAGATAACCATTTGTTCCTTTTTGTGACAATCGTAATCTAAATTTGAAAACATCGCTCAAAATTCAAATTATCTAGGCCACTTGGCTACAGTTACCTAACAGTTCGGAGCTGAAGCACATAGTGTTTTCAAAACACCTGTTTTTGAAACACCACTTCAAAAATACACACAACCCCACACATTGCCAAGGACTTGCTTCAGCATAAATTCTAGAACATTCACTTACCGATTCCTGGTCACAACGTAATTCTTACTTTCCTAGTGGAAACTTTGCCTCTGAACTTTGCCACAATATGCAATCTGAAGTCTTCAGAAAACGTGTAGACAGTAGTTGTGAAAACTGGGAATAGCCCAGAGGCGTTCTGTGCCATTGAATAAATGAAATGCTTCTTATTGGTCTTTTTATTTGACCATTGGGAGATGGCAAATAAGGCACACTAGCTGCTGCAGTTACTGGCACTGTGACTGTCCGTCACTGTCTTTGCTCCTTTGTCTAATCATGGTTGAAATACTCCAGCTTATTTACTGATTTAAACTAGAAAACCTTTGAGATAGGGCATAGGCTGTCTCACTTATCAAATTAATGTCTAAAATATACTAGGAAGAAAGTTTTATTTGTAATGAATTTGCCACTCTATGCCTCATCTTAAGAACTAATAATGAGGAAAATCTAAGTGTTTATTTCATGGCATTGGAAAAGAAAACAACAGCCATGTATTTTATAATTTATTTCCATTTTTGTTTCACTTAGACCCAATTCTTCCTAACTGTGTGTGTGTGTGTGTTTGCTAAATTTAGACACTTTTACAAATTCTCTGAGGTAAGTCAGCAGCCACATGGAAAATCAATAGGTATTTTCCACATTGTATTTCGAAAAGTAAAAATCTAGTAGAGTATATTTCTTACAGAGCTTATCTAAGAAAAGTTGGCCGGATCTCTCTTTGTCATCAATGTCACATCTGAAAAATCTCTACTTTACTGTAATTGCCCTACCAGCTCTTACCGGGGGGCGGGGGGACAAACAAACACCATACAAAGAGTAGTAAGCACTAAGTATCTCAAAAGGACGTCCACACAGATTGTGTTACATTTTATAGTTAAATTTTGCTCTATTGTCTTTCAAAATAATTTATAGTTTTATTTATTTGAACTCCTCCTAACATACCATTTAAAAATACTGTCATTTTCCCTGGTGCCTGTCAGAGAAATGACAGTTGTTTCATGGAGACTCATTTGGTTTCTATGCTTTATTTATTTTTCACCTATGATGTCTACAAATTACTCAGGTTGATGTTTTGTTTTGCATAACAATACAGATTTATTTTTGTTAACATTGAGAAAAGACTCATAAAGATCTACAATTTAAAGTTAATGGTGTTACAAATGACCAAGTCCCTCTCTTCCTGCGCGCTGTGTAATTTTTATGGTTTCCAGAAATGATAATTGTGCATCCTGAGTATCCCAATGTTTATGTTCTGATTTATGAGGCAGCAGAGTAAAACGATTGTTTTTACTGTAAAGGATGTGCATTGACAGCTTGTCAGTGTTTGAACTGAGAAAACTTAAAACTCTGCAGCTACCACACTAGCCAACCAACCAAGAACCCAGGCCAAGTGGGCATCATCTTGAGTACTAATGTTTAGCAGACAGGACAATTATGGTCATTGGTAAACTAAAGAAAGAGAATGGTAAGGTCTTTGGCCTCTGGCTTTATCAGTTCAAACCAGAAAACCATATATCAAAAGTAGAGGATGACTTCAAATATTTCACTATCCAAGAATGACTTTAGAACACAGAGTACATGACTTGATACCAAATTCCTATCTGTGACCTTCTATTTAAATAGGTCTCATTGCGATAGCAGTGACAACAAATATCAACAATTTACCCTTTCCAGTTATCATTTCTTTGTATTTTTTATATTTCTCTTCTTGGGTCTTTCTCCTCTTTTTGCCCAAGCAATTCTACAGCACACATGCACTTTTTCTTAGCTCTTTGTCTCCCAGTCGTTGCGACAAATACATACTGAGCATCTCCAGCGGACGTAATACTTTACTCAGCACTGCAAACACGTAACGCAAAGTAGAGAGGATTTCACCCTTGACTCCAAGGAACTTAGCTTATAACTAAAGATTCCAGATAAAGACCACTAATAAAAGCTGAAGCAACAGGATATATTGCAAACGCAGATCAGCTTCATGCTGGCAGGCCTGGCGCTCAGAGTGCCATGATGAACAAATAATTGTAAGAACTCTAAATGGGGAAAGTCCCCTCCACCTGATAAGTAGTTATTCTCCTGCACTTATTATACCCCAGACACTGAACTTGATTCTGCAAAATATGCCAGAAAGAAACCCAGCATAAGCTTATCATCCAATTGCTCCTCATCTGTTAGTCCTGAATTTCCAGCCACTTGATAAATCCTTGGTAAGCAGGCATCACAAGTATTTCTATGTTCCAGTGACTAACAGTATACTGAACACATAGAAGGTGTACAATGGGGGATAGGGGTAGAGAATTTGATATACTGAATGAAATTTGAATTCCACCCATTTCACTTGTCATAAATTTGGCACAGTCACTTCTGTAGAAAAAACGTGCATTCGTGTACATCCTATGTCTGTAGATATATTTAAAAACAAATTGTATATCTTTGAAGAAGGTAAGAAAATTAGGTTTTTATAATGTGAATCATATATCATTCATTTGGAGAAGACCCCACTGAAAATATGAGTTGTGAGCAATAGTTTAAAATGATGGATTGACCACAGGCATCTAGAGAGGATGAGGGAAATGGTTCCAGGTACTTCTTCTTCATTTCCTCCTTTATCAGTGGAGTTTTTCAATCAACCTAATCTACCAGAACATTTCTTCTTGGCTACTGAGATGTATTTGCAGCAAACAACTTTCCCCTCACTTAAAGAAACAGGTTTAACTCCTTCATCCCTAGAGCTCTAGAATTCAAGGGAAAAGTGAGTTTTCTATAAGGTATTTAAAGGAGGAAAGAGATGAATCTATGTGGAAAATTAGATGAAAAATTGCATCTGCCATATAAGCCCTACTACATATAGATACATTCCTCCATGAAAAACGGAAAATCTCTTTTTTAAATGATACTTGCAAAGTCAGCACTAATTCTTAACAATGTCTTTCCTGCTGCAGACATAATATTTTCTCACCCTAATAATAAGGGGTAATTTGGACCCATTCTCCATTTCATTTGATGCTGTTCCTTATTGCATTTCTCCCACTGCTTCTCCCCATGTGAAAGGTGATTGCATTACTTGTGGAATATAGTGAACCACTTCAAGATATTTGTGGCATCTGGTTAAGGCTCTTTCTAGCATATAAATTAAGCTTGAATGACAGCTTGGTCAAAATTTTCCTTTGAAACTAGTCCCTGGGTGGCAAGTAGAATCAAATATTATCGTTGTATCGGCAGAAGGCTTTTTCAAGCTAGCTCATGTCTCTAACCTTTATTAGAGAGAAGTGGGTCACTCCCCCACCCCCATGAAAATAACTGATGAGTTAGATGAAGAGAGCGATCTAGGTGAGGGAAATAGAGAGGTGTGTTTAATAACTATGTGGAGATGAATGCCAAGAGAAAAATGAGTGCAGCTAACACTGAATGATACTGCTGCAGAAAAATACATGTGGCTGTGAAATAATATCCCAAGAAGGAAGCAAAATAAAACGTAGCCATTCAGTCAGTTGAGACAGATTGGCAAGTATTTTTCAAGTAAAAAAAAAATTTCCAATGGAGTAAAGAGAGACTAGACAAAAGATATTCTGTACCTCTAATTTGTGGATTTTTTTTAATTTTTTAATTTTTTTCTGATTTGGAAGGCTTCTGTTTTCCTTAAATCTGTCTCATAGAAAAGATAGAATCTAAATTATCAAGACTTAACTTCCTGAAATGGCTTTGCTTTTACTTCATGATTGTTAAAGATTTTATTTGTGGTAACAGTAATTCCTCCTCTGTCAGGAAATCCAGCGTGTTTCACAGAGAAGCCAGCAAAGGAACAAAAACGTCAAGCGAGGGAAGATTCTCCGACATTCCACATGATGGCAGAAGATCTTTTCTTTATTAAGTAGTCAAAGCTTACAGTTTTGTATTATTCTATTAAATATGGCAAGATAAGCCATCTCCCATATTCTCTAAGCCATTTTAGAGTAATTTGTTCTCAGGACAAACCAGAAGGGACAATGTGTTTTCCTCTGCGAAAAACAAACAACCTAGGGGAAAAAAATACCAAAGCCATCTAACTAAAGTTTTCCAAAATAACGCTGAGATAACGAAAAGTGCCTTTCAAAATCACACTTAAAATGGAATCTCTTAGACTGCATTTCCCAAATGTCAGTGATCATCTTGTCTGTTTATCTTGTTAATCACAGTAGACAGAGCCCGTGAATGCATTTACTTACATAACAGGCTGCTCTGTGCACTTCCCCTTCCAGGCTGAGAGTTTCTTCAAGGCTGAACCTTGTTTTTCAGAGAATCTTTCTCTGATCTGCAGTGTGGCTCTTGTCCACCCAGAACCTCAGGAAAGCAGGAGGCCTCTTGCCTCAAACTAAATGTCTAGAGAAAACTAATTCGACAATTGGGTCAGCCCTATGAGGTAGTGATATTTTCTGTCTTCCGGAGAGAATCTGGAGACATGATCTATAAAGCTGGATTTCCCTCCATCTTAAAAGACAGTGCCTGCTCTTATGCCTTTTGGCTGCCTAGTATAGTGCTCCTCACTTTGTTTTTATATTTTTTATTTTTAGTGACAATGACGACGAGATAAATGCACAATAGTTGCATTCTTTACGTTTCTCAGCTTCTTAAGTTAGCGTGATGGTCTGTTCATATTTTGTGTTAATAGATACAAGCAACGTCTACTACCCAAAGTACAGATTATTACAAAAGTAATGTGTACAATGCAGTTTGCCTACCTAGGTAGTATTTTCACAAAGTCATAGGCAAGTAGATCTGAGCTGGGCAATGATTTAAACTAATGCATTTGTTTACCTGTAGGGAAGAAGGCAGTCCAGGAAAATAGTAAAACTTTCCATTCTTTTTCTTTTTTTTTTCAGTTTACCCACACTTATTTATTAATTTTTACCTTTTAAAAATTATTATTTTTTGTCATGCATTTTACCCCCCTCTGGTAACCACTAAACTCTCGCCGCTGCCCCCCCCATCCTCCAAATACCTTCCATTCTTATGTGATCTTTAGAGTGTCTACAGTGGCTCGATACATCTACTGTAGGATTTGATTCCCAAATATACCCTACGTCATGGCCGTTATCATTATTTTATAAATTTTATGAGTGAGGATGAGAAGTTAACTTTTTTCTAAGATCATAAAAATAGTATTTGAAAGGCCAGGGGTTGAACTAAGATATTCTAGTTCCTATTTCTACCATGTCAGTTGAAGAGAATAAAAATCACGACTGCAGGTAATAGCATATCTAAAGGATCATTTTCCTTTATAAGGACATTTGGTCGTTTACCTTCAGTAGCCCTCATGCTGGGGATCAAGTGCCACACTGTCAGCTTACTGTCTCAGGGCGAGGTCCCTTTCAGCTCGACAGAACCCGTATGTCTCACCTGCCAGTGGCATGGAGACCAGCAGCCTCCCCTGGAGGATGAGTTCATCCTGAGTATCTCTCACTGACCGGGTCAGTATTCTCTCTCTGTGTCTACACATGTCCGAACTCACCACATCGTAAACCTTAATTACATGCAGTTTTTTTGTAGACCAATTATATCTCAATAAAGCTGGAAAAAAAAATCCTTTGAGATTTTTTATTAAAATACTATACTGAAAAATTTGAAAATATAGATGAATTAAAACATTGGGGGGGAGAAAAGACTATACAAGGTTTCTGATGTAAGACCATTTGAGATGCATACGTATAGGCAGAGAGTCGCCCTCTGCTAGATTGTCTGTTTGACATCACAGAGATGCCAATCTCACTGAAATGCCAATCTCATTGTCAGTCTTAGTGTCGGTCTCATTGAAATGACACGAAAGCATGAAACTAATCTCAGTGGACCCTCCAGTAACTGCTCAGGCACCCTAAATTTTTGTGGAGGTGACCATTTCCAAAAACTTAACTATGAAAGAGAATTCATGGTATGATCTCACCTACAATGCCTGTGATAGATAAAAAGCTGTGAAAACAAAGAAACAAATAAACAATACCCAGTAACTATGTGGGAACAGGACGATGAATACTTATTAACCAATTATTTCCTAGTAGAAGACAGCAGTTTATTTGGCTCAGCTACTAACAGTGTCTTGACAAAGTGCTCACATAATGACTTGCGTGGGGACAGCATAACTAATAACTCATAGGAATGTCAACGAATCTGAACATTGAAATTTCAGAAAGGATACCTTTCTTATGTGTTCCCAGAAGCAGCATAAATGCCAGGAGAGGATCATCCCACTTAATATTTATGTATTGATACATAAAAAGAAAAGTTCAGAATTCCTACAAGTAATTTGAACAAGCCGTACCTTTCCAAACACTTTATTAACTAAGTCTCTTCCTATGGTATTTTTATGTACTTCTAGAGTTTTAAAACTAGAGATACTTTGAAGACCATTCAGTTACCCGTTCAGCTAGGATTTTTTATTGAGGAAACGATAACCAGAATCGCTGAGACTTGCTCAGGGTCTCACAGAATGTTAATGGAAGAACCAAGGCCAGAACGTAATTTTTCTGACCACCATCAAATTATTTTATCACTAGGTTATTTCACACACATTTCCAAGTTTATAACCTAGGGGTTGTTTGTCAAGATATCACATTGATACACTAGATTCATAGAACTCAGAAAATTTTATGACTAATCAAGAAACTATTGAAAAAAATAAAACCCTAAGTGAAGCACCACTAGAACACAGGTTTCTGTCTGCAATATTAATACTTGAATAGTCCTTCCAGACACAGATTCTCAAGAAAAGAAAAGAAAAGAAAAGAAAAGAAAGAAAATAGAAGCAAGAAAGAAAATGAGAGAGTATATTGAATTTTTCCTTTAATTCACTGGTTGACTAGAAAAGTAAAATTTATGGATGGAAATATAGGAGACTGTTTATCTGTGTTTATCTCTGAGATTATAGAATTTAGTGTAAGATTGAATGACTTTGCAACTTTAATGGGAGTTTTTTAGTGTAGGTAAAGAGATCTCAAAAATGTGTCTAAGGTTCAGGTCTCATAATAGTGAACACTCTCAACAATACTTTGTAGATGTCCCATTTTACAGATAGAAATGTGAACAGATAGTTTAAGTGTGGCACAGGTCACTCAGTTGGGGTTTCGTGGAGAGAGAGCTCATGTCTAAATCGCACAAATCCATTCATATCTCTTTACTAAACCAGCATGCATCAATATAAGACCTCCTCTGAGGGTGTTCTTTGAGTTTAACTTTAAGTATGATGTCAGATATTTTAAATGATTTTATTTTGAGTTAATTATCACCTTAATTAAAATCAGAGAGCCATATTAATACCCAGCTCCATCGCAAGATGCTCTTTGTACCCGTCATCTTTCCCCTTCATCCATACCATTCACGTATTGCTTTGTCATATGAATTTATTATTAGAATACAGACTACAGATAGGGGAACCCTACAGTCCTGTGATAATTTAAATTGTGCATTTGGGGGCTTTTTCCAGCCCTGCTGCTTTTCTTGAGATCCAGTGACTAAAACTACAATTTCTAGACATTTTGTGGTTTGATGCATGGGGTTAAAACTGGTTCTGACTTTTTTTTAATTCTCTAGACAAATCAGATACTTTTAAAATCCAAATCTTCCAAAAAAATAGTAAAGAAGGCAGTTATTACTTAATTTTAAGCATTTTTAAAGCTGTGTTTCCAATAGCACTTACCTTTCCAGAACACTAGTACATTTGAAATGAAATTTGATTTACAAAACTTTCATTCTTCATTTTGTGTGTCTTTGCATAAAGCAAAATGCAACTGTACTTCATGACAGTAGTTACTTTAAAAGAAAAATGATCTTAGACTATGGCTACAGATTTGGGTTGCTATCCCACAGCATCCTCTCTGTTGGTGCCTAAGTTCTTTTCATGTAAGCACGTATGGAGCACCTACAATGAAAGGGCGAGGGAAGGAGAGTTGAGAACATTTTAAGACAAAAGGTTTTGCTTTTGGGTGTGCTTTGGTATATCATCTCTAAATGTATTTCATGCCAAATTCCTTTCAAGAAATTTGCCAATATTTCAGTTTTATTTCAACTAAAGGAAGCAGAAGCTATTATCAGCATTGAAGTGGTGGCCTTTTTAAACATTATTTTTAGAATGTATTTTTCCACACCATACATCTGCACAAAAATCTTGTGTATGATCATAAAGTTCATAATTTCATAGACCCACAGGTCCTTGACCTGAGAGGGACCTTGAGACCATGTCTTTAGGCAAAGAAGGTGATATTATATCTATATGAATGATAACACAGCTAAGTAGTCATGCATGTAAATGGCTTTTACAGGTTCCCCAACTAACTTTCTTCCAACTTTGACATGTCTATATGAATAAAGAGGTATTTATGTCAGAAAACTATTAATTTTAGAGGAAGTCAATAGAAATGTATATTTTCGGCATGAAAGGGGGATCTGATTTAACTCTCTTGATTTGCAGAATTGAATTTCTATATGTTAAATAACATATCCAAAGTTATATAGGATAAGAAATAAAACCAAGGTCTCTTGATTCCTATTGAGTGCTTTTTCCTTACTCCATATATAAATTTGAAATGGAATTTGCAAGAATGTGGGTAGATGTGGATGTGTTTGATGTTTTTGAGTTTTACATCTCTGAATATAGTGATTTCGTTCTGATTTCTCCAGAATATGTATTGTCTATTTCATTCATAAACCACCTATTTTTCCTTAGTTATCTTTTTATGTCTGTGTCCTGACTTTCAAACTAGAATGTGAGTCTTTAAGTCTAAGCAAAGGGTATTAAATCAACTTGAATTACAACCAGTGACTGACACAGTACTTTGTGCATAAAGATGCTTAAAATAGATTTTACTGATTTAGAAGTTGATAAAGTCATTACATGTGATATTGAATTTAGAATAAGATATTCAGTTATCCAAATATTTAGATTTAGTACCCTCTAAAAATACTAAAATGACAATAAAGAATTAAACAAAAATCAGAAGTGATTTTGCTTAACAAAGTCATTTGCAAAAAAATTTCTCCTGTGTGCTTGAAATTATTTACCTATATGTTTCTAAGTATTTTTATTAACATATATCTTTACAATAGGAAACAATGGGTTTCAAAAAAAATCAATGAGATAAACTAAAATATTGGCTATTTAGAACTCTCAGAGAATAATCTGTCAGCATAACAAGTTTCTAATTCTTTACCCCTTATAAGCAATATTTAATAAAATTATTTGAATGAAAATATTTAAATTATATCATACATTGCTCGATACTCTAAAACAGAGGAATTCTAAATGGAATTTAGCATCCTCATTAAAAGGTCCAGAAAACTTCGTTTTTTGTGATCATTTCTATAATTTTTTATAATTATTTTTCTTCCCTCGAACTAAGATGTCACCTATCACTTGCTGCTGTCAGTGTAATTACCTTTAGGTAAATATTTTCTCTAATTTCTTGAGTCTAAGATGCAGTTAATTTACTAGGTTTGTTAGAATTGTGTATAAATTATACACAAATAGACTCTGGAATCTGAGGGCTTTCTTTTAAGTAGTAAGTGAATTTTAATTCCTGGACTTCATGAGTTAAATTTGGCTACTAGGTGACCAGGTTTAACTAAATTTATGTATTTTCCAGATATATGAGATTGATGAACTACCAACTTTTAGGTATCTCAACTATAAATCTGTCATATCCCTAGAGGTTTAACTTGAGCAAATCCTACCTGCTTGATAAAATATTTGTTCCTACTGTATCATAAAGTCACCTCCGTATGATGTATTCTGATACTGGCTATGTCGATTTAAATAGAGACTCACTAATAAGTATGGGTGTATTCTCATAGGTCTTGGCTGATTGCAAGCAATGCCAGCAACTCACCAGCCCAAATAGTTATCACCTTTACAAAATTGCCCCATCAGTGCTGCCCAAATTCTGATAATGCACTTTTTTTAACTTCTCCCAAACTCTCGAAATTCTCAACTTCCTTTATCTCACAAACTCTACCTTCTTGTTTTGTACAAGTTGGTAGGATTGCCACTGTCAGCTTAAAGATTTCCTCAATTCTGCTCTTATGCGGGTGGTTGGTAAAGGGCCGATGGAATGGGTGTTTGTTTGTTTGTTTTGGAGGATTTATAGATAATCTAACTATTGATATGTTATATATAGTACAAGATATGGATCAAAGTTCACTTCTTTTGCACATAGATATTCAGTTTTTCCAATACCACTTGTTGAAAGACTTCTTGCTTCACTGAATTGACTCTGCACAGTTGTCAACTATCAGTTGTCCCTATACATGTGAGTCTATCTCTTACCTATCTGCTCTGCACCATGACCTAGCAGTCTGTCAAAATATCATAACTGTGGTAGTCAATTTTTAATGAGTGCAGTTTTAATGTATCCCATGAGCTCAAGGCAGTGATTCTCACAGACAATCCCAATAAACTTGTTTTGAAGCACTGCCTCTAATGAATGGCCCCAGGGTCTGGCTTTTTTAAAAAGTTGTTTATGTATTAAGTGCTTAACATGCTGGCATTCAGGGCTCCCCTCAAAAAGTGCCATGTGCCTCCTTTCTCCATCTCTCCTCTGGGCACAAGTATGGAAACTTGCATCAAGAGAAGGAAGCATGGGAATTTTAGCTGCAGGCCACTGTTTATATTCTTTTAATTCCTTCGGAGTTCAGTAGGAAGTAAAGATGGCCATTCAAGTGGAGTTGAGGAACTGGAAGAAAATACGGGATAACATTGTTTAACGCATAACAGACCATGGCAAAATGTTAGGATATCAAATAATGTTTGAAGCTGTGTTGGCTTTGGAAAATCATTCACAATGGAGCTCTGAACACCATATTTTCTAAATAAAAGCCAATTAGATTCTATACATAATGTTCTCATGAATATCAAATGTGTATACTACAGCTCATCGCGTATCTACTAATTTAGCATGCATTAGCGTATATACTTAGTCATTCCCAAATTTGATTAATTTAGAAATTATTAAACACAAAGAAAATCTATAAAAGTTACATTCAACATTAAATATAAATTCAAAATTTATATAACAAATAATATACCAAATTACATTGTCCCCTTCATCCCCTAAATTCCAGATCTTGTCTGCTATTTCCCATCACCTGTTTTTATTAAATCATTAAACTAGCCCTGTTAAAACTTCTAGATGTCTTGGGAAAACACTGTACTTTGAGTGGACCAAATGAAAATAAGCATACACTCTGACATCACACGATATTAGTAACATGAAGATATTGTGGAATGATACTCTTTACAATGAAGACACCCGAAGACAGGGATCATTAAGGGATTCACTAAAGGGCACAAATGGCTAATAAATTGCTGGGACTGGCAACCCCACTTCCACACCAGTTTTGTCGCCCTTGAAAATGAAGGGAATGAGTGATTGCTAAAAACCAATGTGCCAAAATGACTGTACGTAGCACTAAGGATTACAAAGATAAGACTCTGTGTCCACCCTGAAGAAGTTTAGCATGAGGTAAAAGGTGATGCACACATAAATATAGAGCACATATGGTGTGGTACTTGGGGCCACAAATTAAACTGGGTTCCATTAATGGGAGAAGAAGAAAAGGAAGAGAAAGAAGGGTGAAGAAGAAATAAAAAGGATCTCTTCAAGTTGCGCCAAGTAGAGGCCTATGAAATAATCCTTGAAAGTGGGAATTTGAAAGCTGAAGGTAGAGACAGGAAGAGAACAGGAAAAATGCTGCTGCTGGAGAAAATACACGTGTAAAGATGAGATGTCAAGGTGCTCCACCTGTCTTTGCCACAGACAGTGCTGAGACAGGCACTCCCCTGCAACAGCATCACCCTTTGGGATGACTTGCTCATTACTACGGAAGGGCCGCAGTTGCCATGGCACAAGGCACGTCCTCAAGACAACATCTGCACCTTGAGAGGGCGTCCAGCTTACATGCACCATTCCATGGCCTTCCATTTGAGACTGAGAGGGAAAAGAATACTAACTTGTTTTTGTGATGCCATTCACGAGAAGCAAGCTTGGTGTGCCATTCCAACACTCTTCTTTCTACACTCTTCTTTAAATAAAGGTGGAGAAAGCTTTTCATAAAAGTAATCCAGATTCCAGCCCTCATAATATCAACGTTATGGCCTGGCTACTTGCCAGCTTCTCTGGGATAGAGAAAAAAGCACCCTCCAATTTAATAACTAAATTAATTTTTTCCTCCCACAACAGCATGTGCAATTATTAAAGTCAGAAAGATCTTGGCAGCCTCTTGCACTGGTAAATAGAACGTTGCATTCTCATCATATGATTAATTAATGTTCCTGATTCAAGTAGATATGAAATCACTTTACATTCCTTGTGTTATTGAATAACCTAACGTGCATTTTGCTCGGGCCCTTTTTCTATCCATGCAGTTAAATCGCAAGTAATAAGCCACAAAAGCCTACCTTTATGCCAAAGCACTGTGTGAGTTACAGAAAACAAAACTTGAGGATCTGCACCAAAGGGAGTAGGAAGACAAGGAGCTGGAGAGAAAAGAAAGGAAAAGAAAGGAAAAGAAAGAGGAAGGCAGTTTGTTGTTAGTCGATCTATCATGTCAGAGGAATCTGTGCTGCTTCATGCTTGCCCGTGGTTTTCAGTCTTATTTAGTGATTTCTTAATGACCTGTTTCCTTATTCACAAGTCAGAAACGATAAAAATAAACATACTAACAATCAGAAAGCTGCCTGTGCGAGTCTTGGAAGCTGTAGGTGATTGGCCCCTGCATCAACTGTCAGGTAACGGTCTCCCTTGGGTTTCGAACCACATAAGCAATTCCCTAGGCTCAAGGGAGAATAAATGGGACATGTGGAGGATCCAAAAGGGAGACATTGTGGAAACTGTCTCTCCCTTTAGCATAGTCTGCACCCAGGAAGAAAGAAGGACGTTGTGCCCTCTAACAGAATTGTCTCAAATATTACAAAACAAACAAAAAAGACCAATTTATATGACACTTCCTACGCTGCTTTTTCCCCCCTTTTTTACCCTCCCAAAACGACCAAATCTTTCTCTTAGCTAACTGACATAATAAGTTATTCAAATAGAAAACTAGCACAATTTCCCAGAAACCTCTGCATCATTAGAGAGAGTTGGGATTTCATTCCTTCAGACAACCTGTGGGATTCTAAGAGCATCTCAACACTCAAGAGTGGGGCCAGTCCCTTAGCAAAGAGCCAGCCCATCAGACCCAGAAAACTACCTCTATATGCCAGCTGACTGACTCTCCTTGCAAAAGGTAAATACAGAAGGAAATTCCAATTGTACTACAAATAGAAACTGAAAAAAAAAATAGTCCAAAAAAATTGCCAGGAATTAGTAACCAACATGTGTAATGTTAAAGAAAATACAGTTATCTATTTTTAAACCACTTTCCTAGTCTGTCTCCTACATCACAGAATCATTTAAGTTTGCTTTTTTTTTTTACCAAATAGAAATACTTCATATGGAAGGAAGTACCCATAGATCAGTAATACGAAAAGAATAGACACCAGAACTGTTGAATAATTCAGGAATCTGCTAAAAAGATTTTAAGAATCCTACTTTTGTAAAACTCCGTTTAGAACCTTAATGTTGGTTTCTAGTTGAACTCCTAGAGTCCTGACGAGGGTTATTGAATCGAGCTGAGGTAATTGGTAACAGTCATGGACAGGAAAAATGATTCTGTATAAAACAAAATGACAGGCTCAGTGTCTCCCCGTCATTTCTTAGTTAAGTTATGCCCAGCGAAAGCACAGACCCTTGTAACCTCATGGGCTTTGCTGAAATACTATGTTTCTCAATCCTCAAGTACACTTTGCTTTTTATTTCTATTTCCTTCTAATTCCCACATATTCTGTTTGCCTTTTTCTCCCTAAAAATGGAGTTTAGTATATTTCTGTACCTTCTGAAATCTCTGATACATTTTATCACTCGGTGAATTTTAATTAAATTTAGAAGTAAAAATATAATCTAGAAACTAGTACTTATTTTCTACTATTAAAAAAAATGTACGTGGCTTTTCAAATGTCAATCAAAACTGAAAATTCTGACACATTTTCTAGGGCTGAGTCAGGAAATATGAATTCTACTCTAAATTTGAACCCAGAATTGCTGTGTGGCGTGAGCAGAACTTTAACTGTTTTTGACTCCCTTTCTCCCTATTAAAGAAATAGTTCTTACTTCACAGGAAAATGAGTCTGAAAGGCAAACATGATGATAGATGGGGTTTGCTTTTTTTCTTGGAGAAATAGGTTGTCAAATTTAGAGCATCGTTATTATTTATGCTTGTGAAAACTAGAATAGAAGAAATTATATGTAGGCTTTTCTTCCATTTTCACTAAAAAAGGCATTTAAACTAAGATTTTAGGCTGTCAAATAATTAAGATCTAGAATGCAGAAATGTCTAAATCCAAATTTGTGATGTCACTGCTTATTTTTCTCCTCTAAAAACATGCCTTCGATTTCAAATATACAACACTGATATTAATAAGCTATGTTAAATCATAATATATCTTCTTATGGATCAAAGGCAGTTCTGAAAACAAAGTCTCACAAAACAGCATCAGTTGCCTCAGTAGTATGATATCTAGGGTTCGGAGGTGGAATCCAGTCAACCAAAAAGTTCGGCACCCACACAAGAAAACAATAAAAAGTAAGAACTCAGCGTGGAAAATTCTGCTCCCTTTAGTATGCAGAAAGCACAGGCTCAAAGTAGCTTCACCTGCCAGCTGTGATTAATTTGCTATTTCTTACAACGTCTCAGTTTGATTATTAATGATAATGATTTGATTTATGAGTTCTGTTCACTGAATATTCTCAATTTCCTAAGATGTATTCTTTATAGGAGGGGGGTGTGTAGTCGGGGGAGGAAGGGGAAAAAACACTTGGGCAGATAGCGACTCAGGTAATAGAATGTGGCATCATTTACCTCTAGACAGTGGTTCAGATCTGTCTCCCACGTTTTCCTAAGGTGTACAGGGAGATCTAAAGGCCAGGAAGAGAGATTGTACATAATGAATGGGAGAGGGGTATCATGATGCCACCTCTGTTCTGAGGTTTTGTGTCTTTCTGTGTTGTGGGAATGGAGAACATTGGGGACCAGGGCTTCTGGATTTTAAGGCTTTTCTCTGTGCAGAATTATAGCATGTAAACCCTGAGACGTGAACTGCATATTAGCATCGTGTCATTCATGCATATATTAAGAAGCCGAGATTTTTAAGACGGTATGAAAAGATGCTGGTTCTCAGAAATGAATTAGAGAGAATTAAGGCAATTAGAAGAACTCTGAGGGGCAATGTGCAGTGTTGTTGGAATATCACATTCTCTACCAGCTGACCCCCTTGTTGATTACAGAAAAGAAAATGCAGTAGAAATTAATTTGGTGCCTTTCATGAGTGCAAAAATAACTCAGGAATAATTGATTTTTAAAGGTTGAAAATTACAAAGGCTCTTTTCTCCCTTGAGAAGTATCTTCTAGGAAAATAAGTGTAAGAAAGGAAAATAAGGCAATCATCTCTGCCCAGATCGTGCCCTCCCTGGGAGCCTGAGGATCTGGAAAGAGTTCAGAGCCCTCAGCACCACCTCAGTGAACTACCCACTTGGAGTGTCTGAGCCTCCAGTTCCACTGAGCGTCTCAGGTCAAGCATTCATAATAGCTCATCTCATTGTTATTAAAAGCTTTCCATGGGCTATGCGCCTTAGATATGTGAGCTCATTAGTCATCGCAAGAAAACGATGAGACAATTCCTGTTACCCCATTTACAGAGGAGGCGAGTAAGGCTCAGAGAGGTTAAGTCACTGCCCCAGGGCACACAGCAAGGACGGGATGCTCACGGAGGCAGTCTGACTCCACAGTGCGATCATGGTGTCCTACCTCTCTGTCCCTTTTACCGAATCCTGGAAAAGGGTCCCTCAGTGTCTAGAACGATCTAGAAATTTCCCTTCATACCTATGCCTAGAAGATCGGTACCTAGAGCCAGCTGAAGTGCTCCCATTCACAAATGAAAACCCGGTTTACAACTGCAAGAGCACCCATCCCTGATCCCACCCCAGAAGGCGGTGCTTGTTTAAAATCAGTGACCTCTCCCAGAGACGTCGATTACTTAAACCTGATTTTAGGTCCCCAAATTGGCATTTGAGACAAGTATCTTGAGTTGGGGCTTCTTTTACTGAGTGCAACGGAGACCCTGGAAGGCTACGCAAAGCATCCCCTCCAGCCCTCCTGGCAGGCTGTCTCACGCCCTGAAGGATACGGGCTAACAGAGCCTCATCCTTCCGTGTGGACCCTCAAGGCCAGCCTCACCCACTCTCCGGGCCTCAGCTGCCCATGGAGATGTTGGCGATTTCCAAATGTATCCGTTCTTTCTAGACCTCTTACTTGGCTTCAGACCCGCAGGCCCCTGCCAAGTGGGCACCCTCACTTGGGAGTCCGTGTGGACGTCCAGTGTCACAGAGGTGACCCCGCATCTCACAGACCCTGCACCTCACAGACCGCGCTTCCAGAATCCGTCTTCCCAAATCTCTTCTTCCTCCCATGCTCCATTTTATCGCACCCTACCCACGCCCTTCCCATCTAGAAATATGAAAACCTTGGTGTCCTTTTCCCTTGTCACCTCTACCAGATTAGTCACATTTATGCTAATGTTTACTTTCTAAATGGTTTTCAAAGCTGTCTCATCCTCTCCATTTAGATAACTAATGGTGCAAGTCAGGTTCTTATAACCTCTTGCCTGGATTATAATGACGAACTCCTCAGTGGTCTCCCTGCCTTCAGCCTGGTCACCCTTGAAACCATCTTCCTTAGTGTCACCAACGGGACCCAGTGGATCGTCTTATTCCCTGCTTTACACCTTCCCACATCTCTCAAATTCTTAAGCATCAAATCTGCCCCTGCCTTCTCCTCTGGTTTCACCTTGTGACAGTCCCTTCTCACACATCCTCCTAGCTAAGTGAGCACTTGATGCATCGTACTCCATGCCTTCACTGGTGGTTCCCTCTCCTAGGATGCACTTCCAGCCTCTAACCCTCAGGGTATTTTCCGCTCACATATTTATAGTGCCCTCAATAGCAGGGACCTTAAAGCGGTTCTGCCTCTTCAAATTGTGGGACTTTATGTAATTTGCCTCACCATGTTATGAAAATGAAATACGGCTGAAATACATAATACAACATCTATATCTCTGCCTAGCTGTGTGAATTTAGGCCCGGCACTCATCTCTTGGTGCCACCATTTCTATGTCTGTAATTTAAGTGAATTGAACTAGATTTAGTGATTCTCTGAACTCTTGTGATGCACAACCAACGAGTCCTTAGACATTGACTCTCATATTTTTGTATTCAGATTTATCCTTTACAAGGCACTTTCATAACTATCTCTCCTTGGTCTCTTATAATGACCCTGTTATGTACATAAGTACATTTCCCACTTTACAGATGTTTTACAAACAGTTAACTAGTTTTAGGTAACAGAGCCAGCAAATGTGACTTAGTTCACTGACAGACCCACAGAATTCAGTGCTTCTGATTCCTAGCTCACTACTTCTGCACAGGGTATAGCAACAGCCTCATTAGTCATTTTAAATCTAATTCTCCAAAACTAGAGGAAAACAAAGCAAAAAAAATTATGATAAAATATTTATACATATGTGTATGTGTGTGTGTCTGTGTGTTTAAAGTATCTTAAACAAAATAAACTGTGTTCTCATATCAAAGACAAGAGTAGATATTCAAACAAGGATGTTTCTTCTGTGGTCTTCTGTACAAGACAGTTACTATAGAGTGTTCTTTATACTTCTGTCTCAACCTGCATCAGAAATAGTTAGAATAGTTAGGGACCTTCAGGAAACATGTGGAAGGACTCCAGAAACACCTGTTTTAAACGGCTTCTCTGAATTTATAACAGAGCCACACATACGAAGGTTACCTGGGGTCGTAGGCTGTCCCCAGATCAGGCGGCCAGCTGCCCTTAGGAGCATCAGGGAAGCAGGGGAGTGCAGAGCAGTTTGCCCTGCCAGCCCTCACACAGTCTGGAGCACTGATCAGGGGTTAACAATAATTTAAGCAGTCTGACTGTGTGCCGTCATCCTCCATCACACCTTCTCCTTCTACCTGCTTCAGAAACCCAGTTATCCTCCGTCATAGACGGAAGAGCTGCACTTCAATCAGAGTTCTCACACCAGGCCGATGGCCAGATTAAAAAGGGCCCCTCAGGGGCCAGAGGCCAATCACTGGACTGATAAGTGCTGCCAGGTCATCCAGCACTAGTGCACATCCAGTCACTGCAGCCACATCGTTCCTCATGGGTGACGAGCACTGAGAGCTTGCAGTAGTGTTCTCCCATTAAAGTTAGGTTTGGTTACATATCACAGAAAACTGGAAAGAAAAATGAGAGTAGGCTGGGGGAGGGGTGTTCTTCAAACACATGCTCCCTGCCCCCGCAACGCCTGCTCTTGCCCCCTGTAAGGAGACACGCTCAGGTATCCTGCCCACTTCTGCTTCTGTCGTTAGCAGAATGTAGTCATCTTATTGCACGGGAGACTGAGGAACACAGACTTTGCCAGGCCAAAAATCAGGATTTGTTTACTAACACAGAAGAATGGATTCTTCCCTAGAGAACTAGCCAACTTTGACATATTGACAGACACCTTACTCCCCCTAATTCATTTTCAGTTGGCTGTTCAGTTTCTCAGATAATTGAGAGTGGAATACTGAGGAAAATAACTTTTAAAACTCAAAATTTCCCTTTCAGAGATATTGAACTGAGCAAAAATCAAGCACAAGAACTTTAACTTAGTTTATCTGATCAGCTAGCCATTTAACTATCTTCTGAAACAACAGGCCACAAGATAGATAGAAAGCAAAGAGACCTCCAACAGCTGACAATCCAGTGGAGGCTCAGACAGGCAGTTTAGCAGCATCAGGGTGTCTAACAACAGGTAACTTCGATTGGCCTCTGAACCCTAAAATGAGGACAGTCATGTCAGTATCATGGGTTTTGTCATGAAGCTCAGAGTAGATAACACCGAGCATAGCGGTGAGCCCTGAGCACGTGCTCGCATCTGAATCTGAAGCAATGCCCAAGACGAACTCTAGGCGAAACTGTGGATGAAGCTACTGTCATCAGGATCCTACAGGATCCACCGTTCTCTAGACATGTCCCCTCTCTACCTCTTTCTTAGGTGACAAAGCGCAGTGCTGCCGGCAGAGCAGAGCCCCTCCCAGACCTGCTGTCAGGGCAGTGCCATGGTTCTGGACTTCAGACTCCCCATCCCCTCTTTTCAGCGTCAGCAACTTTCACTCTCACATTTCAGGGAATTTTAGCACATTATCGAGATATAGAAGAGATAGATTCCCTTATGGCAAAATTGCTGTTGCATATAAGATTTTTCCCTATACCTGTTGTATTTACATTTTAACTTGAAACAAGTCTTTTCAGGCAAAGGACTTTTTTTTGGGGTTTTATTTTCGGGCTTCTTCATTATAAAGAGAATATTTCCAATATGGTACCTTTTCAACTATATTCATGTGTATTTAATAGACAAAAAGTTGCACATACTCAATTGTTTTCATTGTTTTAATTTAATTAATATTTAATAGTTGCACATATTTTGATGAGTTTGGACATAGACAGACACCCGCGTTACCACCCACCACAAGCAAGCTAATAAACATACTCACCATCTCCAAAAGAGTTCTTTTGTCCCTTTGATTATTTAAAAAATTTTAACTGTTACTATTTAAATTCACTTTCTTGACCCCTCAACTGGTTATTTAGGTAGTCTTTCCTAAAATAAATAAACAAGCAAATAAGCAAGCAAGCAAGCTTGATGGGAAAGAATATTAAGGGAAGGAAAAGATAAACTCTGGCTTTTTTTTTTAAGGCTTCTACCCTCTAGCCCTCGCATGTCCAGATATATGTAGAAATGTTGGCAAACTCCCAAACATGCCAAAGGAAAGCTATTGTGCTTTGTCATTAAAAAACAAATATGGCTCATATTCGGAGCTCCAGTACTTCTGTTATGTCATACCCCAATCCTGGGATCAGTTAGTTTCATTTCACAGCTCGAGTAGAGAAAATGAAAATTCTGGGAGCATAATCTCAGGGATGTGGGGGTCTCTAGGCTCAACGTTAGCGTACCCAGGAAGCTCTCTCCCTGCCTTCCCCTTTGGATAAAGTCTCTGCCAGATGTCTGGGCTATCATCATTTCCAACAGCCATTTTAACATTACTTTTTATAAAATTAGATGGAAATATTCATATTTGAAGTACAACTTCACGAGCATTTAGGTTCGTTGCAGAAACGCTAAGAGTGAGGCCCACGAGGCGGTGTTCCGTCTAAAGGAGCATCCTGTGCTTGGGGAGGAGCCAGGGAGCATCTGGCCGGGCCGGTCCGCTTTGGTCACGGCCCCTGTAACCACTGCGAAACTAACACGGCCTGGTCGGGGGGCAGGGGCCACCAAGGACCCCGGAGAATTGTTCCTAAGTTGCTGAAAAAGAGATGCCTGTCACATATTTGTTTAATTCATGACATATCTTCATACACCGATGGGTTTTACTCTGTTGGAGCACAACGTGTGGGAGACAGCAACGTTATGGCCTAAGAACAAAGTAATTGATTAATACTGGGTACTGTAGGAGACATGCACTCTCCTTTATGTCCCATCCTAAACTAAAGACACAATACAAAGCAGAGATTTTTTCTTTTTCCAGCCCGTTCCAGTGAAATCAAAGAGTGTTTGCAGGGCAAGCTCGCATTGCTGTGAGCTGGGAATGGAGCCCTCACTGCATTTAATGGATGTTCCATGCCAAGCTCCCCAACCCCTGGGGCTGAAAATTTCCCCTAAAAAGACCTGGAAGGAATTCAAGGTTGCTAAAGGCTTGAATAAAACTTTACTTAATGTGTATTGTACATTTTTATTACCCTGAGATGATACATTATAATTACCTTTTTAAAGCATGTGAGAAAACCTTAAACACATTATTAGCAAATGATAATATTCCCAGACCAAACCAGTTTGGTGCCGGTTTCTCCAGAGAAGAGAGTGGATGGCAAGCAGGACAGCACAGTGGCAAACATCTCGGGAGAAGGGACACACATGAAGCACCAAAGACCACAAGACTTAAAAGAAACAAATTAGCCTCTGTTGGAGCTGTATAGTCAAAAGACAGAAATCCTTTTGAACTGTGCAAGAAATTATATTGTGTGATTTTTGGATGTTCTGTAATAAATTAGCCAAAACAGAAATAGACGTTTTCCAGAATAAAGTGAATAGAGAAAAATCTTCTGGGAGGAATACTTACTTTAGCTTTTTTAGAAAACAAACCATTAACAGTTGAAATGGGCAGAATCAATTTCTTATGGTGTCTGGACACGAAAGAAATGGAAGTTGATTTTCATCCTTTTCTTCACCCTGCTTTAGTTCACCCAAACTTAAAATTTAGAAATCTCTCTGAGAAGGAACTGACTTAAGAATTCCTACAATCAAATATGCATTCTGAAGTCTTTTCAAGTGAGGTGACTTTTGAAAATTATTGAGCTGGGAATGAAGCTGATATCCTCTTCTGGAGACAGGCAGGAAGGGCAGTTGCAGGCTTGCGGGTACCTGTGGTGCACCCGTGGGCACGGGCAGGCTCTCCCCAGGAACCTCCCCTGGGCTGTGGGTAGGGCTGGCCTTCACCTGGAGGTGATGAACTGGAGATGGAGGCCGGCTCCTCCATGGCTCAATTTCAGATCAAAACAGAT